>NW_008824762.1:646359-649693 GCF_000699105.1 Pygoscelis adeliae | reverse complement strand
CTGATCAACCCATCAGCTGTGTTTATGGATAAATACTTTATAACAGAGTTCCGACATGACCAATTTGTTGCTACATGACTAAGGAGACCAGGAAATAACATGATATGCCTCATTTTGGACAAGCACATTTTTTCTTTGTTGGCCTTTTAGATCTGTTGGGGTTTTTATTTCTTTGTTATAATTCTGGCCTTTACATTTTAAAGATGTAGGCTGGTACACATGTATGATTGATGAACAAGAATTCTAATGCAATAATGGTTCACAAAACAGCAGATATGAGAATACGTTTGGCAAAGACCAAGCCATCTCCCAGATGTGAATGTCTTTAAAATGAAACTTTACACAGGAATGAATGAAAACAGTCAATTAAAATTGACAGTGAAATTAGAACTGCATAAAGAGTCTTGCTCAGGAAACAATCAAGAAATAAAATAATTCAGTTCCCAAGAATGTTCTGAGGAAGTGAGTGACAACTAATAAAAGAAAAAATGCTTGAATATCAGCTTTCCTGCTTTCTTTTGAAGAAGTGCTGCTCTTTGTGATCCATTCATTTCACAGAATGGTACCTGGTAATTTGTTCAGAGAACATTTTTGAAGGAGTGTATCCAACATTTCCAATTACATCTTGAAGGCTTGGCACAAAGAGAGGAGATATGAGAAAGATCTTAAAAATGGGGCAATGAATAAATATTTCAGGCTGCTTTTTTTTCCTCTCATTTGACTTCTGAATAATCTGATCTGCTGGAGGTATTAAGAGGCCTTATTTAGTAGCTATGACCATCAGATAACAGGTTCTGAAAAAAAAAAAACCAAACCAGGAATGAGAAGCCACTGTTGGGTACCTGGTATCTAAATGAGCTCTCAGATGCATGTATATCTCCGCTGAACAGAATAGTTTTAAGCAAGTGATAAGAGTGGGCAGGAAAGACATTCACTGCTACCATAATCAAGCACTTAATAAAGTAATTAATTAGATAAAGCCATAATGCACCATAGGCAAATACTGATGTTAAGTAAGTATTCACATGCTGTTCGTTCAGACACAACGCTGGGTATTGTATCCTGTTATGTTGTCATTCAAGTCCCTTGTAATCTATGTAATTGATTCCTGGGTTTCACTAGCCAGTGCAAAATACTGTGAAAGGGTAAATGTATTTGTGAGTTATCTAGTCTAGGAGAGGAGAAGACGACGGAAGACATGAGAGAAGTCTTCAAATATGTAAGAAACAGCTGCCAGAGAGGAAGGAATAATTTATTCTGTACAGCTCCTGTAGAAAAAGACATAATGGGTTTAAATTTCAGCAAGGGAGATTTGGTTTAGGTACCTGGGAAACAACTTTGTAAAAGAAAGGAGACTGACTTATGGGAGTTGTTTAGTCTATGATACTCTGGAGTCTCCATCTGTGTAACCAGTCCTTGCCAGGAATGTTTTAAGATTAGCCCATCCTCCCATGGCACAAGAGGAAGGACTAGACAACTCCCAAAGGACTCTGTCAATGTAATTTTCTCCTCTAAATTTTCTCTGGTGCAATATTTTACACTTCCCCTGTAGTCTCTGTCTCCTTATTCCAGCAGGATATTATTGAAATGATGTGCAATGAAAGCAGAAAAATGTGTCTTCTCCCCTCAGCTCACCTCTGGGTGAATAACATCTTCTAGCATTGCATGTATGAATTTGAGATGAGCCTCAGTCCCCATGTGCGATATGCAGTTCTAGCGAACACATGGGGACTGTGGTGGAGTGTAGGAGTCTCTCAGTCTCGGCTATCCATGAGAACTGAACCTCACACTTACTTTTTAGTGGCATGTTGCTGAAATGATAAGCTTTACAGAGTTTTAAAAGAATCTTATTTTTAAGAAGTGCACTAAAAGCTCCTTTTTGAAGCATGCATTAAACAAAGCTCTCAGCAAGAAGGTGTATCTGCATGGGTACTGTGAAACCTGCAATCTGAAGAAGCCTCAATAACAAATCAAATCCTTCCTGGCATGGTTTTCTGCGCTGGCATGTGTTTATTCTCTCTGGGAGGTCTTCTTTTCAGCACTCCGTGTCTGGAATGTAAAAGTGGAAAGAATTTTCTTTTCTGAAGTGAAGGAAGTTTTGCTGGAAAGTTTTCTCTGGAATATTTTTTTAAAAAGTCTTTAAAGGCTTCTTTTTTTTTTTTTTCTTTTTCTTCCCCCCTCGGAAGCCTCTGTTTTCTTGAAAGCCTCAGTCTTAAAGAATTGTGACAGTACTTTTCGGAAGTTTGAGTATCCTGCATTTTCCTTTCATCATTGTTGCCAGGGCTTCCCACCTGGATCATTTGTTCTGTGTTGTTTGTTATGCCAGGATTCCCATAGTACATATGGTAAGCAAGCAACAGAGAAGATGGTGGTGAATCACAGGAAATATAAACCCACAGAGAAGACTGGGAAGATGAGAGCTCAAAGCAATGAAACATTGCTGCACATTGACTGTTATAGGGTGAAGGAGATGTCACGGGGGCTACGTATCTGCAAGTGTTAGATCTATATCAGTGCAACACTCCGCCTGAACAATTTACAACCTGGCTAATACATCTTCCTGGTGCATGAAGACCAAGTTAGCTCATCTTCAAGGAATTTTTGTGTGCAGTTTAAACAGCTGGTGTTTGCCTAGGGGTGCTGTCCAACCTGCAAGGTAGACCTTGCTTATATTTTCTCAAGGTCATGGCAGATAATGGACAAAACCTTCAAGTTTTGAAATAACATTTTGGGAATGAAATTTTGGAAGTTAACTCTCTCTATATATATTTTAAACAGAGAATGCTGACAAAAATGACTCCCAAAATGTTTTCTCATGAGCACAGGTACAGCTTTGCCAAATTCCTTTATTGACTGTCATCAAATCCTGACAAAAGCTACAAAGAAACCATTGCTGTAATACCACGCCAGCATTGGCTGTGCTCAGAGCTATTTAATACAGGTCTCACAGAGAGTGTAATAATTTTGTAATCAGAAAGCATTTGCATTTGGCCATGTATTTCCTGCAGGCAGCTGCTCCGTCCCTGACAATTGAGTCAGACATGCAGATTCCAGGCAACTGTAAGAAATTCACTAGTTATCCAGAGCTGTTTCCAAAAATAACAATAATGAACACATGTACAATAGTTCTCACCAAGGACTCTCTGTCAGTTTGGGTTTTGCATGCTCCTGAAATGTGAATATTAAATAGCAATAAACATGCCCCTGTTGAGAACTTGTGCCTTCTATATAAATATTGTTGTATAAACCTCAGGCCAGCAATTCCTTTTTATTCTCTCTTCGATTAAAAATGCTATAAAATCACCAGGCTGGATAGTCTCCTGTGCAAAGGCTA
>NW_008824762.1:644463-646303 GCF_000699105.1 Pygoscelis adeliae | reverse complement strand
ATCACTTATGTACATCTACACTCTGAGCAACAGTCTTTTGTTCTGCCACATTTCATTTATTCCAGCGTTGGTCCAGATGACACTAATGGTGTTGAAAGTCAGGAAGATGCTGTTAATAAATGCGGTCCAGAGGCCTGGTATGTATGTGACCTTTATCTTTCAAATGACCTGTGTAAATTCATTTCAGTCAATACACCTAGATAGATTGCTGTGTTTCCAGGCTATGAAATTAGGTTAGAAAATTCCAGGACAAGAGGAATTGATGGGATTGCCTGTCTGAAACTGGCCAATGCTGTAATTTGTCTGTAGGGACTCACTGATGTGATACTTGGATCCATCACACCTAAACACAAACGGATGAGGATGTAGCTGTCTGTTGAAGGTTATTAAAAATATTAGGTGTGTATCATTCCCTGGGTGTCCTGGGCTTTATCTTACTGTGGTTACCCAGAGTTTCATTAAACAGAATATAGACAGATATAAACCTAGGAAGATCTCTGTCCTATTGGAGTTGCAGATGGATGCCATGCATGATGTCTGAAAGCATCTAAAACTGCACTATGAGATTACATGAGTTTCAGCTGAATCCCATTTGAAACAGTTTCTGACACTTCAAGTCACCACAGAGAAACATATTCACTCCTGAAAAAGCTTGGAAAGGAGCATACACATTTGCTCTGCTGAAACACACTAAAGAGAAAGCCACAAAACCCATCCGCTTCATGTTCATACTTGCCCGAAAGACATTGGTGCATTTCACAGGTGTTGTTCAAAACTGTTGTCTAAAGATGACTTCTGTTTTCCTAAAGTTTGATCTGGACTCTAGCAAATAAATTAGAGATAGAGGTGATTTTATTAAAAAATATGTATTTTTTCAGAGGTTCCATTTCAGAAGTAATATTGATTAGATTCCTTGAATAACTATAAGAAAATGAGATCAGAAGAATGACCATTCTCAGACCAAGCATACTGCAAGCCTAATACAATGCCCCCCAAATGGTCAATTTTGGATGCTTAGGGAAAAACTAGTACAGGCTGGGCAGCATAGTATGATTCTTTCCCTGGTTATGTAGCCTCTGTGTTTTATCCTGCTCCCCATCTTCTGGTGAACAGTGGTTTAGAGATTTTGTGGGATAACCATTGCATTCAAAGCTTGATAGCTGCTCATAGACCTGACTTTATTGGTTGGTAACTTGTTTAAGATAATAACTAAATAACAAGAAAAATTAAATCCATGAATATACGTTTGAATTTAGAATATGATCAGGTATTCTGATAAGATAGAGTGATGGTGTCATTTTTCATGTTGCTTGTGTTTAAATGGTGCCACATTTACTTTCTGGGAACACTTGGGCAGCAGAGCATAGCTGGAGAAAAATACTCATGAATAGCAAATATTAAGCTCAAATGGTTGAATATTCCCTGAAGACAAGTTCCAGGTTGTCTATTCCATTTTGTCATTTGCAGTTCCTTCTCTAGCCGTACACTGTATAAATCAGCCAAAAAGGGAAGGAGTCAGCAGTAAGAAAATTGAAATAGGCCTATACCAGAATTCACACTGCAGCACATCTTTCACTAAATGATCAAAATACAAGAATAGTGTCTGGAGTGAAAACATACAGAAAACAAGAAACTCGTTTACAAATACAGTTTATAAACCAGAAAACAAAGAGTTATTTTTACTTGGATGATCATTTGGCTGTGAACAAAATGTCAACTTCCATTTTATTATTTTCTTAGAAAGAGGGCAAAATTAAATATTACTACTACTTGAACTTTAAGAGTTAGCTTGTCAAAATCACCCTGACTAGTGTCAAACCTCCACATCCTTTTCAAAGGG
>NW_008824762.1:630298-644435 GCF_000699105.1 Pygoscelis adeliae | reverse complement strand
TACATTCTCACCCGATCAGTGAGTCTGCACATGCTAACTTGGCTGTTCAAATTCATGTGTACATACCATGACTGTATTTTTACAAATACATCTTTTGTGTTCTGCTTTGCAAAGGTGTTTTTTAGATTTCCTGAGACAGAAGACTGGTACAAATAATAACTCTATCACTGACCACAGAACATGTCACACAAATGGATGAATGTAACTCAATAAGGATCTTACAGCTAGGAAATTGATGGAAATGTTTGATCCATAGACAGAGATCAATGCAGAAACAGTTAAGGAGTCTGATTTAACTTTTCAAGCTTCAATCTCATCCTAAACCTGAGATCTGCCCTCTCAAGACAGTCTCTGAAAAGCCTCACATGTGACATTAGTCTCATGAGAGTTTTAAGTTGTCCTTTGCATGCTAGTAAACTTCACTCCCGTTGTCAAAAATGTTACATATATTATATAATTTGTTTAAAGCAATGTTTGATTAGTTAGCTAATCATAGGGTGATGTTTACCAGGATGGTAAACATTAACAGTACATGAGAATTTAAGTAGTATTTGGATAAAAATTGCCTGTCTACTCCATCTCTTTTTATAATGTTACATTTTTACATTTTAATGTTACACTCTCATTGCAGAAAATATATGTTCTTTTAGAGGATAAGCCCACTCCTTCCCATTTAAATATCCTTTGATTCACACAAGCATTCAGTTGTCAGTTATATTACTGTCTGTCTTCAGATGCAGATTAATGGGTGAAGAGCAAAATCAAGGACCTGCAATAATTGGTATTTTCTCATCCCTCCTCTAGTTATAAGCTGATCCTGCCAGAGAATAGCAGTTAAAGGGAAAGAAACAGAAAAGCAATGAATGAGATTCCACTACATTAGGTTAAACAAAACAAGTTCTAAAGTTCAGCTGATGCCAGGGAGATGTTAAATACACAGTGTTTTCCCCATGAGTTTAAACTGTAAAGTGTGCTTTCCTTTAGTAAGATAACAGGAAATGGTAAGTTAACAGCATTTATCATTTAAAATATGGCTCAGGATATAAGGCTACAACAAACTGTTTTAAAGAACAAATGATAACAGTGCCAAATTATTAAGGCCATGCTGGCAAAAATAATTAAAGGCAATTACAGAGAAAATATCATTTAAGGACATCAGGAGAAATATTATTTTATTTATTTAAACAAATTGAACTATATAAACAAACAGTTTTTCAATTCCAGAAATGTTATAAATTTTATCGTCTTAAATTCATCCAAGTTACTGCATTCTGCCACTGGAATGAAATATTAACAATAGAATCGACATTTTAGTTAGTCTCCATTCAACCCCAAACTTTAATAGAAATAACCTGTCGGATTTGACTGAGTGTGATATCACTAGAGAAGCCTTGAATTTATACTGGCTGGATAAGGAAAATTGCATGGTTTGTGAAGGCAGTTTTGAATAAAATGGAAATTTTGTTTCTATCCTGTTTAGCTGTCAAAAGGCCACTTCTAATACTTTCATAAAGCTATTTGCCTACAGAGCAAAGATAAAGACCTGGAAAAAAAATAACGACATAATCCCAAAGCAAAAAACCAAAAGGTAAAAAACAACAAGAAAAATTATCCTGATTTTCTAATTTCCTTTGTTTTGAGTTTAATTTGTGTGTGTTTGTGTTATTTCTTGATGGAGCTTCAATATGTTAAAAAACAACTGATGAAGATTTATTCCAATTGATTATTAGATTGCAGCAAAGTTATTAAACACATTCATTTTAGTTAAGATTTTGAACTGGGAAACAGCAGAGAAACACAAAAGCCAGAGTGACATGTAAATTAATGATAAGATAAGCAAATTAAAAAACCCTACTTTTGAAGTTGCAGGGGAACTTACATCAAAACAGATAAAAAAAATTATAATCAGAAGCCTTAGGCAAAGCTGAAATGGGGTTTGGAATTTTTACAAGATGAGGGAAAAGTTAATGTCTCCTTCCTAGCAAAAATGCTGCTTCTTGCATTGACCCTTGCAGAACATAATGATCATTTATACTGCCCCACTCTGCACTGCCTGATCACTCACGAGCAGTTGATCCTGAAAATAAGTGCCATGTTTGTGATAGATATGAAAAGGTGATCAGTAGTTACATCATTAGAGAATAATTTCACCTTAAAGACCTACGTAACATTAGCTTAGTGACTAGAAGAACTGGGGAAACCTTTTTTTTTCTTTTTTTTTTTTTTTTTGTTTTCTCTGCAGTCCTACATAGGATGCAATCCATTATCTGTCTGCACTTCATCTAATTGAACTATGGAAAGCATGAGCATCCGATAGATGCTTCTGAAGATTTTAAGCCCAGAGTACACTGTTCTCCTCATCTGACCTCATATGTAATACAGGATGGTGTGTGTGTTCACACAGAGGTTTTTGAACAAGAAGAAGCTATTTTTCCTCATTATAATATCGCCTTTTTGCCCGTCATGATCCTATACTATGCACTACAGAGATTGTAACACACAGATATAGAAATGTCTGAAAAGGATGGCAATACTCATTCTTGTGAGAATTGACAATGTTTCTCATTCAAAATATGAGAACTTTCTAAATGTCAGATATTCACTTAGCTCATTGCCCCATTAAACATCTTCCCTGAAGAGGTTTCCTGTTTCTTACATCTTGCCAGAGAGTGGGCATCGGAGGAGATGGCAGTGCCGTCATCTTTCTGTCCCTACAGCATTAGCTCAGGATCACAGAACACTTTGGTAAAAATGTTCAGTGCACTCACACAAATCATTCTTCAGAACCTGGCTTGTGCCCCTTTTCCAAGCAGTTGCTCTACCACATGGCTGAGCAACAATCAAGAATGGTAGATACACTGGTCTGCTACAGGCTTCCCACTGGAACACAATATATGCGTATTTTTATCCTTTTGGAATATTCCTGTTGTGCTCTGGGTTTCAAGAAGAGAGTTGTTTAGGATAAGAAAGCAAGAGAGAACCACAGTGAAAGAAAAGAAAGGGTTTTCTTACATAAGGGAAGGGACTTGTCTTTGTGAGAACAGAGATAGAAATATGCCTTCTGGAAGGGAGGAGCTTCATTGTGAAGGAACAGGGGGTCAGTATTTGAGGTGGGAGGAAAACAAATACTTTCCACTCTTCCAAGTCTGCCTGTACATCAGAGATGTCCTAGCTCCTGATTCGTTAAGCTGCATGACAGTTTCTTCAGAAAGATTAGAGCCACAAGACATGTAGTAGACTGGGGTAGTAATAGTTCACAAGGGCAGCTCCCTGCAGCTGTTGTGGGGGAAATGCTGGGGTAGGTGGGTATGGAAATGGAGCACAGGACCCCTCAGTGCCTTTGGACTGAGTCCCTGATGTCTACCTTCGTCTAGCAGAGAGCGACTTTGATTATTCAGCGGTGGTGAACCCGGGCATCAGCGCTGTATTTGGGAGCTACAAGCAAGAGGGTAGCTACCCAATGGCCATGCCTGCTGCATGCCATGGGCTTTAAGGGCTTTGGAGGAAGCTTTATGCTTTGGAGGCATTGCTTCTGATTAATGCCTTCCCTTCGCAGGCAACGACATTCAATCCAAGCCGTTACACTATGTGCATGCTGTCTGCTCCAAATTCTCACGGAGGAGTCTCAGGACATTTGTTCATCCTTGGAGCCAGTTCCTGACCTATCCTTTGCCAGGGACATGTTTCAGCTTCCCTTTCTTGCAGTGCTGGGAGAAGGTACCTACTGAAGTAATCGCCTGTTAGTCTGGCCTGGGTACCCTGCTTACAGGTTCTTGGAAATGGCAGGTTTACAGTAGGTTTGCTATTATTGTGGGGTGGCAGCATCTCCTTTTCTACAGTGAATATGACATCTCATAGCAAAAAGAGAAAAAGTGAATCTGATGGGATTTCATCTGCCAGCCTGGTATGGATATGGCTTGTGTACAAATTGTGTAAAAAATACACTAAACTGAAACAGAATATTTCACTGAGAGAGGGAGCCTGATTTACTTGCATGGATTATTGCCTCTTTCATCAGGTAAAGACAAGAATGTCCAAGTGAATTAATTCATTACTTCTGTTTCACTACAACGGGCACACTAGCAACTCAGAGATGAAGAACTGTTATCATCAGAAAATAGAGAAGAAACAGCAGGAAATAGTGGAACACATTATTAAAAACAACATTAAAGAATGAGAAAAAGTAGTTTAACCCTTTTTCAGCAAAATTCTCAATCGTGTGCATCACTGTAACTGTGTGAATAGTTCTGTTGACATCAGTGAAGTCAATCCTGCTCTCTGTTTCACTGTTTTGCTGAAAGGGATCCCAAAAGGACAGCATGCATCAAAGCATGGCTCGTGATGTTTTGGAGGGAAGATAACAGTGCCTCTAAACCTTACAATAATTAGTGTTAACAACAGGTCTCTCTTTCCATAGGAAAGATTGTTCCTAATCCAGCAAGTGATTAAAAACCTCATTATTTTGCTGTCACCTTTCTACTAGGTCCTTTTCCTTCTGGTTGACAACTGAGATAACAGACAAGGAGACTATCCACCTGATATACAGTTTTTCTTTCCTTTAGAATGATTTGTGACAACTTCCATTCGTGACAAGCAGGTTGGGTTAAAGCAGTCTTTGCTTCTCAAATTCAGCTACAGAATAAGCATGCTTCTATTTCCTTGACCTGCATTGTTTTAGAGAACACTTGTGAGACTTAGGAGAAAACAAAAACACCTCCCAGACTACAAAGGACACACAAGCAGAATTCATACAGGAGAGAAACTGCTGAGAAGCAGCAGGCTGAGAAGAAAACAAACAAACAAAAACCTTAAGTTAAAGAAAAGCAGCCTCAGCAGGGCAGTAAGAGGGGAGTTTTTACTTGCTTGCTTGAAGTAGTCAAGTCTAAGAGCAGTTCTCACTGTCCCAATTAAATTGCAGACAGCTGGTTACTTCACTGAGAAGAGAGAGGAGGCAGTTGCTGTGAAAGGAGAGAAGTGGAATTTGAAGCATGAAAGTGGCAATGTGCCACCCCTGTGTTCAGGGGTCACCTGCGTGGTGGGCAGCAGACACAGGGAAACTTCCACAGGGGATTTACTCTCTTTTGACAAGGGAGATTCAATACTGATGCTTCTGAAAACTTAGTGGATATGGGAGAAAATATAATTGGAAGGGGTTGTTAAAGAGGTTGCAGTCTTATGGGATCTTAATTACACTTTGTCAAAATTTACACTTTGTTAGAGCTGTTCGAGGTCAGCACATTCCTCCTCTGTGTTGGGAAGGTCTGCCTGGACTCCGCAATGTAGAATAACGCTTGCTAGAGCCATGGAACCACAGGCACAACTAAAGCTATCCTTTTGCTTCAGTGTGTGCTCTACTGGGCCCTGACCTCTGCTGTTTTGAGTCCTACAATGAGTTCATTTCTCATGGGGAGCTGCTAACAGCAAATGTCTAGTATAAATTGACCCAGAGTTTCACAATGTTCCTTACATTTTAATTTGTCTCAGATTTAAGGACCAAGAGTGAGGTTTGATTTCATTCTTCTGCATGGGGTTTTGATTCATGGCCCAAATTAATTCTGACCAAGAGTCCCTGTAGTGGAAGACTATAGCCCCAAACACCTGTAGAGTCAGTGAGAAGAAACCAAAGGCCACTTTTCCATCTAAAATCTGTATTTCTTTCTAGAGATTACTGACTTTTCCTAATAGGTTATAGACCTACACAGATTTTGTTTTCATTCAGTACCTGTTCTACTGAGTATATTATTTTTTTATTTCCTGACAGAGCAGATGACAAGTTTTTCCACTAGTGACTGCATACCAGGTATGCTATGAAAAAGATTCTCATGGAATAAGATTTACCAATTTTCATAGAGGCCTAAAGAAGTCAGTCTTCTAACTAAAATTTCATCTATAGAGCCTGGAGTTAAATAGACTGGATGACCACTTAAAGGGCTGCATGGGAGCATCTCAGATGTGGAAGGTGATGGTAAAAGTGAAAATTATTAGCTTAGAGTCTTAAGTAAGTTTCAAAAGCACAAAGTAACTGGACTGTACCTCTTAATTAGCCACAGACCACTTTTGAGAATGGGTTCCTAATTTTTGTGAAGTTTGAGTTCAGAAGATTTGAAGTAGATGCATAAACCTACCTTGCCCACTTGCTCATTAGACTGCCTGAATAACTAGACTATCATGCATGCTGTGGGCAAGCTCTCCTCATCTCTTCTCTTACGTATGTTTCACTTTACCTCAGTAATTAAACATTCATTGGACATGAAAGAGGTTAGGGAAGTCAAGCATGAGAGAGGAAAGCCAGGTTACTGCTCCAGTGGTTATTTAATTAGTTAAACAAAGTTGGACAGTTTCAGAGGACACAGCTGAGGAGATCTAATAAGCTTGTTGACTCAGATACTCTGCTGGAGAGACAGAAAACTTGTGTTGGAGTCTCTTGTCCATATTAAGCAGTCTGAGGACAAAGAGTAGGTCCTTTGCAAAATAATATCCTAACCACTGTTATTTATGGAGACATAACTTGTGAGAAAAGGATCTCACTGGATTTGTGAAATCAAATCTACCTGGAGAGTTGGTTGGGAAGTGAAAGATATGTCAAATGCAGTTGCCAATATCTACATTTTGCATTCTCTTTTTAGGCTAAGATGAGATCCTCATGTGGATGAAAATGGAGCCTATCAGCATTTCACTTCAAATGCTAATTTGTAAGTCATATTGAAATTCAACACAGGTGTTGTTTGGCACGTGTTGATAAAATGCCTTGGGAAGACTGTATGGGAGTAATCTGATGAGGATTGTTTTAGAAAGAGAAGAAAAGGACATCTTGTTGCTCTTTATGGCACATAATACTGTTTTTTTAATGGATTTAAAACCTCCTGATGGCTTTTTCCTCTAAGGGATTCATCACCTGTTCAATCATTTACACTCTGGTTAACAGTGCTGTGGTATCATCTAAATACTATAAAAATTGCTCTAGTTTAGTAAAGTCTCTCATACTTTGATTTATCCTTGCAAGTCGCTTCTCACAGATATTTTTCCAGCCTACCAAGAAGGCATGCAGAGAGGTTCCCAGAGTTGTTTCTAAGCACTAAATCACCAGCTCTGGATATTCTGAAGGAACAGGCAAAAAATCAGTCACATTCAGACTGTGGGATCTGTATGTTCATGAAAGTGAATGACATACAGAAGTGAGAAATGAGATTTTCTGCTGATGCAAAGATGAGGCATGGGGCCATAAGAGGAAGTAGGACTGTCATTACTGTAGGGGTAGTAACCTCATGAAAGCTTAGTCATGTTTTACCCACTGCAAGAGACAAAGTAGTTTAAAGTAGGAGGTGGCCCAGTGCTGCAGAAATGTCTTAGACTCCCATGAGCTAGAATATTGCATTTCTTTAGCAATCAGTAGTTTTATTATGAGACTTTTTCTGATTTCTCTGCTCTTAAATATCTACCAGGCTCAGGAAGATGCTGGAAAGTGAATGACCAAAGTGATGAGAGAATAAAGCAGTGAAGGAGGGCTGAACAACAGTAATGGTTTTGTGAGCTTTCCCCTTCTAGATCATTGATTCTGTTGTAACTTGGAAGACTCAAAAATTTGTTACTGAACATTTAGTTTCTTTGGAGAGATGTCTTGAACATTTTTGATCTATTTCCTATCTATTAGAAAAGAGATGCCCCTTTGTCAAAACCAACATTGCAGCTTGCACCATCTGCAGAAACTGATGCATCAGAATCAGACTCCCAGTCTTGGAGATAAGGCTTTTAGGAGACTGGGAAAGCAGCATTCAAAAAGTCTTTGGGCATTTATTCTGTTAAAATGGGTGATCTAATTCTCTGTTTTATCTAGGAACTGTTGTTAAAAAAAAAAATTAAAAAAATCAAATGCATCTTTAGAAAATGGTGTAAACCAAATCAGGGTTATATGCATTAAAATGGTCATGAAGATCCAAGGAGCGGTTTGAATTATTCAGCTATTTTCTTCACACATTTCCATTTCTTAATTTGCTTGCTTAAGGATAATATTTCTTTTTTTTTAATGAGACCACTGGGGACAAAAGGTGGTTGACACAGGGGAGCACATTCTGTGACAGAGTAAATTCCTCATCTATAATGCAGAGAGTGAGTCCTTGTGGTAAGGACCAAACTGTGTAGTGATGAATATGAACACATACTGTGTGGCTGAAATGGGATAATTTCAGTGATACTTCTACAAGCCATCTCAGAGTGTTAGACGAGCAGACAAGCACTTTTTGACTGGAGTAACTCTGGACAAGAAGTGTTCATTCCAGGAGGTTTTCATCTCCACTTCCACCACCATGCATTAATGCATAAATATGTATAGCCTGTGAGATCAGTGTTGGATATGTCTGATCCCCTTGCATCCTGCTGTTTGACACCACAAACCTGTGCCGTCTGCCCTCAGCTGCATCCAGCCACTGTGAGCTGCTGACAGCTCCTCGGGTGCTGCGTGGGCTCTGCAGGGTGGCTGGGGAGACAGCTGAGACAGCAAGAGCCCGAGCGAATCGCTGGAACAAAGCAATGGCCAGGCATTGAGAAAACAGTATCATAAATCGCTGAGCTTTTCACATTTCCAGAAAGGCTGCTAAAGATTTTAATGGTTGTCTCCCCACCGCCGTTGCTTCTGTCTGCTGATTCATTCAGGCCTCTCTACCCTTGACTTGGAAATCCATCTGCTTTTTAAATTAATTGTTTTTCCCTACTTCAGTGGTCACCCAGATGACTTATCTCCTATGTTTGTTGTTCTTTGTGAAATGCCCATTTGTTTCCTTTTTCCCCATATTTCACATTTTTCAGGTTCAGGTATGTATTTTGTTCTCAGTCTTTCTTAAAATAGTGCATATTCCTATTGATTCATCATCATCATCAAGATCATTGTTATTGCTATTATTGTTGTTGTGGGTCAGCTAATTTTGTCCAATTTTGATAAGAAATAAGAATAAGACTCATGTTTTTTCAGTCCCTTTTGTTTTTCTTGAAGGAAAAATCTATATCTGGTATTTATTATTTCTCTGTATAGCAGATGCAACTGTTAGGTATTTTATTTTTCTTCTCTTTTTTTTCCCCCAGATGAAAACTTAGCAAAGTCAGCATCTGTGAACTGTATTTCAGTCTTTGGAGCGCCTTCAGGACCAGGCATCCTAAGGAAAAAGAAGAAATCCTGCAGTTTAGGCCTATTATAAAATTCCTTCTTCTCCTTACAAAAAGGGTCCAAATGTTTAGCCAGATACTCAACAGAGCCTCACTCCAGACCTGGCTGAAGGTCTTCCTCTGAACATGGGAATACCCAAGTCTAGTACGGCACACTCCTGAAAATGCTCCAGTGGGTTAGTCTGCTGAAAGCCTTGCAGGTAGAGGAAAGCCAGAATTTTCTGCCAGCACAAAGCATGAAAAAGCCCCCAAAAATTCTTGTTCCAAACCTTAGCTTAATTTTTATTTTACTTTTGGTTTTGTATTGTTAAACAGAGAAAGGTAATTTTCCAGCCAGCACCATGATTACTTTGTGAGGTTTCTCTCCTAGAGCTTTTTGTTCAGGTACTCAAGTCTTCAGCTGTATTATGAAAACTCAGAGTTTCATAAGAAGAAACAGCAAAGGATGAACCTGCTACTGAGAAGATGGGAGGACCCCAGGGATTTAGCTTCAGGCACAACGAGAAATAGATAGTGGGAAAACTGTGAAATGTACCCAATTAACTGATCTGTAAGAAATCCTGTTCTCTTGCCTTTTAAAGGAAAAGCAATTGCAGCTGTGGCAAGAGATCTATTTCCTCTTACTGCAGGTGTGGCTTTTAAATTCTCCTCCCATGATTCATATCCCATCACCTAGGCTTCTGGGTAACGTTACTGGAGAAGACTTTGTGTATCCTGTAAGCTAAAAAAAAAAAAAAAAAAAAGTTTCTTCATTCTTCTAAATGCCATTTGCAGAAAAAGATAAATAGATTGTTACCCCAGCTGTTTTAGCTTTATGCTTGCCTAGCTGTCCAAGGAGGAAATAAAGAGTATTAGAGTAAAATAACAAAAAAAAAAAAAGTTTTGTTCCATGCAAAGTAATGGTATAGAGATTCGGAAAAGTTAGGGCTGAAGTATAGGGTAGAAAAGTAAAGAAGCTCAATAGTGGGGGAGAAGGTGGTAAATAGAAATTTGGAGGTGGTAGTTGATGTAAAAATGACTTGTTACATGATAAAACTTCATACTTTCGAAAATCCTTAAATCCTTCTGTGAAATATTATTAAGAATTCTTGAAGCTTAAAGGAAAGCAAAAGGAATAGATCCTAGAAGCACTAAAAATAATTTTTTAGGAACTATAAGAGTAGAAAATAAATTGTATCTTTTCAAAGAGAATAATTCTGGAATGTCATCCTGAGAGCAAAGAGATTTTAAAATGAAATCTACTTTCATAGACTTCTAGCTATTCTCCTGTAAACGTAAAGATGAGTCTCAGCCCAGCTCCTATGGCATCTTTAACTCCCCAAAGCTTTTGTGCCTTGTTAATTACCTTGGCATCTTTGTATGCATTTTTAATACAGCACTTAATGAGCAGATCATATGAGCAGCTGCCTTTTATTTAAGGCATGTGGTCACAGATCAGATCTTAATTATGTTCCTGTATGAAAGAACAAACTACAAACAAGGTTATACTTAGCTAGCTTCTATGGGGGAAGAAAAAGGCGGGGGGGAAGAAATTCTGCAATCTCTTTTAATGGAATTCCAGGTGATGTTGAAGATGATCGTAAGTTTTACTGAATCTTTAGGTTATGAAATAATCAACTAAAAGAACATTTTGATTTTAATAAGTTAGCCCTTATGGTAGCGTTATGTATAGGTTGCTGTGTTACTTATTATTTGAGGCTGTGTTGCTTGAAGTCCCTATTCTCTATTCTCTGGTCTCTCTAAACCATAACCAGAGCCTCTAGGTTCTATTGTTTATGGGATGAATTATTTGACAACCTGGCAAGGTAGATATCTAGTTGGCCAACTTGGCAACAGAACCTACTTTTAAGGTGTCCTGAAGTGAACTGCCTTCATTTTAATACTAAAAAAACACACCCACAGGTCAAGAAGACCCTTGCCCAGGTGAAGACCCTTCCCCCGCGCAAGCGTAGTAACAGAAGAGAATGACATAACCGATATTAAAATTATATGTAAATCACTAACCAATCATTGTAACTGGGAGTGTACTACCTTATAATTTTTGTGTATAAATGTAACGGTGATCTAGCCATAGGTGTGCTTGATTTGTGGAAATTCCACCTTGCACCCGGCGCCGTAATAAAGAATGCCTGCTTTCTAAAACTCCAAATTGAGTCTTAGAGAGTTCTTCATCTGCCGATTTACGGTAACAGTGATGCTGCTAACTTTTTTTGTTACTGTTTTCAGAATATGTGCATGTTTTCCTAAGACCCAAGATCCTGGAGTCAGGTGAGAATATACACTTTTTCATTTCTAAGTATAGAATGTATATCTTGCTAGGCTTGAATTGGCAGGTGAAATTCCTGCTTGTTGTGAAAGATGTTTGTCTTCTTTTTATTACATTTCCTAAGTCAAAGCTCAATCTTAATTGGTTTATAGGAGTTTGATAAAATATATAGGAGTGCTTTGGATATAAGCAACACATGTTGCATGGTTATAATCAGACTGTTTATCAACAATAGTTTAGACTATATTAGCTACTGAAATACATAACTAATTGTTCAGCACCCTCACTAATCAATGACTTAGTAAAAAGTGTGAATGTTTTAATGGTTATTTGTTTTTTAATAAATGAAGATGTGTGGTTTTTCACTAACTTTTTAAAGTTGACATCTAGAAATAAAAACTGTGAGAGGATTGGATCAACAAAAGAGAGAAAAATGGGTGAGTGAAAATCAGTTGGCAGATGATTATCCCCCACCCCCAGGGAGTCTGTGATCTATATGAAAGTCTTTGACTCTCAATACAGAATAACAATTAAATTTAACTAAATAAAACCAAACTAACTAAAAATGATTGAAATAGTTTCCCTCACAAACCCTTATGTTCCTCAGGCATTTTGTAGCTGTCATTCAACTGAAGTGACAGAAAATGTGGCTTTAACAGAGGATGTAACTCAGTGCTGTAACACTACAGATAGACTTTTTTCACCTCTCCTATTTTAGTTTTGTGCTGTCTGTTGAGATGTTATGATTTTAGGACAAAAGTTCCCTATGGCAGCTATGGGCAACACCCACATGCAAGGAATATACTGAGGCTGGAATGTGAAGGTGCAGTAGATCCAGGGGCAACTTCTCTTGCTAGTTTAGAAAGATGTTTCCTCCGCCCACTCACAAATGTGCCTTTCCTTATTCCCTGCATTTGTGGGAGGCAGATCACAGCTGTTCTCTTTAAACTGGGAGACCTTTGCCAAATTCCATCAGCTGAGGATCTGGCTGCTTTTCTATCAGTGTCTTTGTCCAGAGAAGACACCTTTCTGTGAGGTGGGAGGTATTGCTGTCAAATTCTCAAAATGTCAGATTTATTTGGGCATATGATTGTGTAATTTGGCTTCCTGCTGTGCGAATGAGAGGATTAAATTCCATAATATAGAAATTAACAGTGCAGTTGATATTTCTCCATCTCTCAGCACGAATAAGCAGCTGTGGGTGACAGCAGCCAGTTTAGCCTCCTTTTTGTCCTCCCTCCAAATAGCCATCGATGAGGACACTTGCCCCAGTTAAATAACACCAATTTGGCATCCAGTATTATTTCCTCCTGCTCCATTTCCCTCCTTGTTTGTCTAGCTTTGAGGCTTCAAGTGTCTCCTACAAGTCATGGCTCTGACTGCCCTTGCGTGAGCAAAAAGCAGGGAGAGGGCAGGGTTGCTCCACCTGAGGCTGTGAATCCCATGTGTGATACACACACAGGACAGTGAATGCAAAGAGCTGAGGCAGAGGTGCATCGTACTCTCTGCAAACTCTGTTCTGGAGTTGATATTTCCTCTCTGAGGAACAAGGCAAACAATTGGGGTCAGTCACATTTTAAGCCACCTGGGAAAAGTATTGCAAGCCTGCCTGTTAGAGCCCTTGCAATTCTTCTGGTGGATTTACTTGTGATTCAACAATATGATCAACTTAGCTGAAGACATAACAAACACATCAAGCCCCTGCAGGCTGTGAGGTAAAATCATCTTGTTATCATGCACCAGGTCCTAGAATCACAGCTGGAAACTCTTGAGCCAGTCTTTTAGAAAAGCCTGAAATCTTGGCTGTAAGCTGTTAGATGTGGAGAGCTTTGTACCTAGGGTTGGGCATAGCATATAAAGCTCAATTTGGAACTTCAAATACAGCGGGAGGGCTCTGGAAACAAGAGAGACTTCCTCTCTCTCATTTTTGTTCCTTCAGCCAGATCCACTGTGGAATTTCACTCAACTGAGAAACTGAAGGTTTCTGCTGAAGTTAATTATAGTGACTGGCACACGTGTATTTACTCACATAAAGCAAACTACAGGATCAAGGCCATGTTTTTTAAACTGGCAAAGGTATACAAATGGATCACAGAAACTTATATGTGACAACAGTTCTTCAAGGGTATGGATAATCAATAATATGTTTGTAGAACACAAGGGTGTGTTTGGGCACTAATCTCAACACACTGGGATGAATTTGGGTTTCTCCACTGAACTAGAGAGGTTTTTTTCCAGAAGTCTCATGAAGTACAAGAAAGGTCTGAATATGGCTTTTTATCTCTTAATTGTTCCATAAAGCATCATAGGCTCTGCATTATGTCTGTTTATAAATAATGAAACCCAAAAGAGGGGTGAGAATTAAAATGCTAATGAAAGTTAGTGTCACCTATCCTGATAGTGAAGCTACCTAGGATTTAATCCTGTTTGATGAAATAATAACTGAATGCACCAGATTAAAGAAAATGGCCTTGTGATTCTGATTTCTTCCTTGTCTAGGCATATCTATGATAATGTATAAATAAAAAAGACAGTGCAATTTCAAGCTTAACTGTGACACAGAATAACACAGTTATGGGCAAGCTCTTATGTTAGAATCATAGAATAGTTTGGGTTGGAAGGGACCTCTGAAGGTCATCTAGTCCAACCCCCCTGCCGTGGGCAGCGACATCTTCCACTAGATCAGGTTGCTCAGAGCCCCGTCCAACCTGACCT
>NW_008824762.1:612961-628748 GCF_000699105.1 Pygoscelis adeliae | reverse complement strand
ACCGAGGCAAAAAAGTCATTGAGTACCTCTGCCTTCTCCGTGTCCCGGGTAACCAGGTCTCCCGTTTCGTTCCAGAGAGGGCCCACATTTTCCCTTGTCATCTTTTTATCCGCGACGTACCTATAGAATCTTTTCTTGTTGCCCTTGATGTCCCTGGCCAGATTTAATTCTATCAGGGCTTTAGCTTTCCTAGCCTGATCCCTGGCTGCTCAGAGAATTTCTCTGTATTCCTCCCAGGCTACCTGGGAGGAATACCTATGTTGATCTGTCAGACTGTTTTTTCTTTTCCAAGTAAGAGTTAAACGAGGTGTTACAAACTTGGTAGGAGAAGACAGACATTGGCTTTTAGGGAGGACAAAGATCCCAGCCCCTTCTGACTTCATAACTCAGTGGAGGCAGGAATGTGGACCCTCACGCTTTTGCAGATGCTTTCTTACTGCAAATTGTGACTCCAGCTTCCATCTGTCCCCTGCAATGTTAAAAATCTGCACAAGTGCAGCTGTACACAGTTGTCCCATAAGCTTCTCTCTCCTGTAATAGAAAAAGAAAAAAAAATTGGTTTTTTTGTTCAAAATCTGAGAGAAATGTGTTCTCATAGTATGCATAGTTCACTAGTGGAACTCACTGCTTCAGTGCCATTACTGCATGCCGAGTAAGTAAAACAACGGGTGGTTGCTTTTTCAAACGGGATTGAAAAATTTATATAGTGTAATAACTACCCCATAGTGGATGATATGTTTCCAGACTTTCTATACTTCTGTGAGTAGAAAGATATTTACCAGTAGGAGTTGAGACATTAAGCTATCCTTTAACAGTATTTTCAAAGGCTTCTTGTAACTTACTGTAAAGGCTCCAGTGCTGCTCACTGTGAAAAGCTACAGGACTATGTTGACCGTGGATCAAACTAGGGTGGGAGATGGTGATTCCTTTGAAATCACAGCCATTTGCAGAGCTATTAGTGACTAATTGCTAACAATATCAGGTTCAATACAGTTTCTAGTGCTGCCCACTTGGGACTGGGAGTCACCTGTTTCCTCCTGCTGGGCTCACTGAAGTGTGGGAGGAAAGAAGGGCAGGAAAAGGACAAGGACAAGTGTAAAAGCGATGATACTATGTGCTCTATGTGTGTAGGTTTTTCTATCTAAGTATAACATGTCACTATCCCCATCCTGGAATACCAAGTTCTTCAGTACACATACTTTGCCACTGAATGCTTTTCATGGGCTGTTATACTTGATATTACTGAAGGACATCATGAGGTTTGTTCTTCTAGCTGACTTTTAAAAATAAGCAAACATTTGGAATCATTTATTAACTACAGAAAATGTCACATTTTCATGCTTGATATAATGACATTGCATGCAGTTTCTGTCTTTTATGAACCCATTTTGGACTTGTTACAAGGAATAAAAACAAATATGCTTACATCTGCCTTAATATATGTGTATGATGTTTCTACAGTAATGTCTCCAGGAGCCTTGAAAAGTGTCACTATGCTCAGGACTGCTATTACTGAATTCTTTACCATATGGTGATTCTTGATGGATAGAACTTGTGGAATGATTCAGAAATACTTTTGTGAATGAAAGGGACACATTTACTGTTATCGAGTGGAGTCATATTATTCATTGGACAGTACCTGGGCAACTGCCAATTTCTTGGTGAAAATATTTTCACTTTGAGAAGTTACGTGCTCCAACCAGTCATGCTGAAGTTGTGATATCTGTTAGTAATGATTTTTTTTTTTAATCTATTTGTTTTAATGCATGGATCATCTGCAGAAGAACTATCTTAAACCAACAAATAGCTGTGCAGTCTAAACTGTCAGATCAGTCTTCATGTGCCATTGGTGAAGAGAAAGAAGCAGAGTCAGTCCATCCTAAGATACGTCTCTGACATGAGTTGGTCTCTAGAGGCTTCTCTCTCTTTTCATTGATTGTGAACAATTAAACTGCTACACTTTCTCTAGCTAAACTTAACTGAGACAAATCTACCGGTGAAGGAGCAGAAGTACTAACAAATGGCTTTGATAGGGGAAAAAATGAGCATTGCTATTCACAAGTAAAGCAAATCGGTTTCAAAGGACCCATTGCAGGAAAATAGTACATCAGGTTAAGGTGGGCAGCACTTCTGAATGAGGAGTTACTGAACCCAGAATGCCCTGTACCCTAAAGTCAGTTCATAAACAATTTACTGAGTAACTAACTATAGGTGTGTATACCCACGGCTGAGCCCATTCAGAGTCCCGCAGAATGATTACTGTGCGCATTGTCACTCTGTGCTAGTGTCTGATCATGACTTTGTGCAGTAACAGGGAAATGCTGCATGTAGCTGGGAAACAGTATAACCACAGTAGCGAATGAGCCAGGGCAGTGCTGCTGTATAAATATTAATGATTCAGTGTCTCTGCACAGTTCTATTGTAAAGCGCTCTTCTGCCTACTCCTCTGAGTTCTGGGTGATTTGGGATGAACCATGCTCTGGCTTTTCCTTTCTGATCCAAGTATGGTATTAAGGAAAAAAAATAATTTTCTGAAAGAACTGTTTCAACTAGCTTTATTGTCCTTTGGGTTCTTCACAGCAGTGTAGACAGGGCTCTAAGAGGCACACATCTGTTGCACTTCCATCTGCTTCAGAGGCAGTAGTAACTTGTGGCACCGTTAATGACACTGGAGGAAAAACCAGGAGGCTAATCCAATCCGAGTATTTGTGCTTTGCATCTCCTGCAGATACATATTAAAAAAAAAAAAAGCCTATGGACCATACAAGTACAAAAAAAAAAAAAAGGGGGGGGGGGGGGAGGGACACACACACAAAAGCACTTTATCTACTTGGTTTAAACTAGCTGTTCAGCTTTGCAACTAGATTTTGCTCATGTTCTAACATTTTGATGTAGACACAATACAAGGTGGGAGTCTCTTCTACACCTGTTTGTGTTGATATGCGCAGACAGTCCTTGCCATAAAAAAATATGCAGTTCAGGTAAATACAGAAATGGCTTTACCATCTGAGGAACAGGACTGGCACCTATAACATGAGAAGATTATATGGACTTGCTTAGTGTTTCAATAAGAAAATTAACCAGCCCTTGCCCACCACCTCCACCTTCCCCAACAAATACACTACATTAGAAATATTTCTGGGGATCTTACAGCAAGTCAGATGAGTTTTTGTTTAGTTGTTTTGTTTTGTTTTTCTCATAAAAGAGAGTTTTTCTACAGAACTTCATCACCTTGTGATTCAGATTTAATCAACCACCTTCAGTGACAGAGAACAGAAACCTGAATTTGCTGAAGTAGAACATCTCTTCCTCCTCCTTATGTATATTTGTTTCTTCCTAGCCAGCTTTACGCTTCCCTAGCCAGTCAGTGTTCAAGCTCCCCATATTTATGCTAAGCTTTTGCTTGTGCCTGTGTAACATCCAGATACCCCAGAGTATCCTTCTGCTGCTCTGTCATGAATAAACAGTGACCTGGCAGAGCTCTTATTTTAAGATTGTTTTGTAAAGTGTTGCTCTGTTTTCCAGAGGGCAGGGTGAACTTTCAGACTGACTCTGTTACATGACTTGTCCCTGTATTTGACACAATATGAAAAAATAGCCCTCTGAGGCAGTAGATCTTATTCCAGGGTGAGGTCTTTCACTTCATGAAGGTAAATCTAGAGCAATGCGACTGGATTTTTCCACTCACACAGCCATGGAGTTGAGCAGAACCTCCTTCTGTAACTTTATCAATTTAATGACAAACATGCTCATCAAAAGTCCTGCCCCTTTCTTTCCCAATGCTGTAATATTTGCACTAAATGAAATCATCTTTAGCAGTCAGTAGGAATAGATCTCTTCCTTTTAAAAGGGGTGGCCCTGATAAGTATGCTGACGTTACACCCCACAAAGACAGCATAGAAAAGGTCAGTGAGACTCCAGTTAGCAGGCAAAACCAGGTGTTGTTTAGCTCACGTCTCAGTAGGGATACAGTATTTATCCAGTGATCTTTTACTGTGATGATTTACATTTTCAGTTCTATGCCAGTGCTCTCTGAAGTATGATCTAATTAGTAAAAGGTGTTTGAGATTCTTTTTTCCAATGTCAGACGATTTTCCTACTCAAAAAAGCCTTCTACTGATGTTTTCTGCAAACCAATAAGAGTTTCAGTAACATTTTAAGATTCCCCCCCCACCCCCCTGTAAAGACAAGGAAAAAAATACTGTCTGATCCAAAGGAAATATTTTGAAAACCTTGCTTTAATTCAAGTGTTTTTTACCTTTATTGTATTTATTTTATAACATGCTTATAGTTGAGATTTTTCATATGTTATATCAAAGTTTGTTATAATTGCTGATAAGAGTATGACAGTATTGTTTACCAATACGCTAAGAAATCTCACTAGCAGAACCTGTAGGAAATGAAGTCTCAAATACATGTATGTTGATGTGCACACACAAACAATTTTTGGCCAGTTCCGATTAAAGCTAGAAACTTTGGCAATATACTGTAGAGAATTAGATCTGTCTCTTTCTAATTGTCTGCCTTGAGAGGATCTGTGCAGGTTTTGGAAAACTTGTACATTAAGGATATGGTGTGAGAGGCAAGAAAACCTAGCTCAGTACCTCTCGTTTTAGTCTGAAAGGCATGAGAAATGTTATTGTTACAGGTATAGGTAACAATACACTCCCTTTCAATCCACAATAGTCTGTGGTTCTAGTATCAAAAATCAATTTCCTCTGGAGGACCAGCTTGGACAGTCCTTAGAACTGATGCTTTAAAGGTGGGAGTTTTGGTCTATTTGCTTCTCAGCTTTGCATTTTGAATGCCAGCTGCACTGTTATTCTCCATTTCTGGAAAATGAAGAATGAGTTATGAAGGAGGTAGTGATGTTTTTTATATTCTGCCTATGAATATGATAATTTAAATTTAGAAGTTATTTTAATACGTGTTCAACAATCTCCTGTGGGATGTACATAATTCCTACTATTGTACCAAACCCTTGATATATATTCGGAGGGCAGGATGGGTACTACTTTCCAATTTATATATGTTTTAAGTCTGGAATGTGATCTACAGGTCAAGCCAAAGAAAGGCTAACAACAAAGCATAGGGCTTATTATATGCAGAACTATGCTGCTTACGTTACAGATTAGGCCTTTACTTTGTATAACATCTATGCTCCCCTGTTTCTCATAAGAGACAGCTTTAAACCCGACAATATCATGTTGAGAATCACCAGGTGGAGTTATTGCACACATTTTAGAGATTATTTTTCTGACTATATAAGCACTGTTAAAGACACAGTTACATTAGTTTTCATTTTGTGAAATAATTTCTGACTATAGGGTGCATCATAAGTCATGAGAGATGCTATTTTCTGTTCTTAAACTTCCTACCTAGAGTCTTTTGTGTCAGCCCCTGGGAAGTAAGCAGCTATATCTGGTCCTAGTGTCTTAAGACAACTGTCCACACATTGTTTGCAATCTTCTTTGTTTTAGGATTGTGTATACAGCGTAAACAAACACATTGCACAATATGTAAACCTGAACTGCGTATCAGACAAGTTTGTAAAGGTGAAGAAAGATGCAGGTGAAGGATGAGATGTGTTACTGAGGGGTAAGTTTGCTTGGGTTGTTGCTGTCAAGTGTGGAAGAGGAGTCAAAATCAACAGGGATCACGGGAAGAGCGAAGATGCCTGGATGGAAGATGCTGCAGGAGGAGAGATGAGGAGTATTGCGCAGGGTCCTTGAAGAGAAAGGAGAATAAGGGTAGGTGGAAGTGGGGGATGAAGGCAAATGCTGTAGGGAATATCTGGAGGAGAGTGTAGAAGGGGATAAGGAAATAGAAGAAAAGGCATGGGAAGGATGGATGATGTAATGCAGATGAGAAACACGCTGAGGGCCTTGGGGTATAGGGCGGGCAGGCAGGTACGAAATAAATATGGAGAATGCTGCAGGGAGAGTTCTGACCCGGCTTGGGCTCACTCTGGCTGCCAGTGGCAGCAGCACAGGATGGGCAAGAATATGACAGGTGTCTATCAGCATCAAGCTCCCTGCTGGGGGGAAGCAGGAGCTGTATCTATCCCAATCTAATGAACGCATATTGATTAATTGGGAATCTGCATATGCAGTTATAGCTGTTCTGTCTGAATATCAGTAAGATGATGTGAATGCACACTTTAAATGTTAAAGTATTCTTTAGATTGTAATCACATGTGTTTCTTTTGCTCTTTGGAGTCAACCCACTGAGATGTCTGAGTCATAGGCAGAGTGATCTTTCAAAGCCAAGTTGGTATTTGAACAGTACTTAATATCTGCCCTGAAAAATCTAAACTAAATATCCATTACATGAAGGCACTCAACATCACACTCTAAACTGGGGTAACATCTACAAATATTTAAATAGTAGTTTAAGAATTAAAGAATAATTAATAAGAATTAACTGATTGCTTACTGTGGTTTTGTGGGGGAACTATGATGTCTGTCCACCTTGCAAATAAAAGCATAACAAATTAACAAAGAAGCCAAACCAAAGCAAAGTTCAAACTGTAAGTAACTTTCATTGAAGAGCTGAGCACTGGATATGCTTTCTCTGTCACTTCAGATCACTATGGAGGATAGGGTGCTTAGGGATTAGTATAGATTTGCTGAGAGAAACTGCTATATGATATGCAAGAGGTCAGTCTTGAGGATAACATTGATCTTCTCTTTCAGTTTGGAAACCTACTAAATGCCCTATGAGACAAACAAATCCACCATTTCTATAAAAGAAAACCTCTCTGTTTGGAAAGGGTGGTTCAAGCACAAGTACTGTCCTGTATTAAGATACTGAACTCTATGGCAAACTGGATCAAAAAGTCCTGCATACAGCCTCCTCAGAGATACATGGAAGTGCATATCCTGTGTAATGTGCAATTGTTTAGTCCACAGAAAGTTGACTTTTACATGGTGAGCAGCAGAGGCAGAAACCAAATAGTGGGTCATCCACCCCAGATATTTATGCTGTCACTTGATAAGAGGCAGGCAATTTGGGAAATGCTGCCTCTAATATTCATGTGCTTTGCTCTGCACCAGACAGAATGCCCCATATCTCACTGAAATAAAATAAAAAATGCTCGTTTTCCCTATAGTATATTGAGTTAGAGACATCCTAGATGATCCCATTTTTGAAACACAAGCTCATTACTGAACTTCAGACTGCAGGACCTGAGAGAGGGAAGTAATTCCATATGGCACTCATACTACTAGGTTGATGGACACAGAAAAGAGGAGAGAGTGCCCTAAGAAACACTTGAGGACTTGATTTCCACCCCCCACTCCCACCCCCCCTTTTTAGCTCTGAGGCAGAATAAATTCTGTTTGTGCATCTTTCTCTCCTTCTCTTTGTGCTTTTCTCAGATGACTTTTATTGTCCTCCTGTTGCTAAACTGATATTGCAAGAGATTACCTATTGTGAAGCTGGAGAAAGAAATATTGCCACTGACTTCTGTCACTTACCTTTCTAGAAGTTAAGGTTACCTAAATGAAGATTAAGGGCAGGAGGAGAAGGGGGGAACAAGGCAGAAGAAACAGCTAAGTGGAAAAAATGACAACTCTCTGTCCAGGAGGATTCTCTGTGGATCCAAGGAAGGTGCTAATCAAATAAATGATTATTGTCCCTTTTGCAACATGAGTGTCTGTACATAATTAGGTGTGCAAGCTGGCAAATATCTTCTGAGAAGACATGCCGTGGGGTCTGAATCATCACTAATGATCTTTCACATTATTGGTATGAATGCAAGGAATGTTAATATCCCTGCCTATTTACCTTCCAATAGTTGTACATTTTCTAGCAGCAACTTGTCATAGAAGGATGTGGAAAAGAGAAGAAATATCTGTTAATTCCACTGAAGGTTTCACTGTGCTGATATAATTTTGCTAGGAAATTCTTTGATTCCTCACTGGGATGTAGAAGTGCAATAAAATGTCCTTGGTCTCCCTGCATTTTATTAGAGGTTTTTGTTATAATTATTTTTCACTTCTAAGGGAGAAAAAGGTTGCTCTATAACCATCAGATTAGTTAACCTACATGCCTATATTCTGGTTTCAGAAATTCCCTGGATGTGAGAGGTGTTTTGCTAAACAGTAAAGAGGGACATGTGGCACGTATGCATTTCTTGAGCACTCTTCATACAAGTCTTTCCAAAGATTACATGTTTTAAAAATTTGGTTGTCTTCATTGACACTAGTTATCGGTATTATATCCAATGAGGTCATTTATTTGCCCTTTGGTGTTGCCATTGTTTGCTAGTTACTATGTGCCCATTCCATACGGTGTCCATAGGGGTAGATATAGTTAGGTAGTCACACTAGATCAGACCCAAGATCTCTAGCATCCATATTCTGGATCCAACAGTGATGGGCATAACAATTTTTAAGGTATAAGAGTTACCATCATGAATATTTCTCATATGTGCCTATTAAAAATCCCACTCAGTCCCCAGGTAAATAAAGACTGGCTTTAGCCTTCGATTTTGAAGATTTTCTCTCTCTCCTAAGATGTTTTCCTTTAAACCATTAATAATTTAAGGTCTTACAAACTTTTATCTCTATGAATGTGCAGTCACTCTAGGAATCTTTCCAATCTCTTTTGCCCGCTGATATCCTGTGGCAATGAGGTTTACAGTCTTGTTGAAAATTTTAATTGCGTCTCAAGCACCACGATCATACCTATCTTTATATTATGAGAAAAGGAGAATAGAATTCCAAATCTGAGTTTGAGGTGACTGATTATTCTTTCATGTTTTTTGATTACACCTTGTCTTATCTGTCTCTTTTCTAGAATAAATTTCCCCAACACTTAAAATCTCTGTTCGTGTAAGGGTGCTTCCCAGGCTGTGGTTTTCTTTCCTTTCCAAATCCTTTCTAATACTGCAATGTCACTTGGCAAGGGCATGAATAGAACAGCACAGATGTAATAGATGAGGAGATACGATTTATTTATTTAATCATTCCTTGTTCTTCATTGCATCAAACATACCACCTAATATTGTACTTAACTCACTTTAGTTTGTGTTAACTTCAGGGTTCCTGTCTAAAAGACAAGGTCAAAGTAATGAAATACCATAAAAGAAATACCATTCACAGAATTTCAGTTTGTAAAAGGATCATGTGAGGGGATTATCTGCAGTAAAAAAAGTTAGAGTAAGATGACATAAGCAGCTCCTTCTAGCTGTGTACTCCTAGGAAGTACATGAAATATCATAATCAGGTCTGTTCTTGTGGGCTTTTCTACTTTTGAAGAATGGCAAATTAGGCAGATTTGGGATTACGATTTCAACTGATACATGGCATGCCTAACAATTGACTCTAATCTCTGAATAGTTTGGGGCTCTGCAGTTGCTTTAAAAACTTGAAATGTTCTGTTCATGTGCAATACCAGCTCATGTGTACCATGTAAGAATGAATAATTGTGGGAGATTTGGTACAATGAGCACAACCAATGATTTGTGAGGTCAGAATGATCTCAGAAAAGTGTCACTCGTTGGCACAAACCTCACTATGAATTACAGTGTCATACCTGACCCATTTCACTTGAACTCAGGCATCAAACCTTAGGCCAACTGAATGTTGCTATTTTGTTTTACTGGGAGGAAGATGAGATAACTTGCTTCCCTCCACAACCTCTTGAAATCATGTGTTTTCAGCTAAGCTCAAATTTCATATTTAGTATTATGAGAAATACAATGTTGCTGTGAGGCACTGCTTTCTACCTGAGACCCAATGGCTAGTTCTAGGGCTCTGTGAATGGCAACAAACCAAGCTAAGCCTGTTGCCAGTAAGGTTCAATTAGCAATGTGATAGTCTGCACAAATGTTGTAAATTAAAAACTCTTAAAAAACACTTCAGTCTAGTCAACAACTACTGGCAAGCTCCACACCCGGCTTTTGTGATGTGAAAGTAATCTTCACACAGAAACTACTTCTACTTTCCCTGAATGGTTTGAAGAAGTTTTCTTTTGTGGTCTTGTTATAACTTTAGAGTGAAGCAGCCCTGGGGAACTCTAGGGGAAATATTAAAATATAATGAAATGCCTTTATTTCTGTGCTGTGCTCTCATGTCTTAAATATGTAGGTAGTCTCTGATGGAAGAAAGGAAAAAAAAATATATTGGTAGATCATTAAACTCAAGGCCAAAATGAGTAATCAGTGAATTTGGGCTGCCATTTCATATGCATTAGCATGTTAACAGGGAGCAAGGAATTTCAGCCTGGAATCTTGAATTGCGTGGAAGGGAGCCTGTCCACTTTTCAGAAGGTGGATAGTATAGCACAAAAGGCAATAATTGTGGAAACTCTTTTAGGCTTTCCCACATTAGGAGGCAAAATCTTTTGTTCTTCTGAGGAGGAAACGTTGATACCTTAACAAAATATTAATGACCCCCAAATTGTCATAATCTTAGAGTAAAAATTACATAAGGAAAGTGAACAGTTTGTGACATTCAGAAGTAGGTATATCGGTGGTGTTTAAGAGCAATAAGATAGTTTTTGGAATCAGGATACAGTAAGATGAAATAAATTCATTCTGGTCTCTTCTGTTAAGAAGGAAAAGTCTGCATCTGATTGCTGAAAGCCCAAATATGAAGTGTTAACATTCCCTATGTACTGTTGAGCAGGAAGCAGAGCAGCTATTGGAGAACTCCATAGAATGTAGAGCTCCTCTACAGTCTTTTCTGTAATCTGTATCTTCTCTTCACTTGCTCTGCAAAAATACAGAAGTCTGACTCCTTTTACAATGCAAGCTGAAATATCTTGGACCAGCAAATGGAAACCAGCAGCTAAGAAACTGTGGGACATGGTGTGAGGAACCTGTTGTGATCTTAAAAATCTCTTCTCTGAAGAAGAACTGCAGCTCAGGACAGTAAACCATGCCCTTACACTGGCAGGAATATATTGCCCAGAATTACAGCGACATTCAGTGGCCTCTGTCACAGCCTACACTATTTATGTGGCACTTGTCAATATAAGCAATGCAGACTTAGTGCTGAGAAGCATGTGGCTTATATCGTGCAAACAATAATGTAGTTTTTCATGCTTGAATTGTCCGTTAGTTCAATGGATCACATTTTTACCTAAGATTCTGCAGGGTCTGACCTGTGAACTGCAAATTCTGATATAGGATGTCTTGTGCATCACCTTACCTAACGTGATAGACCCCAGCCTGGTGTGAGCTACCTGCCCCTCTGGACAGGGAAAATGATACATCATTCATTTGATTTCTGTTCTTACAACATGGGTGCATCTGATTCGGGTCCCTTGGGTCTGTAAACTCAGTCCTGAATGACTGAAATTGATGATAGTGGGGGGGAAAATACACTAGCAGAAACAATAATGGCAATGAAAATGTGCTCAAGAGAAAGCTTAAATGGCCTTCTTCTAATTTAATGTTTTGTCACTAAATAAACAACAAATGCCAAACCAGCTGGACCCATTCAACAACAGCCCCCCCAGCTAGAATCACTAAGGCATATGGTTGATAGGCAGCCAAGCTAATTGCCTCTAGTTCTGTTCATATGCAGATTCTGGCAAGTCCCATTCATGTAGTGCTTGCCTCAAGCTATTTAATCCTGGGCCAAATTGCCGTAGACCCATCTGATCAATCTGCAGATCTCTGGACTTTGTAGTAGACTCAAGGTTCAGAAGGTTGGGGATGTCTGTGTGACACTCTATTGCACAATATAGATGGATATCTGCACCATGGTCCAGCACTTTCCCCCTCCTTTATCCAGTTCTTATCTTGAGCACAGACAACCTCACTGATGAAACCAATGGGGCTCCAGGGACAGCTATTCATGGATGCAGTGGCAATGGCCTCAGCATGCAAACTATACTGCAAATACATTAGAAAGTGTATGGCCTCCAAAAGCCACTGTCCAAAACCCCAGTGGGGAGTGAGTAAATGTTCCCTGCAGATTTATTCCATTATTTACTAGGCAAAGACAAAGCTGTCAACACTGATATCTCCTTCCCAATTAAGCTCACTATTACAGTCCATAAATCACAGCATGCATTCCCTGTGGGGAAAGAAAACCTGTACAATTTCTGAAAATGCTCATAAACACATTGTGTGTTGAAATAGCTATGTTTTTTTTAACCAAGCACATTCCATCATATTGCCTTAATATCGAATCATGACTAAGGCTATTAAAGAGACCAGGCAATTTTGTTACACTTTAATGCCATGTGAAGGTCTGCTAAAGATTTTTTTCTCTCACAGGAGACTGCTGATCATTTTGATTAGTATTGTCTTGAGCCTTTCCCACCAAATCATAGAGAATAGGACTACAGGGATTTCTATTCCTTTGTCCCAATGCAGGATCAACTCTACCTATGTCTGTCTTCATGAAAACATCTAGTGACAGAGCTGCTAACACCTTTCCCATGGAAATGACTCCAGTGCTTTGTTACTTTAATTCAGGAAGTTTCTATTTCTGACCAATTTGATTCCTCATGCTACAGTATGAGCCTATAGCTTCCTATCTTGGACTCTTTCACTTGTACTGAGTTTCCAAATTCGTCATAGGAGATTGGGGTTGTTTGGGTTTTTGGTTTGCTTTGGCTCCCCCCCCCCGAAGATCCTGTAAGAAAATTACATGAGTATTGTGGGACTGCTAGGACTTTATACATTGGTACAAAACAGGATGGGACTACAGAGGGTGCTCATAAGATGACAGGCCAGATATCTTGTAAGAAAAAAGTCCCAAATTCTTTAAGAAGGTTTCAATACCCTTAAAATGTGAATGAAAGTCATAATGAAATGTGAGATACTACTGTGACAAGGCTCATTAGTATGTTGGGTGCAGAGAGTGATACAGCTCTGCCTGTACCTTAAGTGACTGTATGAAATACCCCAGTCTTTGGGTAAGGAGGGTAATAACCCCGGGAAATATGCAGCATGAAGTTGCATAAACTCCTGCCTTTAAGGAATTTTGTTAATAAATCTCTCCTTTTAAACACGGGGAAAACCCAAACCTAAGAAAGAGCTAGTGCACAGAACTCACATTTAGTGGGAAGGGTAGAAGCTAATTACAGCTCTCTATGAGTCTTTTGCATCCAGGCTGTGGGTATCTGTAGCTGAATGTGCTAGGTGGAATGAAGTGCATACTCCTGTGAAGGAACATAAGCCACTATCTTGGATTAGTGATGGTTTCCTTTAGGTGTGATGGTCAAAGTGTATCATATAAACTTGTCCTAGTCACCTGATTTCATGGGCTTGACCTGCCCTTTTTTGCGATCTAAGTATCTGGGGTTTTGTTTGTTTGTTTTGGGCTTTTTGTTTCTTTTTTGGCTTGGAAGGCTGAAAAGTTGCTAATCAATAAGCAGTTCAGCACAATTATCTCTTTATTCATGGTGCCTGCCTGGCTACTCAGCTGTCTGGAGAGAACTGTAGTTCCTATGTCTTGTGGACTATTGAACAATAAGACTGAGTATGTCATGTCATGTAATAATAAAGTGCAGTGTACTTTCCATGGGACTGATGGAATAGAGGCTGAAATGTGTCTGTACATAGTGTTGTGTTTTAGCTATTATGCATATTCTGTGACCCTATAGAAGAAAATTGTAATAATTAATCCAAATAGCTGATGATGTATTGTGCATAAACACAATTTATGCATATTCTGATTGACATTGTACTGAAAACGGCTGTGCACATTTCCTTGCTACAAACTGGCTTATTTGTCCTAGTGGCTACACACACAAGCACGTGCACACACAGCTCACACTGTATACCACTTTTACTTAAAAATGAGATAGGGTAGAGTAGATGGATGTAATGATCAAGAAAGATATTAGGAGGGTTTGTAGAAAAAGGAAAAAGCACTTGCTTTACCAGCTGGAGCAATTGTGCTGGGTCCACACTGCTGTTGAAGGATACCCTATAGGACCTAGCTGCCATAGGGATGGAGAAGCACAAATCGTACTGGACAAGCTCCTGCCTCCCTGCTCCGATGAGGTCTAGTGTAGGTGCCCCAGTCAAGCAGAGGGTTTTGTGCAGGAGACTCCCATCCTCCTCCTCGCCTCCTTTTTCACTCTTAGAGAAGTCAAAGGTTCTCCCATACCCAGAATCCTTCTGTGGGGTGGTGCGAAACAGAGTTTAGGAAACCTAATAGCAGAAATGGAAAGTCTGCACTGCTTAGTGTGACAATATCAACCTTTCCATAGACCCAGATGCAGGTAACTCAACCAACACTGGTCAAACCAAGTCTTCAAGTTTGCTCCCTAACCATGGAATATACAAATAAAATAACTATGATGACATTTCAGTTTTTTAGGAGACCAGGCTGATAGTTTCTGTGCCTTAGCTTTAAAGGGAACCATGAAAGATTGCTCAGATAGAGGAAAAAAGAAAGGATTTAAAATTCTTGCTCCAGGTAGAATAAAAGTGCTGAAGGAGTTGGAAATGTCTAGAAAGCAAACTACAAGTATGAGATTTTGAAACATCGTGAGGGATTACACATTCCATTTAAACTAACAAAAGAGAGATCCTTAATCTCAGGGGAATATATAACTAAAAAATATTTCCTTGGTAATCAAATCCAATCTCTTGTTATATACAGTACTGTTCATAAACTGATCAAACTCAGTTTTAAAAATAAAAGGATGATGAGGGGTGCCTTTCCTTCACTACTGGGAGGCTTTTCCAGAATTTGAGTGCTGTGAGGGTTATACATTTTTCTTTGCTTTGTGGTATGAATGTATTTATGGCTAGTTTGCTGTAGCATAGGATGCTTTACTTGTATTAAGAGTGGTTAAACATTGGAACAGGCTGCCCAGGGAAGTGGTTGAGTCACCATCCCTGGAAGTATTTAAAAGACGGGTAGATGAGGCGCTTAGGGACATGGTTTAGTGGGCATGGTGGTGTTGGGTTGACGGTTGGACTCGATGATCTTGGAGGTCTCTTCCAACCTTAATGATTCTATGATTCTATGATTCTATTCCCTTTACATGCTTACTGTTCCTGATAACATTACAGGTTGTCCTTGCTCAGGTAAGGAGGTGCTTTACCGATAGCAGAGTTTGGATACTTTGGATCCTTGGCATGAGAGTATGTAGTGTTTGTGCAAAAGAAACCAACACTTGAGATAAAGGTGGCTGCAGCCACTGGAGAGAGACAGGATCGCACTTACTAGGCCTAAGATCTGCAATGTATATAAATAAATCCTTTAAATTTGTTCCACTGGGCATTTTTTGAACACCTCTATTGTCCCTGCAGTTCTGAATCACCTAAATTGCTTATGCAGGATGTGGTGGTACCAGGTCTAATGGGGGGGCGTCACCAAACAAGGTGGAGTACTGTAGCCTCAACACTTGCTGAAGCATTTCCATCCAGAATATAACAATTGGGTTGGGAGTCTGATATATTGTGGTATTTATGACTTGGTCAATGGATAATGCATATTTCATTATTTATACTACAGGTCCACTCTGAGCTTTCAAACCTAAACTGGAAACTCTACTTACAAAAAAAAAAAAAAAAAAAAAAAAGAAAGAGGCTTTTCTGAAAAAGAAGCTGCTGTCCTTAGGACTCTTCTGAAAGAAAAATATATAAAATAGTGTCCTGGTTTTGGCAGGGATAGAGTTAATTTCCTTCCTAGTAGCCGGTACAATGCTGTGTTTTGGATTTAGGATGAGAACAATGTTGATAATGCACCGATGTTTTAGTTGTTGCTAGGTAATGGTTACACTAGCCAAGGACTTTTTAGTTTTCCATGCTGTACCGACTGAGAAGGCTGGAGGTGCACAAGAAGCTGGGAGGGGGCACCGCCAA
>NW_008824762.1:592421-612674 GCF_000699105.1 Pygoscelis adeliae | reverse complement strand
CCATCCCACCGGGTGGGGGGGAGTGAGCGAGCGGCTGCATGATGCTTAGTTGCCAACTGAGGTTAAACCACAACAAATAGCCATTGTGGAGTTGGATTCATAATAGTAGCAATAGAAAGAGGATATTCATAGAGCAAAACCAGTGACAAGACAGCACACAGATTGCTTGAGGTGAGAGATTATCCTGCATCATAAACATGTACTGTTGTTATTTCTAAACTGGAAGATGGAGAGACCCTGGATAGACTCAGAGAGATCATACTGTGCAGGGTGCTGTATCATCATTTGTTTTATTTTATCCAGTGCCTTGTGTCCACTAGTGTTCCCAAAACTGTAATTCCAAATGACATTGAACTTCTTTCCTTGCATGAAAACCCACGTTACTAGATTTCATCTTAAATGATGCATTTAGCATCTACAGACAAATGTTAGAAACCTGTGAAGGAATCTGATCTAGTGGAGGGTGAACTGAAACCCATGGGCTATCCCACAGTGTGAGAGTGATTTAAAATGATAAATAGCAGTACTTATGTTTTCTGTACATGTATGTATTTTTGCACACAAATTCGAGTAGCAAGCTTTCCCTATGTGCTCTAAAGTAGGCTACCTTTCCTATGAAAGGTTGGACCAGGTGATCTTTCAAGGTCCCTTCCAACCTGAAGAGTTGAGGATGAGGATGAATTGTTAATTGTTCAGTGTCGTCAGTGCAGTTTCAAGGTGAGAGCAAGCATTCCTGAACTGGGTGTGGGATGGACGGAGTCCAGATTTGCTGTGGCCCTAGGAAGAGAAGAGTAATCCTCTGTTAATTCCCAGAGACCCATTAGAAGAAAGTAAGCCATATTGTCTCTAGGAGTGGTCTGCTTATGAGGTCCCATTATCTTTCATGCTGCTCAAGCACAAAGGAAAGAACAGAACCTGGCCTATAGTGAAACACTGGAAATCCTCTGTTGGCCCCACAAGGGTAGAGCATATCGGCATTACTGACAGTGACTTGATATATTAACTGAGTCAATGGAGAATAAAGACATTCTTCTTTGAAACACAAGCCTGTCTACAAATGACTCCCCAGTACTCTTTAAAAGAAAGAATCCTTTATGAAGCAGTCATCCTTCAGGGAATCAATGATCAACTATCAGAGGCTCCAACCTCTAGAAATACCCTCTAAAGAATTAAATTAGAGACTGTGAGGGTAGGATTTTATCTTCTGATCTCTGTGTGTGGTACATTGTTTTACTTAGATACACAGGCTTTAAATATCTAATTAAATGCTACAGTCATCAAAGGCTTAGGTCAGGAATGGGCTTTGGCCCTTTAAAGGAGATGCTAAGAGAGGGATTGTTGTTCACTAGTGGGGAACAAAGTTCTGAAGAAAATACATCAATATCTTTGTGTTAACCTCACGCTCTGCCACTTTTCATGGAAGCAGGTCTGAAAGGTAGTGTAACAACTGAGAATGCTTTTCAGAAAGTCGTTACATCTTCTCTGTATAAATATTAGCTTTCTGACCTATTCTATTGGGGTTTTTTTAGTATTTTACCCTTTTGAAAATTAATTTTGAGCACTGGCTATGCAAATAGCCTGACACAATTGAAAGGGCTGTGAGGAACAAGTAAATGTTGAAGACAAGAATGATAAACTGAATCTGTTGCAATGAAGAATTATGCTCTGATTAACAAATGCATGTCTGCTCAGAGGGAGTTCTGGGAATCATCTGTACTTAAATTTGAATGCATTCAATCCGTGTTGATGCTGGACCTGTATCAGATATTGCTCGGTTTCAACACTTTTTTCCTACTCCTCTCTCGTTTCTGCTTTTTCTTCCTTTCAATGATAGATAGGCTCATCTATTGTTTCTTTGCTAGCCCAAAAACATACTGTTTTTAACTTGAGTCCATCTGTTCCAGTGTGTTGAGACGGTGTTCTCCAGCTGGAGCCTGCCTGCTAGCTCCAGGATTTTCTCCAGACTATTCCTGTTGTTATTGCTTGTCTTCAAGTATTATGGCAGCATTCACATATCCCAAACTGTTGGGACACTACTGTGCTGGGCACTATACATGCAAGCAGAGCAAGGAGGAGATGAATCCTGTCATGGTTAGTTCAAATAAAATACTGAATGAAAGCATAGCAGAGAATATATTGACAAAGATTTCAAATAATAGTGCTCAGATGGCATTGTGAAGAACAGCATTAGTGATGGTTACTGAAAATCTCAATAGAGTCAGGACCATCCTGACTGATCATGATTTTGTTCTGGTTGCCTAATAAAAATGGTCAAATTCCATGTTTCACTGCATATCTGCTAGCAACCCTAGCTTAGTTATGTATCCATCCCAGTTGCTTCATGGGGAACATGGTTGAGAGCTGCTAATTGCTGCAGCTGTCTTGGATCACTTGAGGATCTTAAAGGACTTGTGCACTCCTGGAGATGATTTAAAACCAACAAAGAAAAAACAATTAACCAAGTCAAGCACAACAAAGAAAAAAACAATTAAAATGTTGTAGAGAGAGGCTGTTCAGTAGAGCATCTTGATTTGTGTGTGTGTGTTACTAGTTAGTGTCCTAATTACTTATGTCCTTAACCTTGTCCTTAACTTGAGAAAATTTCAATAGCTACTAAAAGACTGCTAGCACCAAAGAAAGTCCACGTCAGCTTGAGTCCCTGCAAAATATTCCATTTAAAAGGGGGTGGGAAGGGATATTCTAGGCAAAAAGGATAAGATGAGAACAGTCTTCCTCCAGCTGGAAAGGGAATATATGTGTACAGCTATAATTTGCAGCTCCTAACTAGGTAGTTCTGAGCAGAACACACAAGAAGTTTTAGCAGGAAGCCAAGCACTTTGCTGTGGCTTACACAGCAAATTCATGACAGTGGTGTTGCACAAAGGATACCGACACAGGTTCACATGTGTGAAGATTTCTTGTTTGTTTGTTTTTAGCAGGGTGTGTAGCTGATGACTATAAGGGCAAAAATAACTTTTAGAGGAAAATGCAAGACAAAATGGAATAGAGGGTGAAGAAGAAGAGAGGGGAACTCTGTACCCTTCCAGTGAGGGATTATTTAGTAATCTCCAGCCACATGACTTTACTATCAGCAGTCAAAGGATCAATCCCTTTCAACTTTTAATGAAGAAAACAGTTTGATGCTTTTCCTTTCCTCATTCTGAAACTGCAGCTGAATGTGACTGTTGGTAGTGAAAATACCTTGAGGTGCTGAAATGGGTTCTATCAAGCATTGTTTTACGCCTGGTAATATTCACCAGAAGTGGGTCTGAATTTCAATGGATTTTCAGAGGAATTTTTGATCAATCCGCTTTAACACTGCCTCCAGAATTTGATGATAGATCAGTACAAATATGTGTTGGAGTATGCTATGACAGACGGAAGGAGAGATGTTCAGATCTGTAATTTTGAACCTGGTCTTGAGACAGTGGTATTCATAAGCAAAGATCTAAGCTTCTGAAAAGCTATTTGGGATGATTTAAAGCCATTTCTCTGTGGCCATGAGAAAGTTATTGGGGGAGAATTTGTTTCATGTCTTTAACATTGAATGGAATGTTAAACTGGGTAGATTTAATGTGTGTACTTTGTGGGCTAAAGCTTCAGTGTTATAAAGGATAAGAAGAGTTGGTCGCTTTTGTTTGCAAAAGAACAGATTTTGTCTGGTTTCCATAACTGAAAGGAAATTCTGTTGAGGGATTCTGATCTCCTGAGAAGCAAAAAAAAGCCTTAAGAACAGGGACAACAAACAGAGCATTTTGGATGTAGCCTTGAAAACAACATTTGAAACAAAGAATGACATTATTTGCACACCTGCATCAGCACTGAAGAAAAGTCACAATCTGTAAATGCACTGAGGACTCCTGTATTTTAATAACAATAATTCTTTGTAGTTTAAAACGATGTTTGTCTTGAAATATTTTATAACTAAGAGAGCATGAAACACAGCTGTCTTTCCAAAGAAAGATGGTAGCTGACCAAAAAAATTGGTGTTTCTCAGAACACGTTGCATGTAACCTCATCAAGCCTACTGAGCATCATTTACGCATGTTGTATAAACCCCCGGGGAATACAAAGGGAATACAAAGGACATGCATCACATTTCTAGAATTAGTCTTGGGGCTGAATAAGCAGAGAAATCAACCAGGGTCCCAGCAGAATGGGGAGAACCTCACAGAAAGCAATTTCATTTGGGGGCCTCTGTGTGCCTCAGAAGAGGAGGGATGATCCTGAACTTGAAATGTGTTCATAAAAGCTGTTCAGAAAAAAAGGCCTTTAAAGTAATAAATTAATTCCTAGCTATCAGGATCGTATTGGAAATTGGGACAAATTTTCCATAAATAACACAGACTACAAATATTCTGATCAGCTCTCTTAGTAGCTAAGAAAATAAGATCCCATTAAATCTCTTTATTAGACATTGAAGATGATGCCATATGTTAGCATCTATGTAATTTCCCCAAGATTTGCAATGAAGGCATTTGATCAGTGATTTAGAGATGGACTCTCTTTGTATATGTTTTCCTCTATTACCCAAAGCAGTATATAACTTTTGATGCAGTACATGCCTGCTTAATGACTAGCCAGACTGTTAATTGCTATTACTTATTACCAAAGGCTGATAGCTCTGTGCTATGTTAAGAAGACTACAAATATATGGAACCTGTCTATTGCCTCATTCTTCTTTCATCAGCTCAAAGTAACCACATTTACCATTCTAAGGTAAATGTGTATTTTCTACCGTGAAGGGACAAAGGATCCAAAATAAGGCAGTGAGGGAAAGCACAGGGTCCAGTTTAGCAGCTAAAAGGGTCATGCTGACCAGAGAATAAAATATTTCCTAGAAGTAAGGAAGAGGGGTTTTCTCTGTTCCTAGACTCTGTAAGGCTCTGATTTGGTATCTACGCTTGAAAAAAGATGTAGAAATACAATATACTACATAAACACATCCATCTATGTGAATTTTGAATGCATCCAATCCTGAGGTTTTCATACTCCATCAATATGCTTTCCCAACCTGCTTGCTGCAGGAATCAGTGAACTCTGCAGCAGTGTTATAACATACTGCTGTTTGACAAGAGAAGAAAAAATCTCAGATGGGATCAATTTTGCAGACGACTTCTAAAAAGCACCACAGAGCGTAGTTCACAGAAACAAAATAAGAATGAAAAGCCAAACCCAAGAACAGAGTCTTGGAGGCTCTGATGTATCATTGATGCAAATGACTAGAAGATCCAAGGCTTAAGGAAATTAAAATGTCATGCTTCAGTTCAGTTGTAGTGCTTAAAGTTATGTTTATTTCCCACTATTTATTCATGCAATCTTTAATATGCTCGCAAATGTCAAGGTAAGTGCTATTCTTGTTCATTAAAACATTTTGTGGATCAATGCTTTCATGATATTCAAGGAGAAAACAATCTTCTCCATTATTTTCTATTTTGACTGACAAATTAACTTGCCTACACCTTCAAAGAGATCTAGTGATAACAGAAACATATCTCTTTTACCATATACCATAAATATTCATTAGAAGACCTGAGTACCCAGTAGTTGCTCATGAGGCAAGCCCTTATTAGAGCAATAATTGCAGTGAGAAATACCAGTTATCCAATTACTTAATCTGTCTTTTCAACCTGTTACACTCAGACCTTGATAGCTCTATGGCAGACCCTTTTCATTATTTTCTTTTCCTTTACTAGCTGAGTGAAGACCAGGTCCTTCACAGGATAAATCATTGTTTTGGTGTCTTCCTTCCAAGTTACAAAGTCCACATGAAAATCACTTCTTTCAGTTAGGTCTCAGTTTGGCTAGCAAAAACTGTATTTTGGCAAAAACAAACAAACAAACCACCCCAAGCCCCCCAAGAAAATAATATATTTTATTGGCTTGCATGAAGTTTTTGGTATCAATTGCAGTGCATGAAGACTTGGTACACTTAGCAGTCCTGATTAATAATGCTGGTACCAAGTTTTGAACACTTATGCAAAAAGCTTTATTGAAGTAAGCTATTTGTATGCAATTAATTGGGATTTTTGCATCATTTTCCTAATAGTCAACTGAGCCACCTATGGAATATATACTTATATCTCACTATAAATCACCATTACTAGAAGAATTATCACAACTGTTCTGACAAAGCTTTTTGCTTGTATAATACCTACCGATCAACATCAATGAATGAATCTTCACAATAGCCTTGAGGTAGAGGCTTTCTAATGCAGTTGGGGAAGTTAAGGTACAGAGCTATAGCTTTGCCTGAGGCCAGATACGTAACTGTTGCACACTGGAATCAGAATTTTTTTCTCCAGTGCTTCCAACAACTGATTTGCCCACAAAAGGATCCTTCCTTTCATGCATCTCCAAGAGTGCAGTCAAAGCACCATGATGCTCTGATCAGCTGCTTCTGTGATGCACAGATATGGTGTTCAAGAGGCAGGAGAACAGTCAGACAGATGCTAATCCCAGAAGAGATGTCTCTTCAGATGCAATATCCTCTTAGAACAGTTACGATTTGCCAAAGCAGTTACTCTGGTAAAAAACAAGTGAAGGAATGAGGTCTCTGACTCATTGTGTGATTATTATTGGTTTGTTTCTGGGGAAAAAAAAAAAAATCTGTGATTGATAAATCTAAGTTGGATAGATGTAAACTTCCTAAGTGCTGAACTATTCCCATTTTTTTTTCTAAAGACCATGCTAGAAAATGAGATGAGAGAAAAAATAAATAAACAAAGGGAGCTACTTTTAATTAAATTGTGGTTAATGTTTGAGGCCTTATGCAAAGGCTACTAAATTCCACAAAATCCATTGGTTTATCTGGGCTTTAGCTCAGGTTTTTATTGTAGTTAGAAGTAAAATTTTCATGAAAACTCTCAGATAAGTTCTTCTTTAAATGCTCATTGACCGAGACTCTCCTCATCTGTCAAAGGCTTGATCTGAATGTAATATTTCTTAGTTAAGACAAAAGAGCTTACTTAGTCTCACAGTTCATTATTTCATGTTGGGAAAATACATGATAAACTGGTAAAACAAAAGCAGCCCAAAGGAAACTTCCAACACAAGCTACTGCATTGATTTAGACAGGGACCAAAGCATGCAAGGTCAATATTATGACTATGGTGTAATACTGAAATGCTGTTACTGTGCGAAACAGTACCTTTTTTGTCTATACATTAACCCATTGTGGTACCTGACACCACTGTAATTTCTCTAATGATCTGATGCCAGAATTTTGCATGAAAGATTATAAAAGAGTACGATAGCAACATCTGTTTTTAAACCTCCTGGTAAGAGAACCATTTGGAGGAAAAGATGTCTAAGGACAGCAGTTTGAGTTCAGCCATGATGTGTATCAATGACAGCTGTACTTTGGAAACTGGAGATCTATTTAAATATATCACAAAGGTTTCAAGTGGCCAAGTATCATGACTATCTCAAACTACTCCTCATTTCTTTAAGTCAGACTCATCTTCTGCATTTTAATTAACTATTTACCCTACCATCTCCTATGTCCCACTCTCCTTACTAACTCAGCCCTTTTTCCCTCTAATTTACTACTGACTTGGAGTATAGTACTATATTTTTCCCTTCTTGCCAGTTCTATCTCTAGTTCACCTCTCTCTCCTCTGGATCTACTGAGATATCTTATTCTTTCCCTTATTTCAGTGATGGAGTTTTGAAAATTATTCCATGGATAAGGATACTGAGCTCTATTGAGATATATTAGCAATTCTGAGTAGGTGGTTGTGAAATTTTAGCTCTAATCTATAGCAATCTGAGTATTATTTTAATATGGACAAAGCTTTTTTTTTAGATATAGTGGATTTGTTGTGTATAATTCATTGGAAACCTCAACTCAGATCTCAAAAGCTAATGAATTGTCAAATTAAATATTGCAAGTTATTAGCAAAGGGTTAGATAACAAAACAGCATCATTGTGCCATTGTCTAAGTCTATAACATGTCTGGAATACTGAACACGGTTCCAGCCATCTCATCTCAAAGGATTTAACAGCATGAGGAAAAGTACAGAGAAGGGCAAAAAGGCAGATCAAAAAGATTGAATGACTTACATATGTAGACAGACCAAACAAACATTGAGTAGAATAAGTAGAAAAGAATTACAGAGGATATGGTAGAAATTAATGAAATATAATGGGAAAGATGTACACAGAATGAGTATTCACTTTCTTACAACACAATAACTAGGAACCAATACAATCATCAGGTAACCAGGTTAAGCAAACAAAGATTACCTTTCCACCAAGAGACTAATTCAATCCTGGAACTCACTGGCACAGCATGTCTGGAGGACAAAGGTAAAAATGGATTTGAAAGGAGACAAAAGTAGCTCATGGAACAAAACTCTTCAGAATGCATTTTCACTTAACTTTTGTGACACAGGATAAGGGTGACTCCCAAAAGGTGCTCTGCCTCTAATAGGGAAATACTTGCTGCAGTATTTTGAATTTTTATTCCTGGTCCTCACTGTTGGAACAAACCAGAGGTAAACATGGAACTCAATTAAGGTCAGTGGTAAAGTTGATAACAGGGAACTGCAGTGATAACAGGGAACAAAAGTAGAAATGGCTTTTCAAAGGTATTTTTATTAAATTTTTAATGCAGACCAACAATTTAAAAAAAACCCAAACAACAAATTTCTGAAGCATGAGCTCAGTTACTCTTCAAAATCAAACCTAACACTGACTTTTTTAACATGACTTTTGCTGCTTTTTCAGATCATCAAGCTCTCCAACATTTTTCACTACTGCAATCCATATTGATTTCTCTCCGTTTTTAATAAGGTCACTAAAAGTGAATATCACAATATCATAGCCTCCATGCATAATTCAGCATTTGTTGACACTGAAGGCAGCTAAATAAAGAAAATTTGATTGCTTTTAGAAGAAATTCCCAGAGAACTTATTTATAGAGTTGGTGGATAAAATTCTCCTTCTTTTTGCCTTAGATAAAAAAAAAAGGAAGATTCTTTTAAGCCAGTTTATCTACTTGAATTATTACACTTGCACCATAGTATTTTCCAAAGTCTTGCTTGAAGATGATCATAAATTCGTTAAAGTATTTATTTGCCAAGGGAAAAAATCCTTCGTATTCATCAGTCTAGCACAAAAAGAACAATATGACCCATACTTTTAAACTTTTTTCTTGCTAAAGGTGGAGTTCTTGGCTGTTGAGGGGTTTCCTTCCTTAAATAGCTATTGTGAATGGGAAAACCCTGGGGAAAAAAAAAAAAAATTCTCTTTTGAAACAGAGAAAGAAACAACCTGAGAATCTGCTTGTCATCTAGAACAATTCCTCCATGGTGTAAATCAAATCATGAAACAGTTCTACTCTACAACTTTGGGCAATTTGGTCCTCTGTCAGCTGCGTCTCTACTGCTAAATAAACTGTTTCATTTGGGCACTGAAGGCCTCTAGTTGTAGAGCATGTTGGTCTCCAAAACTGGGGTCTTCATACAAACTGCCTGTTAAGGATCCCAAAAAACCTGAGCTGCAGGACTGTGCCAAGGAATTTTTGCAGCATGTGTTGGTTATAGCAACCCAAACACACTGGTGTATTCTCACCCTTTAGTAGCATAGACAGTCACGTTCCAGCAGCCAAGAGCTTTCCAGATCATGCTTGCATTTACTATTTATTACAGAAGCAGCTTATGCTTTGACAGAGGAAGGTATGATAATGGAAGCATGCTACAGTTAACAATGTTTCATTAGAGACTCATTAAGCTTCCTGAATTAACACCATAAATTGTTCTAAAAGGGCTACAATTTGGGTGATAATCAACTTTGGGCTGGAGACCCTAATCATAAATCGTCTATGGCCTGGTCCTGTTGTGGTAGTGGAAAGAATCCCTGTAAAAGGGCCATAAGACTACAAGATATGAAGATATACTGGGGAAATGGTGATTTCCCATGCTCTCTCCCACAGAAATCTTCAGAGTCTTGTTTTACTTTGTGATACTAAGCCCTTAGCAGAGTAGCACTATTTTGTTTTTCTTCAAACCTGTCTTTTCAGTTCTTACTTTGAACTCTGGCTAAAAGAAATTTGAAGAATTCACAGTATCCTGCAGCATAGATGCAAGGAAACAGCTGTTTTTATTTCCCTGAAACCTGTGAAATAAGGCAACAGTTTTTGGTGCACACGGAAGGGAAGCTGGAACTTTGCTCCTCAATATTTATCTTTTTTCTTCATATTTCATTCTAACCAATATTATTAATTAGCTATTGCATGGGCCCCTTGGGAATTCCGATTAAGCCAACCACTTATGCAAAAATCAATCTTTCAATGGCAGGCTTTTTTAATCTTCCAAATCCAATTTCCATTTCTCACATTCCAGGTTTATTGATTATACTTCAAAATTCTCAGATCATCTGTCGAGCTTATTGAATTAATCTGTATCTAATAACTTAATTGTCTTGAAAAACAGATGTGCTACTTCCACTGAACACTAAAATTTGGTTACAGACATCTAAGGAAATGACAGCATACACACACATAGTTATTTAAAAGCATTTAATTGCCTAAACTTTCACACTGAACTGCAGTGAGATTGTGAGTATGAAGGGACAAAAGGGTAAGCAGACTACACAGTGTAAATGAGCCAAGTAAGGTCCTGTTTCTGCTGCTTTGCCACAGCGAATTTCCAGTTTCAGTCACGTTTTGAGGTGAGCAACAGATACTTTCTTACAAAGAAACTTTGCCATAGCCCTAAGTGAGGTTAGGATGCTGTTGTACTTGGTGTCAGGCAGACATAGCAAAAGCTAATTTCTCCTCTGAAAAAAACTAGTATTTAAATGGATAAGAAAGGCAGAAGTGTAGAGTAAAAGAGAGGGAAAATGGCTTGCCTGTAATTTTATAAGCAAAACTATTGGAATAGGAATCCCTTTCTATTTATTAGGAAGGGATGAAGAGACTAGTGAGCTGATCTATTGGATGTCAAAACTGTCCATAAATTAATAAAGGACCTGGAATTCCTTATACATAACAAAAAGGATGATTTGATTTAATTAATTTAAATGAATTAAGCTGAGACATATTGGAATAATTGAAGTCCCTGGCATAATTAATGTAAGTAGGTAGAGCTTATTCAGGAAGGAGAATAATAAGGGAGGGTGTGCACCTGTGTGTGTCAAGGAACCATGTGAAGATACTTACTATACAGACATCTTTCTAATGCAAGGTAGATCTGATGAAAAACTCTGGGTGGTAAGGAACCAGAGAAACCCCATGAGTGCTGTTATGGTGGGCATTTACTTCGAACCATCAAAAGGAGGAGATCAGGTAAAAGACTTCTTTGTGAACACGTGAAAAATAAAGCAGAGTTCAGGATTTGGTGTTGGCAAGGGTTTTTGACTACCTAGATATCTGCTGGGAATGGAGTACATCAACACTCAGATAATTTTTATGTAGAAGATAGATGAAACTGTTAGAGGAAGACTCTGTAGGTTTCATTCTAATCAAGTGATAATAATTCATTGAGGATGTCAGGAGAGAAGATAATTTGACTGAGAGTAACCATAGAGAATACACAGGGTTCACCATGCTGGGAATAGGGAAGAGGAATAGCAAGGCCCGGTTTCATTAACCTCAGTTACTCAGTAGATAAGATTTCCTTAGTAGCTGGTACCTGAAAAAAATACATGTTGTCATTTATTTTGACTGTAGGAAACCTTCTGATGTTTTCTCACATCACTTTCTCAAAAGCAAGATAGGGAATGGATTTCTGAATAAAGTACTACAAGGTGGATGCAAAGGTGATTGAAAAAAATGTACTTTCTCTTTAAATAGCTATTGAGGACTCTGCTGTTCTCTTAGAAGTATAGGAATTAAATTGCAGGAAAAGGAGACTGAAACTGCAGTCTGGAAAAATGTGTGGCAGTAAGGATTGTGAAACACTAGAAGAGCTTACAGAGAGAAGACACGGAGTGTTGTTTATTGTTAGAAGTCCTTAAGAATTGCGTAGAAAAAGATGGAGAAATGACTTGGGTAAGGATAATCTCACCATGGTTTACCAGAAGGGACAGAATGAGCACTTGAGGTGCTTTCCAAGCCTGCAGTTGTATGATCCACTGATTTTTCAGGGGCATAGGATATCCTTTTATTAGGTGCTTTTCCTATGGTTCCCCACCATAACGTTTGGGTTTTTGCACTTGTGAACAATGTTTTCACACATTCACATTTCACATGAATTGATCTAAATGGTTATGTTATATTCCTGTTTCTAGGTATCTTTTGAATGACTGTGTGCAAGTAGGAGCACGAGACCAAAAAATACAAAATACTAAATAGTAAACAAAGTATGTAATAAATTCTTCCAGTCAGAAAAGGGTCAGTATTCGTAACCCTGTTCAATAATTCACAAATCAATTAAAATAACATTATTATTCTCTCTTTCCACTTAGCAGTAACAATATGTAAAGGTCACTTGCCATCTAGTTAGGGAGAAGGCAGCAATTAACATCAGAGTAAAACCAGAATATTCATTTTCTTTTACAAAATGTAAGCGTGACATGATTTCCTACTAAGATGGAGTCTTCAGTAATAACAGGGTTGAGTTTTACCTCACAGAGAAATTAAGAAAGAATTTCTAAAATGTTGCACTGATCCTAGAAATTCTGTAATTTTGTGTATAAACAGTGGGAGCTGAGTGACTAATGCTTCACTTCTGAAATGGGGATTCTCTCCTCCTATTGTTCTTTCTTTTCCTTTTTTTTTCGCCCAATAAGGCTCTGTTAGCAAAACTTCTCTTACTCTTTTCTTGCTGGCCTCACAACCAGAAGGCAGTGAGGGAGGAGAAAGCTGAATGCACTGAGTACAAGCCATCTCTTGCTGTGGAGCGTGGAGCTGCCCTTAAATTAATAAATCCTAGCAGCAGACTTGAGACAGCCTTGGGCTAGCATGACTGCACTGCATTCAGATGTGAGCCAGTAAATCAGGGTAGTGTTGAGCTGCACCTTTTGTGCTTGCTGGCTTGGATTCTTGACACCTCTACATTATGCTGCCTCTAACTGTGTTACTGTGTTCCATTTCCCAGTGTTCATTTTGAGTTTTTCAGCAGTTTCTGACAAGTTTATGCCAAATATTCAATGGTTTTCTGTGGCTCCAGATAAATCTCAAAAAATAATGAAAGGAATAGCTGTTTTGGTTTTTCCTAGTTATAAAAGTTCTTTTCAACAAAACGTAATATTAATGTTTATGCTTTGAAGTATCATGTTGTTAATGCTGCATCAAAAGCGAAGGACAAATTTGGTCTTTATTTCCTAAAAATACCGCCTTGAGGTAGTTGTCAGTTTCAGTCTTCCATTTTTCCTAGTTTACATTTACTACCACAAAGCGTTTTGAAAGCTGTTAACCAATTTGTATTGATACATTTGGCCTCAAAGATATTAAATTCCTTCTTTTTTTAAGGAAATAAGGGAGGGGAAATAAAGGGTAATATTTATTAGTGCTGCTAGCAAGGAAAACACTGAGGCATGACCTCAATTTTACTAACCGGTGCCAAGGAATCCACATGGGTAAATCCATATAAAAGGCCATCAAAAACTTGGCTTCGAGTTCTGCTAGAAAGTCTTTAGATTCCAGTCCCTGTGGAACTGCAAAATGTTGGTTTTTTTCAATCCTTATTGATTGTGTCCTGGGCATAAACTGTAATTTAGACTTTTTTCCTCTCACTAAAAAAGCAGACACACAAAGAATCAGATGCTAGACAAGAGTCCCGTCCTGAATCTTTGACAAGATTTTTTTCAAAAGCAAACCAGCAAGTGCTTTCTATATGAACACCATCGTTTTCCAAATACAATAGGATACAGAGCATCTTTGCCAAGTTATCATTTCACTGAAAACAGAGCTTTGAGACACTAAACTCTTCTGAACATCTAGTGTCAAGTTTGTCTTTTTCTTTCCACTGACAGATTTAACAAATGTTAAGCATTTCTGTCATTCTCATGTTAGCATATGAAGTGTGAAAATTAATTTCACTTGCTAATTGAAAGATAATTGGTTTGGGGGTAGGATTTGCCACTTTCTAGGTCTACTGTAAACCTGCAGGAAGAGGTAGCATAGACTTTGTTCAGAAAAATCCATCTGTAAATTAGCAGAAATGGAGGTGTAAGATGAATCTTATGAACAAACCAGTTGAAGTCAATGAAGGAGAGGAACATGTACTTTCTTCTAAAAAACATTCCTCTTCTAGAAAGAGATTAATGACTCTATTAATGTACATTGTTATAGCAGAAAATAACCTTACCTGTTAACTTGTGCCCACAGGGGATAGGACATCCACAAAGAGAGCATGAACAGTGTTGCTAAACCAAGATCTGTCTTTCTCTTACCTACCACTGAAAGAAATATGTGACTAAAGTGCAAGGAATAGTGTGAAGTATCAAGAATATTATAAAGCTTTTCTGCAATCTATCCCTAACATATCATATTTTGCTCATTACTGAGATGTCAGTTCTTTCTTTTGATTACTTCATAACATTGATCTCAGTTGTGCACTGTTAACTTCCTGGAAAACAAAAATAACAAACCCTTGAGCTTTCTGACATGCTGCTTCACACACTGAGATAGGGACAGCTATCTTGCTATTCTTCTCCAGACAGATATTCATAGCCCTCCTCTGCTGCAATGCTTGCAAAAACATAATCATCAGGATCGTAGGTGGGCTAAAACTATTTTCTACTACAATGCCTCGTTCTCTTTTACTGTTTACTTGTTGCTCCTTTATCTCCATCTTTCTTATATTTACACTGTAAACTATGTGTGGTAAAGATCACCTTTCTATTCTGCATTTTCATACCACCTAGTACAGCGGGAGTCTGGACCAAAAGTAGGAGTAATACAAAATGTAACAAACATATGTGCAGCGTTGTAAGTTGTTGGAAGGTCCATCTCTTAGTAAATTACATGGAAGAAAACATACAAAGCAAGGTGACAGAGACGAGTGAGGCAAAGAGGAGACTCTAGGAAATTAATATAACAACTTTTTAGATAATCTTCTCTGAGCTTTACAGAGAGTGTAAATGATTAAAATGCACAGGACAGGACAAATACAGCCAGGTCATTTAAAGTGACTAATATATGGAAATGATGGGCTCAGACCAACTTCCACTAAAGGCACAAGGGCACCTTTCTGTTATCTTCGTTTGGATCTAAGTCTATTCTTACATAGCTCCAAGAAAGAGCAGCTAAATATGATTCATCATATATATACCAGGCAAACTGAGCATCAGTGACTGAAGGTTGTATTATTTTCCTGAACTGAAATCCTGAGGAGGAGGAATCCTGTCCTCACTGTAATCCATGGTGGTTTTATAATTTCATTCAGTTGGGCCCATATTTCACCCCCAGTATCTTTGTAACTCCCTGAATCTTTTTTTTTTTTTTGTCTTTCAGGGCCACCAACACAGGGTGACCCAAATTTCCTACACAAGGAAAGCTCCTCTCCTGAATTTTTTTAAGTGGCCTGTTTATTTCACAGTGTCTGCAGCTTAGACTGGTTTCAGTGACAATCTTAGCTGCTCAACAGTTCTGAAAATCATCCCCGTGGCTTTTATCCCCTTTTTATATCTATACAAATAAAAGTTAAGTATTTTGCTATGACTAACAACATGGTAGTAAGAATAAAAGCTTTATTGATCATTGTAAGAGCATTAAAAAGGCTTTGCAGAGTCATGAAGTTCAGTTATAATGTCCAAAGCTAAACAACAATGAAGATCTTTGAACTAAACATTAAGAGCATTACTGAAATACAGAACTATTTGGTTAGTTAGCTACATCCGATCATGAACAACAGACGACAACAGCAGGCAAAATATCAAAGTGATCAGAAAGGAAAAGCATATAAATACATATTCATGTATATATATATTTAATATTATGTCAAAGCTACTGGACCTGGCCATAATAGTGCTGAAAATCAATTTTTTTTAGAAAAGAATATACTGGGCTGATTATGCATTCCTTGGTACCATTAACAATGTTTTAGATGAAATACTGGTTCGTTTGCTTATAGACTATGTTTGAAAACTTTCTGTTGGAAAAATAAATATGCAAAAATACAGTGCCCAGCAGACAGTAATCAGCACAACAAATTCTCCATTTCTAACCCTCTTCACATGTAAATCTTTGTTGTTTCCATGATATTTACTACCAAAGGTATGAAAAGAATACTTATCCATTCCTATCAATGCAATTAAAACATAGCATTACTTATAGAATAAAAAACAATAAATATTCATCAGGTTCATAAACTCACAGGCAGGCTAATAATTTATTAGCAATCTGCTTGGTTTTTACACAACTGATTAGAAGACTTAATGAGGGATTGACCAGGTGAAATATCCTTTGAACATGTTACAAACCCCAAAACTTTGCCAGAAGAAACTACAGCTGAAATAGGCGCAGAATATAAAAGGTGAGAGGGTATTCAGAGAGATAGGGATATAAATGACTTCATGAGACAAGAACAGAATCCAAAATTCCCGACTGCCCCCTCCAAAGTGCTGTCCATTAAATTGCATTTGTATCATTGCACAAGAGTTAGGTCTCGAACTTTCTGTTATTTCAGATCTGTGTCCAGTATAACAGACAGAGCCTTTTTCAAAGTACATGAAGTCAAAATGCAATTTGTTTGGGCTTTTTATAGAATGAGAGCTAGTTATTTAAAAGACAAAAAAAGAAAAAATAGTGCAGTTCAATGAGTAACAAGAGACATCAGATCCACCAAAAGGACATTTTTGCCAATCTGATAGAATATACTCATCTCTTGCAACCAGGAGAGTTTTCTACTAATAATGAAGATTTGAACTTGAGTCCAAGTAGCTTTTCTGAGGTATATGCAAGGTATTGTACAGTTGTCATGCAGCAAGCCCCTAAAGTACTTGGAAATCTCAAGATAAATTTCAGCATGCAGAGGTTTGTTTGAGTACATTGGGAATAATCTAATCTACTATTTCAAATCTAATTTAGTTTTAAGCAGGGTTTTTTTACACTTACTCTGTGTCCCTGCCACAGTTGCATGCTGAGAGTATTGCACATCACATTAGATTAAGGTCAATCAGCAGTGTTTTAAGGGCTTTTTTTCCTTCCTCTGTCTCTTACTCTCACTTTTTTAAATGAGGCAGCACTGCAATTTTGTGATTAAAACCTGTTTCTTGAAGCTTATCAGATGAGACACCTTGGCTGCCTCCAACTGTGATTAAGGCTATGATTTTTGGCCTAAAGGGTCATGAGGAATGAGAACTTCACTGACCCTTTAATCAGAACTGATTAAGAAGTGGTGGCTTGCTCTCTGTTTGGTACTCCATTTACCTACCAGCAGCCCTAGGAAAATCCAACCTTTGAAAGGCTTTGTGGACAAGATTCTTTGAAATGATAGGAGATTTGGACTTTTTTATCTCTCAGTTAAACAATTTGAGAAGAGGCTGCGTTTTAGAACATCCTTAGAATCCTATTGATGGAAAGGTGAATATTTCCAAGGCATCTTTAAGACATAAGGACCTGGGATGCTGTAAAATTCTTGAGATGTTTGGTGTGGCTTGCACAAGTCTCTCCAAAGTACTGCACAGGCAGAAGAGGAGAGAGGACTGTTCTACAAATAGTTTTAAAGGGGCAATGCAAAGAATGGCATGGGGAGCAATGGATGAACAAGTGATAACAAAGAAATACCTAACTCACCAGTTTGTGTTGCACACGCCTTCATATGTCTGCTGCCTCTTGGATGAAAGGCTACTGAAATCTCATCTGGAGAGCCCCCTCATTCAATTAGTGAGCAGATTTATGGAGACGCTTGATAGTTCAGCCAAGAAGTCAGTTAACACAGACCATAAAGCTTACAGGAAGAGTTTCAAATTATCTGGAGTGGTAATGATTCTAATGAAACAGGAAAAATACTCCTCATCTTTTTTTCAGCTTCATAGCAGAAACTATATTTTCTAGTTATTGAAGACATCTGAGAGTTTTAGTCTGGTTCCTAACTAGAATAGGAACATCAACGTTTGAACACCTTTGCCTCTGAAAACTATTTTGCTTACTTTTCTGTAATTTTGGTTTGGGCACTGGGCGAGCATAGACTGTGAGCAAGGAACACCTTTGTCCATGTTAGTGTATGTGTGCATATAGGTATGTATACATACAGCAGTAATTTAAGTCTGGCCCTTCTCTGTGAAATATTACAGCCCAGAATACCAGGTGTCAAAGTGATGGGGTTTTGTCTATTCCTGTGGTCAAATCAGTGACCATCATTAGCCAAATGAACTGAGTAGAAAGATTCCCATCTGCTTTATTTGGGGTAGGCCAATGGTAATCTGATGGTGTGTCAAAAGAAGCAAAGAAATATGCGCTTTTAATGGACTTAATAATCTTCTATTGGACAGTCATTAGAGGACAATTTTTGTAATATACATATTCCAAGGCTATCTCATCTTGCTTTAAATGTCATACAGACTTGGGTATGTATTATTATGCTTAATAATGTATAGTATAGCCAGTGATGTTAATAGCCTTAATGTACTGGACAATGTTTCTACAGATTAGTGAGTCTATGACCTAAGAGCTTACAGTTTAAATAGAACAGACAATGAGCCAGAAATAAGTGAATATTCTATGAAAACATTAGAACTAATAAGACTACCAAAGAATGACTTGGCTGGCTATTCTGCATAGCAGTGTGTTGGCAATCCCAGGAAGGCCTGGAAAATAAGAAATCTAATTATGGTAGCTGTGCAGCTGGAATAATGCAAAGCTGGTGACTGTGCCCAAAATGTGGCAAGGTAGTAAATTAACAAGCAGAATATCTGTAGGCAATTAAGGGACTAATGAGAGACTGTGCAAGGGGCTTTTGGCCTTTAAGATGGTGAACATACAGATGAGGAAATGACAACATTTGAAAAATTACAAGAGGACCTGAACACCTAATGCAGATAGGTTGGGACTTGCATGTGTGGTCAGTATACAGGTAAAGTAATTTAAAAGTGCACAATAAGAGTCAGAGTAGAAGATGATAACTAACTGTGGATTGCGCATTGCATAAGGAAGTTATTCTAGAAATAAAAAGAAAAGCTCAGCTTGTATCCTTTATTTTTATACTGATGGACAGCTATGACCTTTGTCACCCCTGTGTGATCACCTCCTTATAATGTTGGGTTTGTTATGCACAGTGCAGTCCTAAAGAGAGATATAGGGATGGCAAATCCAGCGATGCACAGAGCTGTGTGTCAGGACAAGGCTGAGTGTGTCACACTATTAGAAGAAGAGTTCAAAATAAGCTCTAGAAAACCAACAATGGCCAGTGGGTGAGCAACTGTCCCTTGGATTTCCAATGGTGGGCTGAGAATCACGAGTTTCTAGGGAATCAATGGTCCTCAGAGAGTTGAGAATAGTTAATATGGTAGTGCAGTAGAAAGACAGACCCTGGAAAGTGCAAACATAAACTTTTGGCCAGTTAAACCAAGAAAACAAATATACTAATGCCTTTCTTGTTTTTCTGAAAATGTTGGCTTGAAAGCTAACGCAGGTAGCACCAGTGACAAATTCTACCGGTTACTCAGATAACATTACAGATTAATCACATAGGTTGGATGTATTTAAACAATCTGGCCTCTTGAGCTTTAATATAGACTAGTTCAGGAGAAATACACAATTTAACTACGGGTTTCTCCATATAGCTCAGGAAAGACAGGTGAGCAATAATAGATTGGAAAGAGAGATATATTGTATTTCTCTTTAAAAGCAAGGAGAAAATAATGGAGACAGAATTTTATAGACCTCCAGTTTAAACTCAATCCTTATGAAAAAAAATAATTAAAACCACAACAAAAACAACATCCTCCAAACCAAATCATATCTTCAAACAAACCATTTTTAACCATATAAAACAACAAGGAGATGAGTAGCTGTCAGCATTGATGTATCAGGAACAAATTGTGTCAGATAAACATAGTTGTATTCTATGACAGGCCTTGTGGATAGAGGAAAGCGGTAAATGTCACGTTTTGACTGCAGTAAGAATTCTGTCTTACATGATATTCTAATATCCAAACCAGAGAAACATAGACTAAGTAAAATTACTCTTAGATGGGTGAATGTTACACAGTTGGAATACCATGTGTAAAGACTAGGTATCCATAGTTAACTCTCAATGGCTATATGGGATCTGCAGGGGTGAGCCCTCGATATAGGATTGCTTGATGTTATGTTTTCAGATGATGTCTAATCGAAAGGACATTCAAATATGGAGGGAAAA
>NW_008824762.1:589509-592044 GCF_000699105.1 Pygoscelis adeliae | reverse complement strand
TAGGGAAAAAAACTTTCAAAATGTTCAGATGTATTTTGAAGTTTTTAAACTGACCAAGTAAATCGAGTTAGATGACCAAATGGATTGTATAATTTCCAGAGGGTCTGTTTCCTACTATTTGCTCAAAAAGGAGGAATATTACAGCTCTTTCATACACACAGAGCTAATGGGGCTCACACTACTGAAAGCAGTGGGAGCCTTATTGCTGAATGTCAAGCCCACAGGAAGTTCATTTATATGAAGACATGGTCAAAGCTAAAAGTTAAACCAACAGCTTTTGAATTCAGATTCCATATCTTACTTAGAAGTCTGTGTACCTTTTCTCATATTCAGCATGATTTTTATTCCTTGGACAACTTTCCATAGCTTGATAAGTCTTTTCATGGAGAAATTTCTCCTTAGAGTAGTCTTAGTTTATTCATTTTTTGCTCATTCTTCCTCCTTATTAGGGCTAACTGAGCACTAAGACTAATTTCCCACAAAGGTACATGGAGGTCATGGGATGTTCCCAGGACAATATAGCACAGCAGGAAGGTAGAGAGTTTCTATGCTGCTTCTAAATTCCTTTCTCTGGGCAATGCCAGGAGGAATATTTATAGGGCTTAGTGCTGACATCAGGATGTTTCCAACAGATTCAGCTTTACTCCAGCATTACTTTTGCTACAGTATGATAAAGTACATTATGCTGAAGGGGACTTAACCAGCAAATCTACTTATGACAGAAGTAAAGCTTAACTAATAAAAAAGCAAATAACAGAAATGTCTTTGTGTTTAAAAGCTGGAAATTAACTCCATGAAATAATTCCAATCACATGCAGAATGCAGACCATCTGTAATGTTATTAATTTTTTTTCTTAAATGTTATTGGGAATAAAGACAAGTATGACAGCGTCTTTTAAAGTTCTTCAAAGTAATTTCCAGATAATGGTGTTGAATCTTTCTTTATTTACAGCTGGTTTTACCCCAGTGTAATTCCATTGACTTCATATGAATTAATGCTGATGGGACGCAATGTATTTTTCACCTTTGTTGGGGTGGATATTTTCACAGATATTCTCTTCCTTCTGCATGCAGAAGACCACTGTGATTCATCCTACTTTGGTGCTGAATGAGGGTATTTTAACTGCAAACAAATATTACTTAAGCTTATTGTTCTGAAGATTAACTTTAATGAATGGATTCCATAAATTCTAGAGGCTGCATGAAATACTTTCTGATACATCTTCATCAAAAAGAATTTGTTTACTGGAAGAATGGTGGTCTTAATATATGCCACTGTATGCTGTTAGTGTTCTCAGATAATCTGCAGTGTCCCAGAACTTGTAGTTGTTACCAAAGCCTTGTTATGGCTTCAATTCATTTGAATGGAAGGTGCAAATTATTCATATGGGGAGGGATAGCACAAATCCCACCAAAGTTGGGCTAACTAGTCATCTCAGCTTTTGCGTGTTTTTTTTTTGTCTCTCATCCCTTTCATATTTTTTTACATAAGCAAGCCTCAAAGAGCCATGGATCCATCCTTTTTTGTTTTTATCTGCAGTTTTATGGGTATTTGTTTAATAACAGACTCACGGTGTAAAGATTTGTGACTACTTCAACAGGAGCAATTTTCTGTTTTTTATTATATTATCTCTACTACATTTTCAGGCACATTTCAGGCTGACAAAATGGTATTCAACTGACCATCAGGTATTTATCTTCAGTTGTAGGTGCAGAGCTTTCTGACTCTTGAGCACATTCAGGAAATTATTCTATGCTATGACAGGGGTTGTATTCTAACTAAGATATTTTGAATGGATTCTCATAGCTTTATAAATTAACTTTAGTGGTGTTAGAGTAGAGGATGCTGTGTAAGTGTGACTCAATTGCTTTCTAAGTGATAAACATTAATTTTGGTTCCTAAAATTGGCCAGAGAATGTTCATTTATTTCTTCCTGTAGACATTCAGCCTGAAAAGATTATCAACTCTATTGAGTTAAAGATAAAACTAATAAAAGATTGACAAAAAAAGTTTAAGAACTTAAAGAAATGTGTAGTTCTAAAATCATAGAAATTATGCAAAAACCTTCCCAAACACACAAGAAGCAGAAGTATTTACTGAAGCCCAGGGAAATCCAGTAAATTTTCAAAGGTTCAATGAAGTATCAAAAAGTATGAGACTACAGCTGAGTAGCTGAATGAATTTGTTGCATTGCTGTTCACAATGCAAAATAGTTGGTAAAAGGAGTCACTATTTAAAGGAAAAAGAGGTTGGAGGACTTTTTTTTTTAAAACTGATTTGTCATCTGAAGAAGTCTTGCAATAGTTGAACACTAACAATTGCAAAGATAAGGTTCTTTTCACTTGTGAGATTTCTGAACTTAACCCTGGTTTGTAAGCTCTCACTAAAATGGCCTAATAGTAAGGGGGAATGGAAAGTGGTGTCTAAATTTTAAAAATGGCTCCGGGAAACTACCAACCAATACATGTGACTCTTATTCTGTGTTAATTGGTAGAAACTATAGCAAATAATAAAATTATTAGAAATATGGATTA
>NW_008824762.1:570858-589483 GCF_000699105.1 Pygoscelis adeliae | reverse complement strand
TTCTTATGGAGGAAGCTTCTTAAGTTCAAAACTCACTGAAGTTTTTCAAAGAGAGCAAACGAATGAGTAATACATGTAAGGAGTGTAAAGAGTTTTAATGAAACTAATCTGTTGTGAAATAAAAGGAATGAATAAGGAATGTAAAGGAATAAAAAGTTTTGTCATACCTTAATAACTGATTAAAATATAAGGAAGGATGGGGGCACAAAAAAGTAAGTTTTCACACTGAATATGTGGTCTCATGGGTTGCCACAATGATCCATACTAAAACCTGAGTTTGTAATTTTCTTAGATTATATAGTAAAGAGATGAATAAAGATAGAGCAAAAGTGTCACAAATTTATTCATGACAATCCATTTTAATGAAGAAGTGACAAGGAAGATTGTAGATATATCTCACTTAGTGACCGGGCAACAAAAAGTACTGGTGGAATTTAGTACAGATAAATGCAAAAGCCTACACCCACAAAGTGAATTACTTTAGCTACACATACATTAATGTGCTATAAATGTCCTTTTACAGTTCAGAAAGGAGGTCCTGAAATTGTTATGACTATTTTTCTGAAAACATCAGCTTGTTAATTTGGGAACTGAAATCAGAAAATACAGTTACGATATTGTATATTACACCTTGTTACCATTGTTTGAAAACCGAGGCTGTATCTACATAAGCATTTCAGTTCCTATCAGCAGTGCACTTCTGATCCTCCTAATCATCCCCACTTACTGTACTTTGATTTATCCCACAGGGCAGTCTCAGAGCACAGAAAATTACTCCCTATCAGATGAAACTAAGCCATTTAGTGCTATCCAGCTGCTAATGGGTGTTAGGCTACAGGACAACAGACCTAGTCTGCAGTAACTCCCACCTCTTCCCACATATGTATAATAGGCATTCTGGTTCCTCAGTTGCTCTTGACTTCTGCTACTATAGGACTGCCACTACCACTGGCGAGTGTAGACATAGCATTTATCATCCCATCTCTGAGAGGAGATAACAAACCTAGCCATTGTACAGAGAAAAACTGTGCAGAGGAGCAAGACAAGAAAGGGGTAGCAGCTTCTGTATGAAGGTAGTCAAGGACTCCTACATTGTAGAGAGGAATGTGTAAGACAGGAAGAAGAAAGAGTACTCATTAGACCTGGAGAGCTGGAAGACACTCAAAAGGCAGCCAGTCAGCCATCTAGAGAAGTTTAGTTAAAACCAGTGACTAATATTGGTAATATTCAGAGAAACCTCTCGCTCTTTGAGAACATAATGATGAGTAGATTTCAAGTCACTTTGGAAAACAGGGTCCTGTCATTATCTGTATTTTCAGCAAAGAAAATTGAAACATGAAAAGAGAAAGGTGCTTGTCCAAGGCCATGCAGGAGGAAAATGGCTACAACATGAAATGTATGTCTCCTAAACTCCATCTCTGTGCTTGACCTGACACTAATGGGAGTCGAAGCTTTGCCTGGAAATAGTGGCGGATGAATCAGGCTCTCCATTCCCTTCTAGTAAAAGTGTCTGAGATATATGTGACTGAGGGCCTGGTAATTGCATGGTTAATACTGAAAGGTTTTAGACAAAGTAGAAGACAGGAAAAAGCCTTCATTATTTCAATTAGAAAAGTAGGCCATGTATAATGAATTCAGGCGGAAAAACTGTTCCAGTCAGAGTCAGTTTAGGTTCAGAGGAGGCTGAATTGGAACTCTTTCTGAGGGCTACTCCTGAGAGGAGGTGAAATAAATAACACAGCATAAATAAAAGAACTGTGCAGATGGTGAAGGACTGTTATTTATTAGCTACTTAAATTGTCTTAGCTTCTTGCCAATCTCCTATTAGGAAGGGGAAGGTAGGGCTTTTTTAATGCGGTGAGTAATGATTTAACAATTATCCCAAGAAAATTAAACTATGAGGCAGTAGAACTGATGGGTACTGAGGAGTATGATAGGTGTACATCTTCCATGAGCTTTAGTCCTAACTGAGGGAAAACTGTTCTGACACTAGAGGGTCCTTTGATCTAACAGATAATGATGAAATAACTGAAATCCGGAGATTAAAAAAAAAATCAAATGCGATCAAATAAAATGGACCACCCTGTTTTTCCTCATGACAGTCCAAGTAAGGTACCAGTAGAGCAGAGGTAAGTCTCAGGGGAGTATCAAAGGATGCAAGTTATCACAAGCCTTTTTAAAAACTGTGGCCTAATTCGCTTGCAGATTGGTGGGCTTTATATAGGATTACTGACCAAGCAGGATAAGTTTCTACTGTGGCTTGAGTTTATTTTACTGGGCTCATGCATGAGTTCATGACTCTTCTTATGTATACCTCCATGAAGCAAATACATTTTTCAAGGGTGGTAATAGATTTAGAAGGCAGCACTGATGAAAAGCATACCAAAGACCTATTTTCTGTCCTATTTTTTCCCACACAATTTTTGTGTAGATCTAGAAACTTCTCTGGGTAACATTTTTCTTCTCACGTCTTTTATTAAGCTATTGGTCTGTTTGGATTACAGACAGCTCATGTGTCTTGTCTGAGCATGTTCTTACTGACAGATACTAAACAACTTGAACTCTTTTGGCCTCCTTTGGGTGTAGCCAACCAGAAGTCCTCTCAGGGGCACCTGACACTAACATCCAGAGTCTCCACACTGGAGCTGGATCACATCTGAGCAGCAGGTGAATGTGTAGAGTGGTCAGATCTGTCTGTCTCATCGAAGCAGTCTGTCCTCTCATTCTGTAGGTGTTGATACAATGCTCTGCATAAATATGGTTCTTTATATTAAAAATACTAAACTGATGACAGTCCATCTGGGGACAGCTGCTTTACTCTAGCACACATCAGTCATCACTGTACTGTGTAAGTAGTTCCATTAAAATATGTGGAAATAGTCCAGAAAAAGCTTTTCCACATGATGCCAGCTTTATCTTGCCCTATTTTTTTCCCATTTGGTAGTTTTTAAAACATACAGCAGTTATATAATAAACACGTTCAACACGACGTTCTGAAAACTGCAAATTAGACCCACATTTCAAAAGAGAGATTGATGTTTAAGTCGTCTTTTCATTCTGAAACCTTTCCTCTTTAGTTAAAACTTCTAGCTTTTCTTTAACACCCTAACACCTAGACTCTCACAAAGACATTTGAAGCTGACAAGACTACATGCATTAAAAGTATTTAAACTATCTTAAAATATGAAAGCACCAGAGGTTTCCAAGCATCCATCTATATTCCTTTACAAGTGAATCGTGCAAATGAAAGACCGGAAGTTTACAGGCTTGTCACAGCATTCCGGGAGGTGAAGTTTTAAGGAAAGTGAATTTTTGAAAGAATCGTGATGAAAAACCTGGATTTGGTAATGCTGGCTGATTAAACAAGTAAACAGAGCATAATTTATTATTTTCAGATGAGCTAAAGGGTAGGTTTCCAGACTGTCTTCAGGGGATTTTTTAAAGTGCTATCTTCTTTCATGTGCTCTTTCCTTCTGAGTGAGACATCTAATTAAATCTATGTTTAACAAGTAGATATTTTGTTCCTCATCTAGGCACCCTGTAATTTTGCCATTAATGGAATGAACAATGTGCAAAGTATTGCCTTTTCTACCCACTCCGTTGTTACTCCAGCTGTCCCTGTTTTGGCTGTGGGTCCTGCTGGAAACCCATCTATTCCTCAGCTTCTTGCACTCTCCTCAGCCCTGGAGCTGAGGTTTGGACACCCGTTGCTAACCCAGCCTGCAAATTATCTATTTTCCCTGACTCTACTAGGCAACCAGGGTAAGAGTTTGTCGTGCTCCATCCCTCATTAATAAACAGCTATTTAACTGCCTCAAGTCTTCACACTAATCACTGTGGTTGTCCTTTAAAGCTTCCCGTAATGTTGTTTCAGTTTGTTGGCTTTCAGCCGGTCACGCGTTAAGGACAGCTGGCTGGCAATCTATCACATTTCTTTACACTCTGCAACACAGTTTGACTGACATGAGGTGACATGATCCCACACTTGGTAGCACAACATGACAGTTTAAAATATGGGAGTGGGTCATACCAGCCCTCTTAATACTCCTTACTCATTTCAGACCCAAATTCACCTCTTTTCCTCTATAAAATAAAAACGCACCAGGCTTCAAAAAAAAAAAAAAAAAAGAAAATAAACCCTTGATGCATTACAGCAATTTCTTTGCTTCAGCAATGGAGAACTCTGAATCTGACTATTTACATGAAAATTTGTTATTACTAATCCTTTTTAAAAAAAATAATTCTAGTCTTTCTTTGATATTGGAACTCTGGAAGGCTGAAAGTTTACAGGGATAACGCAGGTGGGAAATGCTCTGAAGACAAAACAGATGACTCAATCCTGGCTTATGTTTCTGTCCTGCTACAGTGTCTGTATGACCCAAGGCTAGTCACTTAGGCTAGATTTTTAAAGGCACTTGGATGCCAAGCCCTCATTTGAATAAATAAATGTTTAATCCTTAATACCTTTAAATAATTTTAGCCTCTAAGTAAGTTTAGTTTCTCTTTGTCTGAAATGTCTTTTTGGGAAATTCACTATCTTCTCCCCACTGCGTGGATAAAAATAAGAGGTTTGGAAGTATTACAGGCACAACTGAGGAAGGTGGATGGAAAATATCACTTTTATTTTTCCCTATTCCAGTAAAGACTCCAGACTTATAATGTACTGGGAACATTCTGGTAAAAAGCTTTCAATGCTCCCATATTTTTCTGAGTGTATCATTTTGGCATTCTGATACTATTATTTTGGCATCTGGCATTTACTCTGCTGTTGGAGATGCCTTTACTCACAGTGTATCATGTAGCTACAAGCCATCTGTGTTTTAGCTTCATTTCAGGCACGGTCTATTCGTTGAAACTTGTATGGCAGTCTGCAATGCAGAGGAAGCTGCTGTTTTGGGGTTTTTTTGCCTTTTTCTTTCTTTAACAAGAGTCTGGTAGTATTATATATAGTTAGGAAAATCTCATCCTGTTACAGACAGACTTTCTATTCCTCTTCTTTGGTTTTGGCCACCATAAACTTCATTTTTTAAAATACTATCCTTTCTTTCAAAGCTAAGAAAGATTATTCAATCCTTCCTATCTCTAATCCCCCACCCACCCAGTTTTCCCTCATTTTTGCAACCTCCCATATGCATAGTTGTGGCTATTTAAGAAAAGAAAGAGATTTCCCTGTTGACAGCTGTGACAAATGTTCATCTATTATTTTCATGCATAACTAAATTATTTTCTTAATTGTAGCTAATTAATTTTTAAACTCTCTTAAGTTCAAATTAAGACACGGCTTGCAATATGAGAAGTTTCTCAGAGTTATGAAGGAATGAAACACATTTCTTTTGTTTCATATTCAAACTAAAAGGGACAGTTCAGAAGGGTATACCTAAAACAGAACAAAGGTGAAGCCATAAGGAAAATACCCTTTGATATTCAAAGCTCACTTATAGCCTAAGTCCTACCACTTTTTAAATTTATGCATAAATAGATACCTGGATGGGGCTACTGATAAGAGGAGCATAAATCATACTTAATAATTGAATGCAGCTTTCATGCATCTAAAATTTGGGGTCACATCTGCCTGCCTTGCTACATCTGGCAGAATGTAATAATTAGGTTCTCTCATAAAAATGAGATGTACAATAAAAAGTCTTTACAGAGATTATTACCCCTTCAAGAAATTTCAGATCCTTTTTTAATTGATATAAATAAAAACAGGTCTGCTGAAGCCAGTTGAACCCCGCTGATACATGCCTGCAGGGAATCTGTCCTTCCATTCCCAGGTCAGTTTTGACAACAGTTGCATGACCCGCTGTTTTTGCTTTGATAATCTCCAAAACATCTGTTATAATTTTGTCTTGGTGGGAAGGTTTCTTCAGTGTATTTGATTTCAAATATTTTAAAATAAAAAAAATAGTTAAAGCGGAAAGAAAATTTAAACTACCTTTGTTTACATAGATAATGAAATGTTTTTAGTAAAACATCAGAATGATTTAGTTTTGGTCTAAAACATTTTCCTACAATTAGCACTGTCTAATTCTGTTCAAAGGCACAAAAATCCTGTCTACATATAACATATTTATACAGGGGGAGAGTGGATGATTTCAACTCATAGAAAGGAAGGAGAATTTCTTCACTCTGGGTAAGTCAAATGTTAAAAGATGAAAAAACTAGTATATCTTTTTATGGACTTTTGCACATAGTTTCATTTCATTTTGAAAACAAAGTTAAATGCAGTATAGCTGCTGTTTGTCCCTTACCTTTCTGCACCCTGTGGGAGTTTGTCAGATGCCTTGATTCTCTGTGCAGAAAGGAGCTACGATAGATTGAATAAGGGAAGGATTTTGCCCTCATTCATCTGTTTATTAAGAATGGTGTCCAGGATGGAGGATGACTGTATACTAATGTAGGGGAGGAGGTCAAGAAAAGGTTTCTTTGCTTTAGTTGAATCAAGCCCAGAAATACTTTTGTACAAATCTGTTGTGTCAAATCTAGCCCTATAATGCTAGGATTGATCAGGGAAAAGAAAAAATCCTGATGGGAACCAAATTTGCAATGTTATCATATGGGAAGAAATGCTTTCTTGACCCCAAGTTTATGACCTGAAGAATGAAACCTGATTGAAGTTGTCAGTTTTATCTTAAGCTGCAGAGCTATAAGAAGGATTATTTCAGCTGAGGATCTTAATATTGGTCTCTGCCTTTGCACATGAAAAGACACTTATGTAAGGAGACAGCGAGAGCTTTAAGAATTAAAATAAACTTAAACTGCAGACTCTGTAGGGTATGGATGTGCTTTCTGTCTGGATTCACACAGACACTGCTAAATTTTCCATTGCTTCTTTAACTTTTGTCAAAAAACAAGAAAAAGGTCGAAGGCCTGATTTGGATGCAGCAGTTAGGTTGTCTGCTGCAGTCCCTGGTGGGAGGGGGTAGCAGGGAGGGACAATTGTGGCTTCTAAGTAAAAAAACGCATTCCCATTAGGAGGATTTGTTGCTCTGCACCCCCAACGCCTCTGCCACCCCTAAGGTGGCTGTACTTTTCCAAGGCTCTGGAGCAGATAAAGGTAGCGTCAGGGCCATGGCAATTTCCATCTTGGAGGTCTTGCCCTTGTGCTCAGCCATAGGCTGATCTCCAGGGATCCGTAGCAGATCCCAGGCCTCTCTCAGTCAGTGGAAGGGGACAAGGGGACAGACTAGGGTGGGTGTTAGAGTGGAGCTGTAATCTGAATCAGTTTTCCTCCCTCTGCCAAACTGGAACTGACTCTTGAGTTTGAGACTTATTGGTGAGACAGCTGGATGGGCATGACAGGTATGCAGGGTTTTTTTGGGGGGTGGTGGTGGATAAAACAAAAAACCAAAACCAATGAAGACAGAAACCTACCACCGTCCCGTTCCTCTGTGTAATAAAATGTCTTTGAGCCATTATATGTAAACAGTATCTGGATATGGATACAGACGTGACAGAGGTTAGGTGAAGCAGCCCCATCTGCAACTCATGTCAGTACAGCAAATGTCACCTACAGACTTTCTCCTTGCAGTGAATGAGAAGGAGAAGGATGGGGGAAGCAGGGGTGTAGTTTACCTAAGAATTATGTTGCTTAGTGTCATTAGTCCACTGTCGTCGTTCCAGTCACCACTTTGCTCCTGGGATGATTATTCAGGGAGAAAGCGCCAGGTACTTGTGGGACAGAGGGTATCTCATTTGTGAGGAAATGTTCTTCTAAGCCTGGGTGCAAAGTGATTCAGATGGCAGGATGGAGGGAGAAGGAAGTTGGGGCCGTGTGGGAAAAATAAGGGCTGCAACTATTGGCAGTGCAGTGTAGATCAGATTTATTTATCCATAAGGTTGTTACCTTGGGAAATTGGGGTCAGAGCGTGAAGACTGGCACTATGCCTTTATCTCAGCATGGCTCAGGAAGGACCAGCCAGGAGCGACAAAACTGCAACAAACTGCAGGTGGAGATTGATGGAGCAAAGCAAAACTTGGGAGGACATTCACCTGTAGCTCCCTGCTGGAGACCTAGGCAATGGCCCTTAGTTGCAGAAGATTTTGGGAGAGGCTGAAAATTGCGATGGATAGGAGATAAACATGGTAAATTATGGACTGATTAAAGAGCTCTCAGTCTTCCTTTCACATGTTCTTGTATATTTTCTACTGAAAATAGATTGGATATTAGGAAAAATTTCTTCACTGAAAGGGTTGGCAAGCATTGGAACAGGCTGCCCAGGGACGTGGTTGAGTCACCATCCCTGGAGTTATTTAAAAGATGCGTAGACATGGGGCTTAGGGACATGGTTTAGTGGTGGACTTGGCAGTGTTAGGTTTATGGTTAGACTCGATCTTAAAGGTCTTCTCTAACCTAGATGATTCTATGATTATATGAAAACTAGTGAACGGGAGAGATTTTGGGAGGAAAATGGTTGAAAGACCTAAGAAAAGGAAAAAAAAAAAAAAAAGAAAAAAGGTGTTTGCAATCATAGATCTCTCTAGGCAATTCTAGGTACCTGCAATAAAATACCTTCCTACTCACAGTCACAGCTGCTTGCTTGACTAGATGGGACTTTTTTATCAATCTAAAACACCAGCTTTAACCACTTTTTCAGTTTGCTATGACTGTGAAAGTTCTTTCTGATATATCTTAGCAGCCATAGAGATTTCTGTCTTTCCAAAAACTAGGCTTTTCAAATGAAATGAATGATTTTTTGTTTGATTTTAAGGAGGACATTCAGCATAAGACATCCTACAGCGGTCTGTTGTCTAGTAATACTGTCCTCATTTAAGACTTCCTAATGAAGGGTCTCAGCAGGCTCTAGAAAATCTTGATCGTTAGCCTATGATCTCCTAATGCTAGCACACAGTACGTGTGCAGGTCAAACTACAGTGTTCACAGTTCCTTACTCCTACTATCAAGATCTTTAAACCTCAGTCCAATAGTCTCTAGGCAGCTAGGCACGTTACCTTTCCAATCAGTACATGCTCAGCATTAAATATTGGCCTAAATGACTTAACCTTCCCTTTTAATTACAAATCAGTGGTATTCATCCTCACAGTATCTTCTACAATGATTTAAATTGTATCTATCAAGAAATGCATTTTATGATAATAAAATATCAGCTGAACAGTAGAATTACATTTTTTGGGGGTTTATGATAATGCAGGAATCATTTAATAGTAGTTATGGTGTAATTAGTTTAAAATTATGTAAGCAGTTCATGTGTAATTAGATTTTTCTTTTAAATGGATTAATTTTGTATGGAATATTAAAGCACTGAGCTGTCACACGCTATAAGAAAATAACATGGCTAGACACACAATGAATCAGAGTTCTTTGTAAACATTCATTAGAATATTTTAAAATGATCCAATATTTGAAAAGATTAGTTACAGGAATACTCAGAAGTCATGAATTGTAAACAAACATATTTATTAAGCTGCTGACACCTTAGATACAAAAATTCCCATTGACTGCGGTTCCCAGAACAGCAGCAGAATTTGGTCATGCCGTAGTATCTAAATAGAATCTTAGAAAGTTGGGAAGATTATAGAAACACTCCAGTGTAATAATAAGAAAATTCAACAGAGAAATACATGTTATAGATAAAAAAAGTATCATCCTGTCTATACATTTTAAGCAAGCATGTCAATATGTCATTTATGGATCACAGATAAACCAGAAAAATAGTTTTCATCTTTAAATACTCTCTTTCTCTCCTGTCAAAAAACTACACAAAAAGGGACCCCAGTAGAAAGAAAGAAAATTATGTATATAAGGGGGTTTGTTTCTTTTTTACCAGGCTAAACTTGCTCATAGAACCAAGTTAAAATAATAAACTCTTGGGCATTACAAATAAATGAAGAAGCATTTTGAAATATGTCTTATCTCTAATTAATCATGTAATACTCAGAACAAAGACCAAATCTCTTCAAAGTTCCCAGCTTTCTCTTTCATGCAAAACAAAATATTTTCTGGGTTCACTGGTTCAAATACTATTCAATTTATAATTGGATTTTTCTCCTCCCATCCCCCCATGCCAAATTATTTCAGCAGCTCTGGCCTATCTTTATGGAAGTTTCTTGCAAGAATTTGTTTCTGTTTTTTACCAACTGTGTGGTAGAATTGTTGCACTAATCAGGATTTCATATTTCGGGCTCATAGTCATCCAAACTCTGCCATATTTTATTTAAAGGAACCCTGGAACTGCTGATGGACAGCTATATGAAAGCAATTTTGGTATCCAAGTAGACACAGAGTCACTAACATTCCTGCCTGCTTCTGGACTTGCAGCTGTGAAAAGGAGATTATGGGAGTTACAGAAATTGTGCCATTGTCAGAGCTGAAGGAGTAGTGTTCCCACCTTACTTCTCCGCTGCCATCTGTCTGGTTGTGGCATTGTTTTTCCCTCTGTCTTAATTAACATAGTATGCAGTCTCTTTTTTTCCAAAAGGAGTGGATGATTTTCCGGGTCTGGATGGTAGCTGAGGAGCTCCATCAGGTTCTTGTGGGTAGCCAGCCCAGCAACTGAGCTGCAATAGCCATGCTTGGAAGTGTTGTTACATGTGGCAAATAAAATTTATGAAAATTTCTTTCAGATTTCAGTGAGGGTAAATTAAGGTGAGTGAAATCATTTCTAGACTAAGCATATGCACATGGTAGCTACCACAGCTTAGTTAGCCCTCGGTTATCAAATCATGTTATGTAACTTCATTACAATTCTGGCATCACAAATCTCTGTTAAAAGACAACAGCCTTTTAATCTTTTGCAACATGAGAGTATATTTAGCAAATACTTTGTGACCATTCAGGCATTATATGAATAAAAGAGTGCAAATGGGGCAGGGTATGTTTTATTAGTGGAACCACATGCACAGAAATAATTTCTTAAGAATGTTTCATCGCCGTAGAAGAAAGCTAGAAATCAGGACCTGGTTAGCAGTCTTAGCTGAACAGGGTATGTCTTATATATTGTATGATGTGCCCTTATTTTATCAACATGTAATGTACTGTCTGGCATATCACATCAGAGAGCTTCCTCAGCTGATGCAGAAGGCTACTATGAGCTTTTTTTAATGCAGATCTCTCCTCCAGTGTCCCCTCTGCTATAAAATCAGGAATCAAATGAGAGCTTGATGAATAGCATATTAAGTTTATTGGCAGTTACATTTATTTTTCTATCATTTATATAAAACATGAAGTACCAATATATCAACCTTTATGTATGTGACTGTAACCATATTTTTCCAGTGCTTGTATTCTAGGCTCATAAGCTGTGTGGGAAAAGGCCCTCTGAGTGTTTGAATAACTCCTAGCACAATAGAACCTAAAGGATGATTTGTGCCTTTGGGCACTACAGTCATTAAGTATGGAACAGCTGAAATATGTTCTGGAATATGGGACAGACAAGTAAATGGGAAATACTTCTTATATTGCATATGTTATGATCAGTCTAATTTGTAAGTACTGAAATGGTTTGTCTTCAGAGGGACATTAGGAAATTTCTGGTCAAACTCACAATAGCTTTGCCTCAGATTTACAATGTTATTCAGACACTTTCCTCCCATTGATTTCCAAAGGCACTGGGGGCAGACTGACAAGACTGTAGTAACCACCATCACTTATTCTTTTTATCAAGGGGCTACTTTGGAGCAGATAGGTGGCATGGTATCTACCTGCTCAAATGGTGATCAGTCTTAGACATGTGATCCGCTCTGCAACAATGAGCCTAGGGAAACAGAGATATTTCTGTTTATCATGACGATATCATGTTTATCATGATATCATGACCAGATGCCAAACTGACAGAGTTTTGGCAAACTGATATCTATACCTGGACACTGGTTGCAGACTTGAAGGTTGAGAAACCATTGACACTCTTCCCAACTCAACCCAAATCCTAAGATTTAGATCTTAATATAAGGGAAATTGTTCTTGTGTGGATGGAACACGTATGGGGGGTAAGGTTGGGGTGGGAATGGTGGGTCTGAACCTAGCAGCCAAAGAGGCAGCTGGGTTAGATGTAACTGTCTCAAGTACAGGCAGATCTGGAAAGCAGGCAGCAGCAGTACTTTGTGGACCTTGTTGGAGGCATTTTCAATAGCCTAGTTTTAAAATGGAACTGAACCGCCTGTATATACCTAAGTATATAATTCATTATGTGGAGCTTTTCTTCTGCATATCTTTTGAACACTAAAGATGTCTTTGCACGCTATAAATAATTATTGATATTTCACATAAGACACACTAAACATACTCCAAGACTGAGGTGTTATTGATTTAACCATTACTTTTCACATTTCTTCTCTAGCATTAGAAGATTTGCTGGTCACTGCATTTTATAATTATTGCACTCGAATTTTAAATACTCCCAGAATCACCCCTGCATTTCAGCTAATAAAACAAGAAACACTAGTGTATTAGATAGGTTCTTTGTATTTGTTTTTTTAATCTCAGGTTTATGTTTTACATTATCATATCTGGACAGATAACAAAAAGTGAATAATAATAATATATAAATACAATCTCACTGCCATATGTCTACATGGAGGAAGACTCTAGCTTGATCAGTACCTTGTGATAGGTTACAGTTTACAATACCGACCTAAGAAGTTGTATAGAAATAGGATAGCATCAGCTGTGATAAATGAAATCACCACCTTTCTCCTACCATACTGCCACACACTTTGAATTTCAGTATCGTCTCTTTACTTTAGCAGTGAACACCTCCTGTCTGCAGCTGCACACACCACACCACTGAGTGTCCAAGAAAGTGTAACTGCAAGCACTTAGTATAAGCAGCACCTTCAATCACTGAAAAATAGTAAGCTTTAAGTAGGGTTTCTGAAGAACATGAAGTGGTTCTTTGCTTCTTTAGGAAATAAGCATATACGTATTTTCACACGTGCAAATGTAACTATGTATAGGTTTCTCCATATATATACACATTATATATGTGCTTACTGTGAAGATGGAGAAAGAGTGAACATTAGATCGATATTCTTTCATTCTGGTCTACAGATTCACTCTATTATCCTACCTAAACAATTTCTCTTCACTCTGACCCCATTTTTATATCTATAAATTTGGAATACTAATATTTACCAGTGTATGGTGTTTATTTGGAGATACATGTAGTCAGCAGAAAATCGCCTGGAAACAACATAACTAGGATGGTATATGGGGCGTGTGGATGTTGATTTGTGCTCCTTGATTGTGCATGGCTATGAACAGTGCTCAGTGTTTTGAATGATAGTTTGTGCTCCTGGATGGCAAGGATGTAGAGTGAAAAAAAAAAAAATGACAGAGTTGGAATGCTGTGTGACCTTGGTCTTTTCTTCTCTGTGCTTTAATTTCTCTGCCTTTCAAAAAATAAGTACTGGCATTTTCCCCAAATTTTAAGTGAATTTTGAGATCCCAGAAGAAAGACACAGTTTCACCAAAAAAAAAACCCAAACAACTGGTTAAAAACTATACCTTGGAGATCATTTTGAGGACATTTAAAGTCAGCTTCCTTTGTGTTCTTTTAATGAATAAAAACACTGGTTCAGTTTTGGAGCCATAAATTGTCATAAACCTCATGGTTTTTTACCAGTCCATATTTGTGACTGCATAAAATACTGTGTCTAAGAGCAGCACAGGACAACAATGAATCTGTATGGGCCAGAAAGGAATACATCCACCATGTGTAACAAGGAATAGTTGAAAGGCGGACAATGGAATTGCTCCTATGCTTTATTTTCTCCCAGTTTGCTCTTTTATTCTTTGCTTTTGTTTTCACTTTTCAGCAATTTGTGGGGCCTCTGATTTGACGCAGGCAGAAAAAAAAAAAGGAGGTTTTTTTCCCACTAGTCACCAAGATAGTGGTCCAGGTGCTGCAAAGAAACATAAAAATATCAATCTCATTTAACAACAAGCATTGTTCTCCCCTTCTCCCTACCTGCATGGTGGTTCTCCAGAGGAAGTCAGCTTCTGAAAAGTGCTCAGTGCTGGTTTAACAGGGTCACAATATGACCTGTACTGCACAAATGTTACCTGTTAAAGGCTTGCATGGCTCCAGGCATTAGCTGCCATAGCTGGCTGGGAGAAGGAGGGTAGCAAATGTATATGAAGTAATTATCTAGCCTATTTGCATGAATGGTGTCTTTTTAAACAAAAAGAAAATTTGGTGCCTTGTCCTTTAACAAAATATTAACAAAGGACTTGCAAGGCAAAAAATTATGTTTCTTTCAGTTCCCATACTAGAAAGCTGAACTTTTTTTCCCCAGGTTTCTGGCAGAAACATTAGAGATTTCTGGAAGAATATGACTACTAATAGATTTTTAACATTAATATGAAATTAATTTATCAAGCAGATCAAATTATTAATCACGAGCAAGGTGAATTGGCATGTCAACACTGAAATCAGGGGAACTGTGACAGTTGTCAGCAGCTGAAAACTTGCCTTGGAAAATATAGGCACAAGATATTTAAGCAAATTAATTGTTTGGTTTATTTTTTCCCTTCACTGATATAGTCTCTTCTCGGAGTCCATTTATTCAAGCTGGGATCAGCAGATAATTCCTCCTGAGCAGCTAAAGATAACTTTTCCTGTTATACAGTTCACATTAGTGGTATGATTTTAATAACTTAATGATTAATTAATTCCAGTTCTTAATCTGTTCCATATGCAACAGGTTAGTCTACTTCAGCTTTAAGCAACATAATTTGAATTCCAGTCTCCAATTTTAGTTTCAGTTACCTCTAATCAATATCAGTTTTAATCTTGCCTGCTTCTAAAGAGTATCATAGTCATGTTTTCTATCCAGATTTGATGTCTGTGACTAAGAGCTACATCTTCTATGTTTATAAGTACATAAACAAGTACACTTAGATTTTGTACGCTATGGAGTATAGTAAACCTCAAAATCATATGCTGGTCCATTTAATTTGATAATTACTTACATTTCCAAAAGTGACCCATTCAATTACTCTTTTATTTGTAACACGGGGAGTCTGTAGAAGAGCTGAGATATGAACCCACATTTTTCAGTTAGACCCCTAACTATGAAAGCATCTTTTTCAAAAGACGTTATAAGCAATATACTTGGAAATCTAAACACATCTACATAAAACTACAAGAAAGAATACTTTTTTACCTTCCAGGAAAAACAGGTCATAAAAGCTTTCTCAGTGTCCCCTAACAATCACAAATGTATCTTGCTGTTTTGAGAGCAAGAAGCATGAGATAAGACAAATGTGTAATTACTTCTTGACCCACTCTTCTGGGTTATACATTTTCATGAGGTGCCACGATTCATTATTTGCATTGATATGTACAGAAGGATGGGGCTGCTTAGTTGATATTCATTTATTCAACAGTCTGTAATCTATATTTAATGGAGTACCAGACTGTGGCATAATAAACCGTTTAAAAAGATAGCTGCTGCTTACACAGGGGTTATTGCTTGCATAACCTGTACTTATTTTTCATTACAAAACTAAAAGAGCAAAGCATAATTCACACAAGAAAATGAAGTTAACATTTAATGGCTTGAAAAATGATAGTGCACCATAATGCTGTGCAGTACTCCGAACACTTATAAAACAAAACAACGGAGCAAAAAATAAATACAAATAAAAAAGCATTAACAGTGCACTGTGAAATATGGGCACCAAAGCAAAACAATGCATTCCAGTTTGCCACCTGCTTAGCAGGACCACTCAAAGATTGCTAATTAGTCTGAAACAAGTGGATTTGTGAGTTACTGAGCACACACAAACACCTACCCTTAACAGCCTCACAAATGCTGAAACCTTTTTTGTTGCTTTTCCCTTCCTTAAGTTTTCCTCCATGGAAATAGAAGTTTTCACATCATGCATAGAGGTGCTGTGTGGACATCTCTGCATATAACCATAGAAGCTATTGACAAACATAATGATTGCCTCTACAAAGACATCTCGCTGTAGGTCAGATACCATCTAGGCTTTAACTGAGTAGTTTTATTAAGCTGCAAGGTCTTGTTCCTAAGCTGATAGCAGAATGAGAGAGGTCTGCCCTGGTAATCAGGATCAGTGAGGAAAACTTCAAGGCAGGTGATGGGATAATGGTGGGAAGCCCTAAATTTTGGGGTGTTTACAAGTCTGACACCTTTGACTACATCTACAATAACAGGGTTTTCCAAGTCACCTCTCATAGAAATACTGGACTTGTCCAGAGCAGCTTAGCTTCTGAAAACAAATGCTGTTTTAGTGAACATCTGTTAGCTGCATAGAATTTTAAAGTGCCTCAAATTGGGAAATGTGAGCTTTGTTCTTGGTGGAAGTTTGACAGGGACCTGTCCTTGCGTATGCCAGAGGTTGTCAAGTGACAACAGCAGAGCAGTGTGTGTTCAGGGTGTTCAGCTATTCCTCCTTGGGGGAAGATATGGAGTCCCCAGCACCATATGGAGTCTCCAGTGGTGTCCCAGTGGAGGGACCTAAAAACCAAACCACCAGATTGAAATGTCAGTTGAGAACCACATCTGTGGCCATATTTCCTGCTGGCATAAATAGGTGAGTTCACCTACAGTGATTTGAAAGGAAACTTTCCCCTTCCAGGCAGCAGAAAATTGTTTCCTGCAAAGTGTGGTGACCTCTGTTTCAGACAAAAAAAACCACATAGGCTTATTAGACTAAGAACAAGAGAGAAAAAAAAAAAAAATAAATTAAATAAATAAAGCAAAACACTCTCAAGGGCTTTAAAACTATAATTTAATTGGTGGCTAAAGGATTTCAAGTGCCAATTAGGGGTCATTGTGGGGCTGAAGAAATTGGAGGTGTTTTTTTTAATCTTTGTCTTTAAGAAGCTTTTTTCTGCTTGTAATGCTATCACATTATATAATTCAGTGAGTGAATGTGATATACATGGAAAATTAATGAGCAGCGTGCCTTGTTGTCTTTTTAAGCTTCCATTTTACGAATATGTCTGCTGAAGAACTTTTCTATTTTAGTATCTTTGCTTGCTCTCTTCTGGGAGTTGCATAAACACCACAGAAAGCTGACACCTGGGAATCCTTGCAGTTGCCTTAAGGGCCATTAGCTATAAAAGATAGGGCTAAAAGCTAATTGCTCTAGTTTAGTCCTCAAAGTGCAGGTGAAGATTGCTGAGAAATGAAAGTCAGGCAGGAGAAAGGCCAGTTAAAAATTTCCCTCTCTTGAGTTTAACCGGAGTTTTTTAGGATTGAAAACTCCTGCCGGTTTGGCAGTAAATCTCATGTTCTGGTGTCTGCTGGGATAAGGTCCTGAATTTTTACTTTGTGGTTTAAATGCTTGGGATATTTTGTGCCTTTTCTTCTCTTGTTGGGGGTGCAGGAGGGGAATCAACATCAAAAGCGTCATGGGACTGGGAAGAGGAAAAGATCTAGACTGTTAATGGTATAATGCTTCTAGGGTCTGTGTGGCTGCAAAGCGTACTGTGATTGAAAGCTGGGTGTATGATGACAACCAGAGGACCTCAGCAAAAGGTATTTCTGATGTTCTTCATTTGGCTTGATAAGTAAAGTCAATACACTGTCTTCCCAGATACTTTTTGTATTAGACATGTAGTAAAAAATGGATGTTTAGGAAAGATTTGATTCTGATTCTATTTATTTGAGTTTGGGTGTGGGGGGAGTGCAATGGAATAATAATAAAATAGCTCCTATATTCTGAACAGTTGACTCACTGGAATTAGGAGGGGAAATTGCTTTCCCATCTCAAAATAGTTGTGTCCTCATAATTTTCCTGTCATGACAAGATTTTTAAAATGTTCTGTTTGAAACAAACACACAAAATGCTTGTTCCAACATCCCTAAAACAGCCTGTTTCTACCCTTTTATGTTTTTCATTTGTCTCTACTATTTGAAAACAAAGTTGTGACAAAGTTTTCCCCTCTTCATTTTGAAATGTCAAGAAATGTCATATGAATAATGAGTGGAGGAAGGAAATCACAAATTTTGGATTCAGAAATCTGCCTGAATAATCCATTTCTACAAATAGCAGTGAAAATGCAACACATCTTCAAAAAGCTCCCAGCTGGTTCTATTTCCATGAAGCATTTTAGATCTAGATTTACTGACAATGTTGAACAAACTGTATTTTGCTTCCTCATACTTCAAAAATACGTCTTGGTGTAATGTACATATCCCAGAAATGGCAGAGTGCCTATGTTTGCCATCTTCCTCACCATCCACAGGATTGTTGTGTTTTGCCCCCTGATATTTATCCACCTGCAGAAGGCCAGCCAAAAAGGGCCCATTCCATGTACATTTTTGTCTCACTTAATTTTTTTATCTTATAGCTGAGTGAAGTTATTGGACCTGTCTTGCTACCACATCCTTTGAGGGTGATGCGAAATTGTGCTTAGCAGTTTAGAGGGGAGTGGAAAATTAGGAAGGGAAGAGGCCAGGCATGGTCTCATGACCTAAGCAGATCCATTAAGTTTCCTTTGAGAAGACTGAAGCACTCTAGATGTCAGAGGACCCTGTAACTTTTACATTTGCCAAGCTTCTATCCTTGCTGTCATGAAAGATGAGATGGAGTTTAGTGGTAAGGTTACCTTATGGTTAATATGGTATGATTAATCACTTTGGGGGTTTGAACCCAGGTAGAGCAAATTGGCTTGATCGGTGTCTGCAAACC
>NW_008824762.1:541148-570814 GCF_000699105.1 Pygoscelis adeliae | reverse complement strand
GCCTTAGAGAAGGATGCTCTGAGACAGGTAGATATATGACTTGCTAGAGAAAGAAACTTGGTGGATTTGTGGAATGTGGTGTGGAAAGCTATAGAATACATTTTGCATGTGCATATGCAAATGTGCATGAATGTGACTGAGGGAAGGTTGTCACACAGCAAGAATGTAAATCCAGAAATAGTGTGCCCAGATTTCAGACCTTGCTGTTGAGACTGGTAAATTGCTGATGCCAACCTTTCCAAAACAGTCAAGTGGAATTCAGTGCTGAGATATTGTTTTATCTTCCACTTAATGCAAAAACCTCTTCTTTCTGCTCATTAACATCTTCATAGTTCCAAGCAAATCAACATTACTTTGATAAGCATGGGCAAGAAAACTCTCAACTGAAATACGCTTCAGGCTAGTAGTTAGAGCATGCATGCAGGGAACATGGGTTCAAACTCACACAGGTGACAGATGAGTTAGGGTCTGGGGCTCCCCTGGTTTTCATAGCAGCACTAGCCACCAAGCTAATAGCTGGAGAGGCACCACCGCTGTCTTTTCCACACCAGACCCAAACAGCTAATTGTAATCTGAGAACTGAGACTGCGATGATTCCCAAAGACCAGTTAGCTGAGTGAGAAGTGAAAATGGCAGCTTGTGTTTTAGATATAGGGTTAAGTTTGCGACTCCTCATGTTAAATAACTCGGGCAATTCCTGGCAATGCTACAAATGGCCACAAAAAGCATCAGAGGTATTTGACATTTACAACGACAAGTGCCTCAAGGGTCAGAAGTGGCAGAGGTTTGACAGACCTCCCTTTCAGATTGGGATGATTTGTTGATGTTTCAGGTATCTGAGTCTATTTTCTTGGTAAGTGTACTTTTCTGAGATAAAGCTGAATAAGGCTGGCAAAATCAGCTCCTTGTGTTCGGCATTGGAGAAGACCAATTGTCTGCAGAGGCAGACGGCTGCAGCAGGGATAGGACCCACGTTTCCTGGCTTGCCAGGCTGATCCTGAAGCCTTATTGACTAGGTCTATCTGCTGCTCCAGTGGCAGGTGGGGGCTGAAAATGAACCGAAAAAACAAGTAGCAGGGAAAAAGCATCAGGGCATGAAAAGAAAACACTTTCTATTTTGAAAATGCCATTTCACTAAATAATTGAGTTCCCCCTCCACATGCACGCTCATTCCATATGCTCAAAGTTTAAGCTAAGTGTTTCCTTCTTTTTATTACTTCTTTGTTATCAGTACAAACATGTAATCTTGGGCTTACTGCTAAGTGTGTATCTGTCTTCAGGTTTTATGCTCTGTAATTCCCAAGGGAATCAGTTCCTGATAACTTGCATCGAAAAACTATGCTCACTCAGCAGGCTAGAGGAGTTTTAAAACTGTAGGCAATGACTGTAATCCTTTGCTTAGTTACACTGGTGCAAAGCCTGAGTAATTTTATTGTAGGAAAGAGAAGAATCAAGGCTACTATTCTCAGGAGGATGTTCACTAATTATTTCTAGATAAGGTGGTGGGAGTAATTAGTGCTAGATATTGGAATCAGCACTCAATGTAATTTGTGTCCACATAATAATACCAACATCTACCTCTGTTCAACTTCTATTATCACTTTTTTTTTTTTTTAATTGAGAAGGGGGAAAAAAATCCTGCTAAAAATACGTGAAGTGAACTGTACATGTGCCTTTTTTGGACACTGCAGATTTGTGTCAGCCAATGACTTTTATAATATGAATGGATTTAAGTGGCAGACAGCACTGGTAATTGCAGCACCATGTAGTTAATGCAGCAGAGTGGATGTGTGCTTGGTTTGAACTGAAATCAGTGGTGCCACTCAGCTGCTCAGGTAGAGACTGTGCAGAACAGACTGACCGACTTGTTACTCTTCAAGGGAAACAGGAGGGGGGACACAGTTTGGGCTGATGGAGAGGTGCAGGGTTTTCCATGTTGGTCTGAAGGTATATTTTAGTTCTGATCGGGTAAGAATTATTCCTAGAACTGTTTAAAAGTCTAATTTCTGCTCCAAAAGAAGCTGCCGTGGTTCCAGAATGGTTTCCTTCCCACAAGGAGACTAGTGGAGCACAGGATATTTTGCCCTTTCTTGGAGCAAAGCATTCTGAGGTAATTAGGACCTGGAGGTCCCAGGAATATGTTTCCCATAACATCCACAGAATGATATGGAGATTAATGTTGCCCTAAGTATAAACGTTTTATTCTGAGTATTGTTCTGAAATTATTAGGATTTTTTAAAATTGTTCTTTTACATTGAGGAAATTCTTCAAAATCTGTTCTCTTTTCCCAGAAACTTCTGATTTCCAACAGCGCCTTACACACCAACACTTCATTATTTTTTTGAGAATTATTTTGGCTGACCCGCTTGTCTGCTGTAGGAACTCACCCTGGCAGGGTGCCTATATCGTGCTTTTTTCCTCTGTAAGCCAGGTTTTTCAGTACGGATTTGGGCTTTGTCAACCCGATCCCCTGATATACTGTCTCAGCTGGCATTAATATACACTTTTGAAGATAGCTGGGTGCTGACATTAAGGAACACTCTGATATTATAACATGTTAGGATCCAGTTTTGTTGTTATACGGGTAGTGACCTCACAGTATTTCACCTGTAATTTCTTTTACTGAATCCCTGATATCTTCAAGTGTAAACAATGTGTAATTTTATCAGGCCTTCACGTGATGTTCCCATTCAACCATCAGGAAACATCTGGAGACCTTCCTTTTAATTTCCTGCAATCACCATGAGATGGCAGTTGTCAATTGCTGGACTTGCTTCACCCCATTTGAACCAAAACGATTCAAAGCTTATTGATCCTCGGAGACACTGAGCTTTCCAGCTTCGCTGTTCACAGCATGCAAGTGTGAAACTTTACAAGTGACTTTTAAAGGCAGCCGAGGAATGTGTGAGACAGATTGTTAGGAAAAAAAAAACCACCAACAACCCAACATTATTTAATTTGATGGTGCAGAGCTTTATGCCAAAGTAAGGCATGTGTTTGCTGTTAGCAATCAAAGTGGCTTAGCGAATGAAAAGTGACATTTTGTTTATGGGATTTTACAAGCAGGCGATCCCTAGGGAAATTAATTTGGCCCTCTGGAACGCTGCCCTCCTCCATGTCACTTCCCCAGCAGCCCCGGCATATTTTTACCACAAAGCTCAATGTTTGTTTCTGGGTAGATGGAACCTAGAGGGAGGCATGTGGGTGCAGCAGGTAGCTCCACATTACATTGCAAACCCATGGCAGGTCTCCAGCATTTTCATAGTGCTCCCTAATAAATCATCAGGTCACAGGTAATGGCCCAGATCCTGGGCTGCAGCCAATGAGCTACCAGCCAGGGAACTGGGTTTTATTTTGTCCTTTCAATAAAATCCCAGAGCACAAACCCAAGCTTTTTAAAATAGTGCTCCCCATATGTAGCCTGGAGGCAGTCTAAATAATTTAGATTCTTCTTCATCTCTGTTATTCTGTGGAAAAAAAAAAGAAGCCTGAAAATTCTCAACTTATTTCTTAATAACAGATTGCTCCAATTTGTGTCTCCATTCTAACTATATTTCCACTCCATTTTCAGCTGGATATGCTCTTGTTATTTTTTCATAAACTGAGGGTTTTTTTTTTTTTTTTCAATGTGTGCTGTTAAACAGTTGCTCCCCTCCACCATGTAGGTGCCCAAATGATAGTCATTCAGAAGTGCATCTCTTCTCTCTGATTTTTTTTTTTAAGTCAGTGGTGCCTTATATTTCTAGTTTGCAAATTTTACCATCTAATTTTCAATGTAGTTTTATGTCTAAAAACATAAGAGGGTCTTCTAATTATACCACATTATCACCATGAATAGTTTAAAAAAATCAATAAATGACACCTTGGTTGATTATATCCTGGGGATTCAAGAAATGGAAACTGATATACACTCATAAAATTGCTGTGTTTTCAGCCAAGTTCTTGCAATGCCAAGGCCTTGAGCAATGGAACTGATCTTCACAATGTCAGCTATCCCAATCTACAGGATTGATAATGCAGGATGAAATTGTATTTTCCAGTGCTTAGTTTACTCCCCTTTGAAATGAGTCCCAGATTTGTCTAGGCTAGAAGGGACTGAGACGTATATGTCTGGGCTTTTATATCACAGGACATTAAATTCCACCCAGTTCTCCTTGTAACAGACAATTTCAGAGCATAAAGTAAGATTTGGTTAAGGAAAGACATCGAATCATGGTTTTGAAGAGGCGATGAAGGCTCCACACTTTTCCTCAAGAGTTTCTTAGTCAATCTCTTTGTCAAGCATGCATGTAGCAAATTCCTCGCTATTACTTATCTGATTTCAGTTTCCAGACTCTGGACATGCCTTTCACCAAAAGATTAAAGTGTTCTTTATGCACCATACTTCCTCTCTGTGAAGATACTTACATATTTCAACCAAGTCACATCTCACTCTTCTTTTCTGATCAGTTAAGCAGATTGAGCTCTCTGAATCCCACAATCATAGTTTTTTTTCCCAGCCTTAGAAGAAATTTTTGTGTATCTTTTTCTACCTTTCTAGTATTATGCTACTCTTCTTAATTTGTTTTTTTCCTTGCTCCTTGCCTCTTTGAGTACACTCCTCAAAAAAACCCCAAACAAAACAACAAGTAGTTAGAGCTTATGTAAATGTAAAAGGTCCTTCAGTGACTAAACTTTTCCAGCCACAGCCAGTTCAGAGGGAAAATTCATCTCATTCTCCCTTGGAGTTCATGAAGGAAGATGAAGGTAAATGAACTTCTTGAAGCAACAAAATCACTCGGCTTAGAAGGGGAAGACTCATTTTTTTTCCACATTTTAATTAAAATTGTGGCATGTGTTTACATAAAGGAGAACAATTTTAATGGGAAAAGAGAAGTCCATTCCAGAATAGCCTATAACCTGCTGTTTCTCAGCATACTTGTGTTTATGTCTGCCTGCCTCTAGTGAGCGCCCTAGTCTCAAGGGGGCTGGGTAAAATATATTTTTTTAATGTTTGTTAATGACTGCTCATGACTGTGATGCTGCCATCCCAATAATGATATCACCTGTCTGTTCCTCTCTTTCTGGGGGAGAATCTGCCCTTCTCAAGGTTATAATCCTCTGTGAGCTCTGCTGGTACCCAGTCCACTGGTGTTTCTTTCCCAATCCAGAGAAGAGAAGAGGTGGAAAGAGCAGTACAGAGGAGGACAAGACCCATAGATTGATAGCTCTAGTGCAGCATGGACTGATTGCCATGAGTGTTAGGGAAGCACTGTGTACAGTTTCAAGAGTTTGTAAGAGTTTGATATGTTTGTAAGAAAACATATCAAAGGATAAAAACAAATGAGAAGAAAAAAGAAAAGTTGTGGTGGGAAGGACAATATCCTGTCTCTCATGACCATTTCCTTCACATGAGTCTGTGCCCTGGTTGGGAATTATAAATTGGAATCCTGGGAGGAAAAAAAAAGGTGAATAAGGAAGTGTGGAAGAAAAGAAAGGGTCCAACAAATCAAAAAGATCTTCAAACACTCTGGTAAATTTCCTGGAAGATGTTCAGTGACACCCTGATGAAATAACAGCAGCATAGGGTGGAATATGAGAATTTGGTTTTTGCTAAGAGGAGAAGGTGGATTTCTTACTGAAAAGTTTATTTTTCTAAATCTGCCTTTAACAACACAAAACTTGGGTACAGCCAAGGGCATTACAGATTTATATATATATACACACAAAATTTTGATATAGCTTTGACAACATTTAGAGACATTTTAGTCTTTTTCTCCCTCCCTTCTCTCTTTTCTAGCTCTCTCCCACCTGTTTAGTTCAGCAGTTCTGTTTCAATTCCAACAACTATATATTATGTGTGCACACTTCAGTAAAGCTAACAAGAGTTCTGCAGCACACTAGTTTTGTACATAAGTACTCCTCTTGAAAGCATAAAATCAAATTACAATTGTTTAATAACAACTGCTTTTGTCATAACAAAAGAAATTAGACTCTCTAAAACATATTTTTTATGGGGACATAAACCCCATAGACACTCTGCTGTTTTTTTATTAATCTGATGATTCCTTAGATATACACAGAAAAACATTTAAAGAAATTATTTGTTTTGCCTGGAAATTGTCCTTTCTTGTGTGTTCAATGAAATACTGCTGAGTTTAAGTTCCCAGTTTGTTTAATGTTATACTTACTTGATTTATACTACTGGGGCTGTTTACATAGGTAGGCATATTTCTTAACAACCTGCAAATCAAAGTCTTAAAATGCTAGAGCTTTGCTAACACTTTTAACGCAATGAAAATGTCTTGGTTTTAGAGAGGATATTTTTCAGAACTTGTAGCAGGGACTAGACTGTTTGGATTCTGTTTGTAACTCCTGAATCTCTAACTTTGGTATTCTAATTGCACTGGAAATGCCATTGTTCCCTTAAATTAAGAATTTCTGGAGATGTGTGACTGCTAAATGTGAAATAGGTTTGATATGAAAATAATAAAAACAAAATCTCAATCATGAGGAGCATTTATGCACCAATAAAGTATTTACAGGAAAGTGCCAGTGTTATGGGCTGGTAGCTCAGAATTTCATTGGTGGATGGAAAAAAGGATACACATTCTGTCTGTCTCCAAGACATGTGAACTTACCTCTGCCTTCCAGGAGGCATTTCTGACTTACAGGACAATTCCTGGTTTTGGGGGGAAATCAAAACAAAAAAAACCCTAAAACAAAACAAAAAAACCCACTCCAACAATCTCTCCACTTCCTGCTGGGATCACTGTTTGTGCTTTAAAGGTGGAAGGGGAGAGGAGCACATCTGGACAGGCAATAACAATAATAAGTCAGAAAACTCTGACCACATCCCTGCATGAAACAGAACGCAACCAGTGAGATGTGAGAAGACTACTTAGAGTGCAAATATAATTCTGTATCTGTTAGATAAGTGGCCACTTAGTCTACCAATACAGATAAGGTGTAAAGACATTAACAAAATCTTATAGTGTAATTTTTCACTTCTACAGATTTTTTTTTGCCTTTTTAAAACATGAGAAACTTAGTAAAAATAAAATAATTCACTTAAAGTGCTGATTGCAACTTGGAGATATTAAGTTGATTTTTTTTCTTCATTTTCTTGACTAAAAATATTTTTCATCTGGAAATGTTTGTCCAATTCTTACAGCATCAGCAAAGCAAGGGGAAAAGCCCAGAATATGACTTTGACAGTGTGTCTGTTTCTTCATACTTGCATTTGAAACAGCTCTGATCTACGAATAGGCTTTGACTTTCTGAGGAATGAAGATGGGACCTGGGGTAACACACGCTCTATTTCTGTTCCGGCTGATGACAGGATAGCTTGGTAAATGACAGAACGGGAGCTGGGAGGGTATCAAACACATGGCAGCAGCTGTCACGGGCTCCTTGCTGTGAGTGCATGCAAGGGACTTCAAAAACTGGAGTTCTCCAGGGATTCCTTGAACTTGTCTTTGGGGTTTTTTGTTGTTGTTGTTTTTTCCCCAATCATGGCACTCTGCCTGGCTTTTCTGTATTGCTACATCTTCCTCTCGTCCCTTCTGAGTCAAATTGGGAAGCTGTGAATATCTCCTGATCTTATGTCTAGAGGGTATATGAATTTTTAATCACTACTATCATCCATTATCATCATTATTTTATTGTATTTATGTAGTGCTGCTGGTCTGGCTGATGTTTTTATGAAGCGATGGAAAGGAAGGTCCTAACCTAAAGGATTTTACAGTCTATTTGTGAGTCGAGCAACATCGCAGTCACAGCACGATCTGGGACATGATGGGGAGCACTAGGATAATGAAGCTAGAGGAAAAAGAGGTGTCATTTAGGGCATATTTTCCTCTTAACTTGTTGTTTGCTTATTGACTTGCCTTACCTTGCAACAAAAAACATCTGCTGATTTGTCTGGTCAGATGTGAAATTGGCAGCAGAAATGTAAAAAGACAAACAAACACAAAGGCCAAAAAAACCCCGGACAGACTTCAAGCACTTAAATTCAACACAGGCTGACACAGTCAGGTCCACCAGCCTTTTGTTGGAGCTATTTTCCTCTGGATTTGTAAACTTAGGAAAGCAGAAATTAGCAGCCAGGTTTAGACATGAGTCCATCTCAGCCAGTATCATGTCTTAGACACTTGATTCAGAGGTGAGAATCTCTCTAGTTGACAGATTTGGGATTATCTGTCCTGCGAACAGGTCTTGTCTCTAACAGCTTCAGACACACAAGTCACTGCAAACTTTTAAGTTGCATCACATATATTTTTCCATGGTATCCATCCATACCTTCCCTCCTGTGACGCAGGTGGATATAGTTGGCTTAGGTCTCTAGGAAAGGGTGTAAACCAGTTAGAAAGGTTATCATTTGCCTCAGCTGATAGCCTGAGGCTAATGTCAGCAGACGTGTGTGCCGACACACATAGGCCAGTTAACAATAGGGTAACAAAATTTGCATGGCAAAATGAAGGACTCATTGGAATAAATGCAGGCATCCAGGGATTGCTGTAAAATGGCTGGAATAGAGACAACCAGTATATTTGCACAGCACCTTACATGGGGACCTCCTGGTTTTGATGAAGGGACAACCTGATCTAGACAGGGACTAGTGCTGCCATAATATATGTAACAACAGAAACATAACACAAGCCAAGAGCAAGACAGTGTCTCCTTTCCTAACTTGTTGGTCAGCAAATTGAGGAGAGGTGATATTTTGGATCCTGTCTGAAGACCACTTGCAAATTTCAGCTGAGGAAGATGATGGCTTTGACTGCTTAATGGAGCTGGGTGCAATGAACAGATTAAATGCACTTCCATCTGCTTCTGGGTGCAATTCAGCATAATTTAGGTCTTAGTTTACCTTGGAGATGTAGGAAAGCACTTCTCTCCTTTTGTCTTGTTTCAACACTTGCTGTTGGTCCTGAAATTGCAAGACTAGAGGTGAGGAGTCAGAGCTGTCTGCTGGGGTGGAGAGGCAGAGCTGCACTGGAGCACAGGGTGCAGCACTTGTTCCTTGGCATGTCCTAGGGAAAATAACTTGATCCAAGCTACTGGATTTCAGCTGAGGAGAGATCTTTTGCTGCTTTAGATAAAACTTTTATCATAAGTTGACAGCACCTCTCCTTTCTGCTCACGGGAGCAGCTCCTTACGTAGCTAGCTGCTTGCATCCATTTTGGTGCATAATCACTTTCCTAAAGGGAGGGACAGGACTGCAGGTGGCTGGTGATACCCACTGCCAGCTCTCCATGGGCCTGTTTGCTAGAGCCTTTTTGTTATGGGAAGAGGATAAACTATATCACAAAATGAAAAAACTCTTAAAGGTGTTACTTTGGGCAGCAAAATTTGTTCAGAGCGTGATCTGCTAGTTCATTCCCCCTTCCCACCACACACATGCACGCTAAGATCAACAGAGATTTGCAATGGTTTTGATTTGTTAGAATTTGTGATGTTAGACTTAGACATTCTTCCAAATAACAAATTATTTGACCCACATTTCAGGGTTGGAACAGGTTAAAATTATAAAATACTGAGCCTCTTCAGAAGTGATGATTCTGATGATCCTTTTTTCTTTATGCAGAAGGCAAAGCCCATGTACGAAAAGGCAAAAGAGCTTCCAGAACATTCGTGTAAAAGTTATTCTGATTTTTTCCACAAAAGCTTTGAAAAATGTTCCTTTTTAAAAGAATGTTAGGAGAAAAAGGTTTATCTCTGGGTTTAAAAATAATTTTGTGTATTTGCTGAGTTATCACGATGCCCACTATGTTCATGTTCTCATTCTTTAAATTATATTTCTCCTGACAAACTCATTTTCAGTCACAGTAATGAGCAGATAAACAAGGGGTAGCAGTGGATAGCTGCAGAGTGAACAGAATAATTCAGAGCGGGAACTTTTTTCCCTGAAGAGCATGTCAGCTCTTAAAAATTTATGCATCTAGCCCTGAGATATGCAAGCCATATGCATAAATAAATAAGCTTTTGAATGCATGCCATAGGTTTTGGCTGTGCTGGAGATATCGGGGCGGGGGGGGGGAACCAGAAAAAAAATTCAATTGTTCCTGACTATTGAAGATGTACAATTATTGAGTGTAGTAATTAGATAATGAAGCTGTCCCTAATAAATCTATCTTATGGCTTTTGGAACTTTTTGTGGCCATGAGCATGAGGTTTTTACTGAATGCAAATCTGGGTACCATGATCTTTTGCTGCGAATATTATCAGCTTATAAAATTTTGCAGTTTTGAGGGAGGAACATGTCCATCCCATAATTTCACCATCAGAGGCAGAAGAGACACAAGCTAATGATAAGACATTTAATAGATACATTGCCTGTCCTAGGTAAAAAAACAACCAACAAATCTTCATGCAGTGGTGCTCATCCATCCACCTGTCAACAGCTGATAGCCTCATGCCTTAACTGGAACAGCTCAGAAGTCTCTTAGCCACCTCACTCTCTGCAAGAAACTATGTTGGTGCTTTGATTTAGAGGTGTGTTTATATGCTTTGCTGAACAGGAATATTAAAGTATTCTGCAACAGTTCTGGGACAAGATGAAGAATGTCTTTGTGGGTTTTTGTATGGGAAATCCTAGTGTACTTCCCAAAGTCAGTGTCACTTCTGTTCTGCAGATGGGTGCTTATGGAGCGGGGGTAGGTGAGCTGGTGTGGTGGTGGCGGCTTCTTGCGATTATATAAGACATTACACTGCTTTTGGTACCGTTAGTAGGTTTTTCCATGGTGACAAGTCCTGTAGGATTTACTGGCTGCCTGTCGAGCGAGGCAGCGACTGAGGAGAGCAGTGACCTCTCCATCTCTGTTTCCCCACCTTGGTGTCCAAATCTTATGGAATAATACTCTTAAGGCTACTTTTAGTTTATAACCGCAGGATGTCATGGGTTGGCAGGCAGCTCTGGTGGGAACCCAGAGAATATTTGTTAATGGCAGTGATCCTCAGAGCCTCTTTAAGGTGTGTTTTGGAGAAATCCACGCAAAGATCTATCTGTCTTTCTGAAATACTACTTTATTAACTGTAATACAATATTGTCTATTAAAAATAGAAAAAACAGAAGGGAACCTGACAGGAAAAAATCACCCAGCTCATCAGTGCTGGCCTAATCCTTATCTGGGTACTACTAGTCCAGTCACATACTTAAAAACAGTTCATGGTAACACTAGAAAAAAAAGTTTTGCAGTGGCTTTTTTGCCTTGAAAACGCAATCTGTAGGAACAAGGTCTTTTACTGAATTTTTCAGTCATTGATGTGACGTGACAGTATGTTAATTTCATAGTTCCTTTAATACTGGGATGTTTTCAAGAGCTGAATGAAAAATGCTTCTTTTCCTGAGAATCATGTACTTTTTGATTTTGCATTCCATTTTTTGAGTTTTCACTCCAATCTTTGTAAATTGAAAGTACTTTGCTTCTTAGTAACGAAGAAGGCAAGCTTTTTCATTTAAGATTCTGTTGTCAGTGGCAAGGTTTTTTAAGGTAAAATTATTTTTTTAATCCAGAATTCCATTTAGTGACATAAAATTAACTTCTAAAACCATCATTTCTAATCACTACCTCTTACAAAAGATTTCATTCATGGTTTACAGATTGCATAGCCAGTGAGTTAGATGCCAGAACTTAGAAAACCTGCAGGTTTTTTCCACCTTTCTATATGTTGCCTACACCTTGACAGTATGCTAATTCATCGCTCTGCCAATAACTTGAGCCTTGCTGGTCTGTGTCTCAGTTTGAATGTATCCCTTCCTTCTCTACCTCTGAAATGCATGAAAAATACTTTTTTTTTTTTTATATTAGGTTACCCAATAGACTGCTTGAAGTCAGTGTTTCTATATAGATCTGAATATAGACATCAAGCCATCCTCTGTCACGGCCAAAATTTGGGGGTCTAATATTCCATTTTCTAAAGCTTTCTTTTTAATGCATATTTTAGAACAATAACTGATTAATTCATGCCATCTTTGGCAAAAATATTTTGATCTGAAAAACAAACTTGATATTTAGCAGTTGAAAAGGTTCTTTTGAACGTTTTCCAAATACAACTTTTCATTTTGCTTTGCTTTGAAATGCTGAAATTAATTTGATGACTGTATTTTTTTTAAATGAAGACAATTATTGTTTTTTGTTTTGTTGTTTTAATTTTAGAGATCTAGAAACAAAATCGGGCTTTTCATTTTTTTATTAGACTAAAATTCTAATTCCCTCTCTTACTACCCTCTTGTCCCTTCCTCATCTGTTTTTGGGGTTTTTTTTAAGCAAGAGAAAACACTTTTTTAGTCATCCAGCTGTGGTAGGTAAGTGATGGTATGTGATGGCTGCTTGATAATGGATTATTCACATACATTTTGTGCCAAAACAGCCAATTCTTTTTGTTAGCCTGAATTCTGTCACCTGTTATGTTTTACCTTTTGACATGGAGCTCTTCAGAACTGTGTGCTTACATACTTGATGGTGCAATGTACCCCTCAGCTGGCTGAGGCTCCCAAGCCATGACTCTAAGAGAGGCCTTAAATTGGCTTAATAATTTCCTGATTTATTATGAGTTTATTCATCCCTCTTCATGGTAAGAGTACAGTATTATGTGATACATTTACCCTTGGAAAAGTAGCATCTCTTGGGTCTCTTCTTTCCATGGTGCTCCTAATTTGGTAGGTTTTGGGGTTTTGAGTCTCACTGAAATCTCTTCTGACTTGGACCTGAGAGTTTATAGAATTGCTCCCTCGTGTTTTCATTCCTCTCCTCCCTCTTCCACACACACGTTTTATACACTTCAGAATAAGCTTTTTCACACATTATTCATGATCTTTCTAATGCTTTGCCTCCCATCTGTGCACATCTGATATAAATTTTAAGCAAATGTCCATAGTCTTTATTAATAAGCTGGAAACTCTCTCTCAATATCTTTGTTATTTTTTCCTTAATCTGATATTACCTTCACAGTCTGATTCCTGAGACAACTGGTCTTTTTCTAAATGTTTCTTAGTTGTGATACATTTAGGCTATTTTTTCTGCATGACAAATTGTTCTCTTTTGATACTCATTTCTAATGTGTACATACTTCTTTGCTTATCTTCAAATCTTGAAATTGATTTTACTTCTTACATCACACCAATAACTTCAGTGCAACACTAGTGCGATTTCAGCTAGCACTAGCAAGGAACAGAAAAATAGTAGTGCGTTTTCCTAATCACTTTCTTGTTTTTAATCTTCTTTGGACACATTACCAATGTAATTTTATCCTTGAAGGCCTGGGGCACTATCCCAGCCAACAGAGAGTACATGCAGAATGCACTCAGAATAAAGTGCAAATTTCTTCTCTACCAATCTGTGGAACCCTAGGCATCACCCTCAGGTAGTGAGAGGGGAAAAGAAATAGGAAATTGGCAGGTTGTGTAACGTGCATGAAGCCATAGCAGAAAGCCAAACACCACCATTTAAAGCTGTGACTGAGGAGTGTGCTGCCTTGAAGAGCTCTTCAGAGCAGGGGCTCTTGGCACCAGTACTGGCATCCCACCTGTTCTGCATATTTGGTGCCTGAGACATCATGCAGAGGAACTGGGCATCTTGTGGAACACAAAGCATGGGATATCCCATGCTTGCACATGCATTAAGTCTGCTGCTTTGTGGAAATGCTGCAAAAACCCCTATCATCTGTCAATTTGAACATAACGAACATGGTGATTTAAAACTATTGAGTTCAGTAGCACTAAACTTTCCACTGTGGGGTGGTGCACGTATTTGGGAACCTATTTTGGTAGAGAACTCAACCACCTCCATTGATTTTATTGGGACAACTTCTATTCCTACAAGCTTGGTGTATGAGAATCTCTATTTGAAAAGAAAACTCATTTCACACTTAATCTGGACTTGATTTCCTCAGTAGCTTTTGAGGGTGATTTCTGAAGGTTGGGTATAAGAATCCAAGGGATTTACACTTGACAGTAAGAGACTCTGGGTTGAAATGAAGACAGGGAAAAATAAAAAAAAAGATAAATTCATGATCTTATAATTCTACTGAATCGTGGCAAGCAAGAGCACATAAACTTTTAAATGTTAAAGTAAGGATTTTTAAATCAATTGAGTGTTTAATAGAATTCAGTACAATGCATGCAAGATGTGGGAAATGTGGCAACAGGCGAATTTGGAATGAGTGAAAGCTTGAATGTGGCTTTCTCCCGGTTTTGGCTGGGATAGCATTAATTTTCTTCCTAGTAGCTGGTACAGTGCTGTGTTTTGGATTTAGTATGAGAATAATGCTGATAACACACCGATGTTTTAGCTGTTGCTGAGTAGTGCTTACACTAGTCAAGGAGTTTTCAGCTTCTCACGCCCTGCCAGTGAGAAGCTGGGAAAAGCACAGCCAGGACAGCTGACCCAAACTGGCCAAAGGGATATTCCATACCATGTGACGTCATGCTCAGTACATAAACTGGGGGGAGTTGGCTGGGGGGCGGTGACCGCTGCTCAGGAACTGGCTGGGCATCGGTCAGCAGGTGGTGAGCAATTGCATTGTGCATCACTTATTTTGTATATTCTTTTGTCATTATTATTATTTGCCTTTTCTTTGCTTTCCTATTAAACTGTCTTTATCTTAACCCATGAATTTTACTTTTTTTTTTTCCAATTCTCTCCCTCATCCCACTTGGGGGGCGGGGAGTGAGTGAACGGCTGTATGGTGCTTAGCTACCTGCCAGGTTAGACCACAACAGGCTTGGTTACATAATTAAAACTAGACAAGCAAAGGAAAATATCAATAATCCAACCAAGAAGTCACACAAATATAGATTGGTTTCTCACTATCAAGGTAAAAAAGTAATTAACAAACCAAAGCAAACCCACAACTTGGAAAGCAGATGGCATTCTGGGAACCAGTAAGAAAATGGACTTAAAAATAAGAGTAATATATGAGTTGCTCAAATTATGCACTGAATATGTCATTCAGTTAAGGGGGAGCCTGGGATGACTACCTCTGATGTGAATACACACGTTGTACAGCTACTCTCAGGGCTGTCCAGTACTAAACATAATGTTATCCCTCCTAAGAGACCTGGAGCAGGGCATAAAAAAATGCAGAGGTGTTCTCTAAGCAGGAGTCATGGCAGACAAATTTTTTTTTTGGATGGCCTTGTCTATGACAAAGTCTGGAGGTTTGGCAGAGATGTCTTAATGCAAGACATTTATATTTTGGCAAACAGGTACAAATCTCAGCAACAGACATGCTGATAACAGACAAATCCTTCTTATCATGGAACTTGTCTTCCATACAGAAAGAAACATTCTTCAACCTTTTCCAGTAGCTTATACCCTGATGTGCCTTTTCTATATGCCCAAACACACTGTTTTTCCTCTGTGCTCTGCCTGGCCCCTCTGACATCAGCAACTGTGAAACTGGAATTTATCATGGGCAATAAGGTCCAGCTGAGGGACTGTCTTGTCACGCAGACACTGACTCTGTTCCCAGTTCGGCTACTCTTGTTATGGAATCACGGCTGATGGTCCCAATTTTCTCCACCTGCCTCTTGTCCATGATGTGGCAGAGATTCATTCTCACTATGATTCAGCAGCACCCTCATCTGAGCTGGGGCATCTCATCACAGTGGCAGTTATATTGCAAGCCTGCTCTGTGGTTACAGAGGAAGAAACATGGATAATCTTAAGAGTTTTAGGAATTAAAATGCATTCTGCAAATAAGAGGTTTGAAGAATAGCTATTTTCCCAGATAATGGGGTACTTAAAAAAGAAGTACTTGGATTAAAGGAGTCTTGGTTTTATTTTAGAAGTCAATGATGTGTCATACCTTTTTAGCAAAACGTGATTAATTCAAAATCTTACAGTCACTTCCTAATATTAATATGAAAAAACCAGGCAGAAGTGGATAAAAATCCAGTCAGCTGTTCACTTCATCACCCATTAATCCCTCTCTGAATGAGAGGCATCAGATGCAATTTTGAGGTGACATCACATGAGCTAGTGCTTACTAGTCCATTCCTCTGGCTAAACAGCATAGGTCTGTAGAATTTAGTCCAATGAATTTATTTCACCAGAAGAGTGCTAGCAACTGTCACCAGGAATAGGATCAGCCAAAGGAGGCTGGTTTTGTCTGAATTTGGATCTCAAAACTTGGCTTCCGTGTGAATTCTTTGATGCCTGATGAAGGCTGAACTTGCACGGTGACATTCCCCTCTGCAAGGCCACCAAGGGCATCCGTGTGGCCCTGGCTGTTTTCACAGCCCTTTCAGAAAGGTGTTATTGTGTGATCTTGAGCTTCTGCCATGTTTTGGAAAACTGTCCAACAGATCCCAAATAAGAGATGGGGAAGGGCTGGTACCCCATCCCTGCCCCCAGCCCATCCCCAAACACATGCAATTACATGCATACTGCTTCCTTAAACCAGGCTAAAAGGTCTGTACACTGTACATACTCATAAATTCGTTTCATATAAGCAGTTTAAACTCCTAAAACGAACAAATTTTCTCTCCTTTCTAAAAATAACATTGTTATACATCATGCCCAGCACTTCTTTTTTCCTCAAACTAAAAAATAATTAAAAGCTTCATCCTTTCCCTCCCTCTCCCTGCCCAGCTCTACAGTATCTCCATCCATTTTTACATTGCTATTACCTATTTTAATCCATCCATATTAATCCTGTGGTGACCTTCAATGATTTCAGTGCAGTGAGTCCATGAGATGAGCCTGTAAGTCTAGAATGATTTGTAGGATTGCCTTTTTTTTTTTCTTCATTGCTGGTGTTCTTAAAGAAAAACAAAATTTTGCCCAAAGAGGGTTGAAAATATATTTTCCTGGCAGGCAGAGAAGGAACAGTTTTGTTATGATTGAAAAAAATCTCAAAAGTTGTGAGGATAAAAAATGATGAAATTGGAATGCAAAAATATTGAAAAGAGGCTAGGCCTACTCATTGCACAAATGGAAGTGCATATACTCTGGGTCTGTTTCTGCCAGCATGGATGTTTTGCATGGTACCAGTTTATGAACTCACTTTCATAGATACTGTAGCATTAACACATCAAAGCTTATGCTTTAAGGCCCGCGAATCACCCTGGCATGATTACACTACACATAAGAACAGAGATGAATGCTGATATGGGGAACTCTGTATACTTTAGGGAGTTCACTGCTGGTGTCTGTGGGAAAGGCTCCATGAGTGGGAATCCATAGGATAAACTAATATGGATTTACAGTGAAAAGGGGGCCAAGACACAGTGCAGTTACTGAGGGGTAAAAGCATGTGGGTATGATGCCTGTAGAACAGGCATCTAGTATGACACTAGAAATGCGTTTCTCTAAATTAAAAAGTGTTTTCCCTACGTACATGCACATAAAAAATTACACCTTAATTTGGTTTATCTCCTAATCTAGAAAGGAACCAGGAACCTCCAAAGACTAAGTAAACAGGTATATATAATTTGACTTGGAAAAACATCCTTTGCACCCTATTTCCCCTGGGTGAAGAGCAAGGACCTAGCAGAGTACCCAACAAACATTGCCAGTGATGCAGCGTTGCCTGAGACCAGTTCCAGGTGACCAACGGACCTGTGCTTTCTTTTCAGAGATGAGAGAGGCAGAAGGGTGAAAACAGAACTGGGGAGAAGACGTCTTAATTCTCTTTGCATTGCCCTTTTGTAGCTGCTTTGCTGGGATGCTCCAGTGAAGGAATTCAGGCTGCACACAGGGTCGGACTGTCCTTAAGGACAAAGTCCCTTAACATTGATCATATATATATTATACGTGCAGTGTCACTGACTGCAGTGAGTTACTCTCACATCTGAGTACTATTTAACCAGCAGGGATGCCAAAATCTGTCTCTTTATTGCTGACTTTTAGTTCATGTTTGATCAAAGCCCCACTGATACATCTATCAAACTCGCTGCTAACTTAATCCCTACTGCTCTCATTTTAAGTTACTGATTCGTTTCCCCCTGTTATGTTCAGCCTGCTGTAAACATCAGCACTTTCTGTAAGTCTCTTTTTTCACCCTTCTGTTTAATAATCTCCCCAGCCCTTTTCCATTACAAATGTGTTCATATTTCTGGAAAACTTCATGCTTATTGCTTTTGTCATTTAAGCCCTCCTAGCACTGTTGCCCTCTGTTATCGTCTCTGTTGCATAGTTGTACCACAATGATGTGAACAAATGCTCATCTCTCTGGATTTTCATGCTTCCTTTTCATGTGTGTTTCTATTTATTTCCCACAATTTACAAATTGGCATTATTAGCAGGTATTAGATATAATGACTACCTGTGATGCATTTGGCCATTTGTCAGGTTAAAGAACAATCTCTTAATTGCATGAACATTTGTCCTCTTTTATTCTTGATTTACTAAATAATATAACTGGATGATGGTTTAATGTATGGATTCAGTGAAGCTGTTATGTCTGCAGGCCAATTTTGAGGTAAAACTTGACAAATCCTTTCCAGAGCTGTGTGATAGATCCTCAGGCAAAAAATCTGCTCGAATCTTTTCAAATTCTTGAGTCTTCCTGCAAAGTATGAGCATAGCCTTTTAAGCATCCTCATTTTACATCTTATTTATTTACTGTTTTGCAATAGCTGTTATGTCATAAGACTGACTAGAAGTAGGCAAAAGTATTTTGGAGAACAGCTAAGTTCTAAAATTGTTCTAAAGAAAACAACACATCCATAAATCAGGGGTTCAGTTGTGGAGATGTTTTTATATATATATACACTATATAGATATGTATGTATATATAAAAATAATATTCAATTATATTATACTCTATTGTATTAATATTATTATATTTTATTACTATTATTTTAGGGAAGTAATTAATCAACCAACAGGTATTGTATTGGGAATATATATATCCTCTCTATAAATAATGATTGGGCTTAAAAACAATTTAAAAAGCCACGAAATAAAAGTTCATATTATGACAATTCGATTTTGAGATAATCATGTGGTTGCTTTTCCTTTTCTTTTGTATTTACAATGGCCAGAATGAAAGTCTTCATGATTGATGTTAGCTTTCAATTCTGTGACTTGTTCCAGTTTGTGTCACAATATTTGACTGATGTAAAAGTGTACTGGTTTTTGTTTGGATTTTTTTTTTTATTCAGTGATGTGTGACAGCATCACTTTGAAATCAGTACAGAAGCAGGGCAACATGTCAGCTTGATTTATTTTGTTGTTTTACTGTTAACACTTCTCATCATGTTGGCAGGTGGGCACTAATGTCATTATGCAAGGGGCATTTTAATCATTCAATGAATCTATATAATTTTGCAATGAAAAATGGTTTCTCCATATTTGGGAAAGCATGTTTGCAGGAAGTTATCCAAGGCATGCCATGAATCAGCAAGAGAGTTGATAGGCGTCTAGCTTAACCTTTTCTCTTTTATAGACCAGATAGGATGAGCAAGCCTGTCTGATTTCATATTAATCAGATATATTGCAAGCTGCTGAGTGACAAGAAAATGCTGATTTCAATAATATCCTTTTACAAGAAGTGAGTCTTCATTAGTCTTCTGCAGTAGACAGACCCCCAGTACATGTAGACTACTAATTTGTACTACATTTCTGGCAGTTGTATTTCCCTGGACATCATGGTATCTGGATTAGAAATTAGTTATTGATATTTCTCAGTACTTTAAATTGTCCAAATAAAGCAGCACTTACAGGTGTTGTCCCTGGTTTGAGTCTTTGTTATCAAATGTTGTTGTACCTGGGTCTGGTTTATATTGGTAGTTTATATTGCACTGGTGGGCTTATCCTTGAGTCTTCGGCACCAGAAATCATAATATTAATTTTGATGATTTTCAAGACCATTTGATATCTTACTTTTTTTTAATCCGTGAAAGTAAAATGCATCCAGTCTTATGAAAGACTTCATCAACCTTGCTGTATCCAAACAACTGTAGATAGGATGATCTGTAAGTTCAGACTGAAAGAAGGAGGGTCTTGTCTGCTGATTGCACTGGGAATATCTCACAAGTGTCAACTGAATCTTCATTGAGTGTAAAGTAAACATCAGTCTTTGTGATTAATTTACATAGGTGTCACCAACTTGTTCAGGTTTCATTTCAATTAGTTCCTCACACCACCCCCCACCCCCAATTCTAATTGGCTAGAATTAGAAAGCAGACTTTCATTCTGAGCTGCAAGCACACAGCCCATTGCTTGCAATGCCAGAGAGGTTGGGTAGAGGTATCTGTTGTAAAGTATGCATGTAAACAGCTTGATCCACTGACAGAAGTGATCCACAGTCCTGAGACTGACATTAGACAACTTTTGTAATTTTATTTCCCAAACTCTTAAAAAGAACAGCAGAAATTGGATGGAGAATTCTCTTCACTGTGTAATTTTATCTTATACTTGTGTTTCTTTGATGCTTTTAAATGTTTATTAGTGTCATACTAGGGTAACTTGAAGGAAAAATATTTTTCTCTATTTATATAAAGACATCATCCTCTGGTAAAGGACATCACTGTCACTGTATTGATCAAGAATTAAAAAAATATTCTTTACACTTTCCACTTCTTCCAGTGGTGTGGTGGTGTTTTGTCTTTTTTTAAAACTGCTTGAGGATGAAGGGGCTTTCCTGTGGGATATGAGAATAACTTTGAGAAAAACATGAGAATGATCTGACTTCACCTGTTTATTATGATCATTTCAGCAATCCTGTGATTGCTCTTTCTTTAAAGAAGTGTTTCATTACTACTATTCTTCACATTCTCTGCAATATGATAGTTTTTAATCTCTGTCATGTAACCTCCATATATATCCATCTGAAAGAAGCCCATGCTGCACCACTGATCCTTGCTTTGTTCTCACCTATAATTCTTTCATGCTTAATAGATTTCATCCATGGACAAGTATTGTTTTAGGCTTTTTGCCAATGTTTAGTCCTATGAGCCAATTTTCTACACAAGGCAGTTACAGCAGCTCTCTGAAGAATGCTCTGGCCCTCATTTATATCGAGAGACCTAAACTAGTGAACCTGCTTAGATTAATATGTAGTGCTAAGAGGACACAAATCATTCTCGTCCTCAAACTGCAACTGAAATGTTTTACCGTTTGCAAAATAATTTCCAAAGCTAGAAACTGCTGAGTTTTGATTTTGCTTCACCTTATCACTTTGAGAATAAGAGTCAATGTTTCTCAGAGTACTTCATGTCTCTGGTTGGTGCAGCGTGGACCTGGACATCTCTGTGCCATATCTCCCTGTTATACCCTCATTATAAGAACAAGAGAGAGACCTGAGTCTTATCTACAGTTTAGTTAACCATGTGGACAAACGGGTGCTGGGAACTACACACTCTGAAAACCTATGAGAACTTAGACAGATTTCCTTGCTTTTTCATATATTTATTGTGTGCAAATGTAGGGGTTTTGTGGTTTTTTGTGGTTTATATTTGTTGTTTTTGTGGTTTTTCGTTTTTTTTGGGGGGGAGGGGTCTGGTCACTTTTTAAATTGTATTAAAAAATGTAGAAACTGACATTTATGTTAGCTTCAGTTCTTGGCCATTAGGAAACACTCAAAGGAACCCATTTTTTCTGATACTAAGGTCCAATGACATGCTGAATTCAACAGAGTTATCTGAACCTAAGAGATGATATGTAAGTACAATACCCTCGGTCAGAGATTCCCAATGATTTTGGAGAAGTCTTACTGGTAACATCTGTAACATCTTGTTCTTTACTTGGAAGTCCCTCCCAAGTCAACGATGTGTGCTTGGTGGATGGGAACTGGTTGTGCTGAATATGCAACCTTTTGGCAAGTCTGATTCTTTTTTCTGAGGACCTAAAGCTCTTCTGGAGTGAGCTGTGGACCCTGTTGTACCTTAGTCTTCAAAGGTGTTGTATAATGCATCAGCTGTCATCAATTTTCTTAAATGGGGTGGGAAAATATGAGGACAGGATGTCAGAAACATATTTAAAGAAAGAAAAATAGTCTCTGAGTCTCTATAAGGGCAGATGCAAGTTCCTCCAGGATTAAAGACACCTTTGCATTGACTCTGATAGATGTTGGATGAAGCCCAAAGTATAAATACTCTATCCATTTATGTTTTATTCTATTTTTTTTCTGTAGGAATCTCCTCTCTGTCATATCTAAAGTTAGCATCCTGAAAAATAGGAACATATTATTCTGAAGTGTTCATCACCTCCCACATTAGTTTAACAGCTCCTGCAAGAACATTTTTGTATAGCAGGAAAAAAAAAAATCGAATTCCTAGGATACCCTTAACAACATTTTAATAGACAGCATAATTAACAAAGTTTTTAATAGATTTGGAAGAGCAAAGCTGCAAGTCAAAAGACCATTCATTTCAGAAACAGAGGTGATCAGAGAACAATGTGTGTCTGTGTGTGGAGGGTAGGGTCATCAAATCAATCCTTGCTATTGTTACTTCACTTCTGGTTATCAGCTTGTGACAAGGCAAATAAGTATCACAGGACAGTGGGGGAAAGACGGGACTTTTTAGTCACTGATCAGAATACAAAGGATCTGATATTTATGGAGAGAATTTTCTGTGTGGCCTATTGAGAGAAAGCAGAGATGTCTGCAAAACCTCTAGACTCATTACTTCAAGAAATAATGGTCAAAGTTTTTTTGATTTCTAAAAATTTTTAGCAATTTCTTTTACATTAAGTACTTTGCTAAATTGTGTGAAAATGATTCATCAGGGAGTTTTATCACTGTCAGGCAACTAGTTTGATCTGAAGAACCTAAAACGCCCAGGAAAGTCTGTGAAGCCAAAATGGTGAGGCCATATCCAACACTGACCTAAACAGAGGAGCTCTGCAGCTGCTCAGAGTCTCTGTGCTGCTTTATGGAGTGAGATGATGCCAGACAATGTTGTTGTCCCCTGTTTCCTCTTCACCCTGAAAAATACTTGTTTGGATTACACCATGCTATCTGTTTCCAATCCTCCAGACAAAAGTCCACAGAGGCTTCTCCAATTCCTTGTAAAGCTTCTTTCAACATACCACTTTTACTTTTGTTCTTTGAAGACAGACTGTCCTGGTTTTGGCTGGGATAGAGTTAATTTTCTTCCTAGTAGCTGGTACAGTGCTGTGTTTTGGGTTTAGTATGACAATAATGTTGATAACACACCAATGTTTTAGCTGTTGCTAAGTAGTGCTTACCCTAGTCAAGGACTTTTCAGCTTCCCATGCTCTACCGACTGAGAAGGCTGCAGGTGCACAAGAAGCTGGGAGGGGGCACAGCCAGGACAGCTGACCCAAACTGGCCAAAGGGACATTCCATACCATGTGATGTCATGCTCAGTACAGAAACTGGGGAAAGCTGGCCGGGGGGGCCGCTGCTCAGGGACTTGCTAGGCATTGGTTGGCAGGTCGTGAGCAATTGTACTGTGCATCACTTGCTTTGTATATTCTTTTTATTATTGCTGTTGTTGTTGTTGTTATTATTATTATTATTATTATTTTATTTCAATTATTAAACTGTTTTTATCTCAACCCACGAGTTTTCTCACTTTTACCCTTCTGATTCTCTCCCCCATCCCACCGAGCGGGGGGAGTGAGCGAGCGGCTGTGGGATGCTCAGTTGCCAGCTGAGGTTAAACCACAACACAGACTAAGTGCTAGTCTAGCTTAAAAAAAAGTACTGTAAAGAGATGACTAATATTTCTGTGAGTACACTGACACTTCTAACAAAGACCTCAAAAAGGGAGTGCTTCATCAAGGTAAAAGAAGAGAAGAGGAACAAAAGGCCTGAATTGCATACGCTCTTTGCTCATTAAGTTCTTTTATGAGTTGTTACATCTCTGAATCTGTTTCCCCAACTATAAAATGTCACAGATGTCCTCTGTTTGTAAAATATGTTGGGAAGAAATTCATCAACAAGTACAAGCTATTAAAACTTTTCCTTTTTTGTTGAGCTTTACAAATGTTCCGTGGTGGTTGTTTCATCTGTTTTCAGCCTGCGTATATGGAGTCTCAGTAACTGGAGAGGGAATGTTAAAAACATGTGGTGTTTGAATGGCAGATGTCAAAAGAAGCAGAAGCTGTTTCTCTGAAGTTTTACCCTTTCCCCTCTAAAATAGTCTTTTTGAGACAGACAGTACTACTATGTATTTGTTTATGTTTGTGCATAAGAATACTTTGAATCATATCAATTATGAGGAATGCATTAAATGTACTGGTGCCAAATCGATTTACAGCAAATATTATTGATTTCAGTGAAGTTTCAGCTCAAGATATTTGTGTGGTTTGTTTGTTCATTCTTTTTACTGGTGGCATTTCTAAAATCTCATAGAAAAAAGGATTAATCTTAATGTTGAATAAAATATTTTTATTTTAAAAATTTTTAACTAAAAATATACAAATGGATTTGTACTGTGGATTAAAATGTGTGAATTTTTTTTTTATGACATTTCACTTCAACAATATGAAATTAAGTATTTCAATTGTATAGAGATTTCTTTCTGGATATAAAAGAGTGTTGAAAAGAGCATGATGGTGCAAAATGTCATTGTATTTTCTGTTTTCATCAAAAGGGAGGCAAAAGTGAAAAATGGGTGGAAAATGTTGTTTCCTACTACCTTTCAAGCAACATTGTTTTCTAGCGTAGTCATGTTATTTGGATTCCTAGAATCATGATGAATAGCAGTTAACTTTCATTCTAGATACAATAGGATATTCACTCCGTACGACACTTTATAATGTAAGAAACTGCATTAAAGCCCTGACCAAAGTCACAATACAGCTGGTAAGTGGTTTTCCCTCTTTTTGACTGGAGGTGCTAATTTATAACTAGGGGGGGAAGATTGGCTGTTATTCATAAACAAGAATTTTTTTTTAAGTCAGTAATTGCATTTTTTCAAAGAGAAAGTGCCTCCACCTGGTGTAGGTACTTACAAAGCACTATGGGAGAGCAGCAAGCATTTTGGTAGATAAGCAGCAGAGTAAAAATCCTTTGCACTTTCAGGACTCTGTTTCTGCTACAGTTGTAGGATCTTTTTGGATCCTGAATGTTCCTTGTTGAGGAATTCTTGGGATGATGAGGTGAGCATTAGGGACCAGTCAGGGACTTCAGTGCATCAGGAAAAATGCATAGGGTGGATGTAGGGGACTGATCACCAAAGATGCTGAACAAACCAGAAGTGATAGGCTGTGTGTGGCTGTGAATTCAGCGAGACCGGTGATAGGGTTGGGAGACAAACTGAAGTATGATACGCATGCGGGGTGGAAGAGTTTTAAAATGTGTCTAGTTTATTTTCATCATTCTCTGTCCTGTATTCCCACCCTGTTGACAAGGATTATCTTTGCTTCAGTTACAGGCCAAAATGAACCACTGTAGTTTCAGTAGGATAGTAGGACTTGAGTAAAATTCTTCGGAACTAGAAGTGCTTTTTTCTTTTTTTTTTTGCCTTTTTTTTCTTCCTTTTTTACCCCCCTTATTATTATGTAGCAGGTAGAGAAAGAAATGAGATGAGCATTTTGTCATTTGGTTCCAACCAGCTGGATTATTTCTAGTTGGCTGATCACGTCTCCTACACCTAGTGATATAAATGATGGGCTTAGTTAAAATGGCATGTGCTTTTTAATTTATTTTCCTTTTTTATTAAGACAATCCAGCAGATCGCTTTATTTTTCTTAACTGCAGCAAAAAGAGCACGAGTGAACACTCCTGGTCCCTGGAGAGCAATCATGCATTTATGCAGACATGCTCCTTAGCCCTTCCTGCCCTTCTCTTTCAAAGCAGTGTTTACCAAAAGGCACGTTGCCAGCTGTGGTTGCTGTACAACTGATGCTAATGTTGTGAGATCATGAGATATGTGGGACGAGTGGCGAGACTGAGGGAAATTCAGTTGCAGATGAGCAGGACTGTTGCTATGCCAGAAATAGTGGTATTGCAGAAGAAAAAAATCCAGTATCCTCCCTAAGTGCCGTAGGGACCCGGCTTGATTGAAGGTGTATTTGCATATATGCTAAAAGGCTAATCCTAGAAAAACAGGGCAATGAGGTCTTCCATTTGCCTGTGCTTTCTATAGTGTGACATTCTCCTTTACCAGGCTTGCGGTGTTGTATTGCTGTGTGCTTTTCTCTACAGTCAGGCTGCTTCCTTGTGAATCTAAATTCTTTATATATAGACATGTATTAGCTCCCTCACTATGCATATATTTTATACAAGTATTTGAGATGAACAGCTCCCTGCTGCCTTTTAGCAACTTATTTGCTAAGCTGAAGCAGGATATGGACCCTGACTGGATATTCTGCTTCTTTTCCTGGCACAAGTCCTGAGGAGTTAGGTTTCTCTGTCATGCTTGGTGTGGCCGGGCCCTCTGCAGTCTGGGATTTGGAGCCTATGATCCAGTTGAAATTGATCTTGTGTTCAACTTTTCCAATGGAGTTTCGTGAATAAAAGATTTTTCTCTTTTTGTTTTCCCCTTCTAGTTTCTTCAGTCTTCTCACTCCTACTTGACACTATCTCCCAAAACCTGTGTAAAAACAGAAACAAAAGTAATACTGGCAAAGCAGGGGGAGAGCTCCTAAATAGTATGTCAGATAAAAGTTATCAAGGTGAAGAAAAGTTGCTATGATGTTGTAGTGATAAGGTTTTTTTGGCCGGGAGTAGAAAAGCTAAATTCTAGTGCCTGCTATTCAGGCTTTTTTTCTTTGTTATTGTTAGCCAGTGTAATTAAGAAAATGAAATTTAAGTTTGTGTGTGTGTGTGCATGCCTGTCAGTTCTGTGTAATAACTTGTGAATTTATTGCTCAATTTCAACCAAATTTGGCAGGGGTAAAAATATCAGGGCTATTGTGGTCTGACTATTTGGTGGCATATGTATGTTTGGGTTTGGGTTTTGTGGTGTGTGTGTTTTTGTTTGTTTTTTTTTAAAGGAACCAATCAGTGAATAAAACTGTAGAGGAGAGGAATGAATGCTTCCTTGGAGAGAAAAGCTGGGGGGGTGAACTCAACTCTGTGGTTACACACCAGAGGATCCACATTCCTCAAATTCAGACTCGTCTGTGTCCCAGGACAGCTTCTGTGCAAATGAGAAAGGTGGGTTAGAGTAAGGATTTGGGCTAGAGAAGCTATTAATTGGATTTAAGGTTTAAAAATTGTACTTTGTAGCCACCCATTGATTTATTCTTTTGATTGACGTTCTTATAATCTTTGCATGTTCCATCTCCTCATATTGTACTTTTCCATCTGGTGTCTGATGTAGCTGCACCACATACTTCAGGTCTCTTCATTCTTTCTGTAACATCTTTGTTGAGAGCTATCTGATTTAGCTGTTTGCTATTATCATGAAAATCCACTCTTATTTTAACCACTTTTCATTTGGACAGGGCACTTCACAGTCCTTGAAACTGCAGAGGTGTAAACCTTTTTTTTTTTTTTTCTGGAGGGAGGGAGTGCTCTAATACTCTCTTCTTTGTTGTAGCTCATAAAACACCTTCTGAAATTAATTTCGAGGCATGTGAATGAGGTGCAATAACACTTAATTCACATTTTCTCCGGCTTTTCCTGTAGCTGGTAATCAGGGGCACTTGTGATGACTCCTGTGTAAGACAGAATGTGCTTACCCAGACCATTTGCACAGGGGAACCCGTCTTTGTAATTACAGCACTAATGCAGTCAAATTATTTCAATGACAAAAGAGGAGGGAGGCAGAAGAAGATTTTATAACAAAACAGCTCATGAATTTAGGGGATTTCTATGCTCTGTATGATCAATGTCATCTTGGTTTATGGACTGGGACTGAAATGTCCAGAGCTGGACATTTGATGGAGTTTGAGCAGCTCTGTAACTTGTCAACTCTGCAGAGAAGGCCTTCCTGTACGCCACTGCCAGGAGGTCAGATTCCTTCCAGTGGTCTGCACTGGCCTCCTGCTTTTCCATCCTGTACCCTGGAATTGCAGGGCTGGAGTACCAGGAGCCTTCAGTTGCTCGGATAGCATTTAAGCTCAGCTGAGCTACCTTGCTTCCCTCTTGGGTTGTTGTGGAACACGGCTGTGCAAATGGCTGATTTCCCAGTTTAAGTGGCAATTTAAGAATAAAATCTCTGAACTCTACAGTTTTCTCTAAATTGAAATTAAATATATTTATATAAAAAAGCAACCCTTAGAATGTCTCTTACCAATTAATGAAGCATAAACTTTCAAATCTCAAGACATAATAAAGCAGAATTTTTCACATAAATATGGTGCAATACGAAATGAATGAGTTGCCTCTTCCTAATGGGGGTAGTGGTGACAGTCTTTGAAGTCAATTTAATAAAAGTAAAACTACTGTTTTGTTTTGTTTTTTCCTCATTATTAGTTTGTTTTGTTTTTGGAAGCCAGTAAGGAAAATTTCAGCCTTGTCCCTCCCCAGACATCTAGGCTTGCATCTGGGATGGACTCAATTTTTTAGTCAAAGTTCCTTCACCACTCATGCACTGCCCTAAAAGAGCTGAGGGTTACTTGAAACACGAGAGGAAAGATCAGTAAGCAGTGAGGTTTGGGAGTTAGGAGTGTTTGAGACACCAAACTTTGTGCAGTGAATTTACAAAGCTGGTCTCTGTGGAAGGAAAGCGGCAGGTGACCTGTCTCCATTGACTCCAGAGAGTATCTAAAGAGAAGAAGAGGTTAACCTGCCTGGCCAATGTAATTGCTTATAGTTGAGATGTGTGAACACTGCACTCAGTATATTGAGTGTGACAGGCTGATTCACTATGTAAGGACTTTTTTCCCGTGGCTTCACACACCGTACTCTTCAGAGAGCAGGCTCTGAAAAGGCCTTTAATATGATGTGCTTTGCTGACTTACACTGCCCTGTTTAGCTCTACTCTTGGGCATGTTGAGGTATCATGGGTGGTATGGCTCACTGAGGATGCAGGAAGCTCTGGAGCTGGAAATGAAAGGGTTTTTGTGCATGCTCTTGCACTCTCTTGTTGGCATGCTGCCTGCTTTTGCAACCAGCAAAGCAGGGACATCCTCCCCAGCAGCTCAGATCTAAATCCCAGATATGGAGATTGATTTCCAGCACAGCCTCTGCTGTGTATAAATCCTGGATCAAACAGGCTAATCACTGTTAATCACTGCTAATCAGCATGATGGGGCCTGTAGACCTTTGCAGCCCTGCTTACTGGTTAGGGGGGACAAACTGCCAGTAGATGCTAAATCATTAACAGTTACTGTCGAATTTAAGTAGCTGGTGGTGTTGAATTTAAGTGACTAGTGCTGCATTCATGCACTGCCAAGGAATGAAATTTTCCAGAGCTACAGCATCACACTGCATTTTTCCCAGCACTGTTAGGATTCAGGCTGAAGAAGCATTAATCTGCCTTAGCACATGAGAAAACTTAGTTGAAGAATTCCTTCTGAATAACCTGCTAAGTGCTGTCCTGCTGATCTTCTTTTTAAATTATTATTTAATTATATTTCTTCAAAACTCCATCATAGGTTATGTTACTGCACTCTGCTACTTACAATCCAGCATTTATACTCAGCTCTTTGAGTAAAAGGAAAGCTAACACTGGATCACAAACCTCATTATCTGTCCTTGGTGTTTACCATATGGTTTACTCTTGGATAGCTGTGGAATTTGGGAAACTTTCCAGTAGACTACTGTGATTTTCATGCTCGTGTTCACAATACACACATTTGATTGTATTTCCTATCCCCCCCCCCCCCTTTTTTTTTTTTTTTTTTTTAAATTAATTTTTAAAAAACAA
>NW_008824762.1:515426-541072 GCF_000699105.1 Pygoscelis adeliae | reverse complement strand
TTTTGTTTTTTTTCCCCCCCCCCCCCCCCATTTCTGTCTTTTTAATTTACAAATTACATTTCAAAATAGCAAGGAAATGTGGCAGGTTGCACAGTTGGAGAGAATTATGGCCCCTTTCTGGTAGTTAATGTACCCTGAGCTTTTGGCTTTGGTGCCTCATAATGCCACATGAGGCATGCAGTAACTGCCCAGAAACACATTTGTTAGCTGTCATGTCACTGCTTAATTATATCTTACTTCTGTTTCAGTGCATCATGCATAAGTCTGCTAAATGTTCTATGTAAATCCAAACCTGATTTATTGTCTCAAAAGTACCTTAGAGAATACCAGTGGAATAAAAGAGCTCCTTTTAATGTGCTTTCCTATCTGCAGAGCTCCAATTTAGTCTAACTTTGTTAATCTTTGAATTGGTAAACAATATTGCATGCAGTGTGTAGCTTTAATTTAAGCAGATTGCTTACTTATGTGCTTGTTCTCAGGTGTGCTGTGAAAATGAAGTTTTCTTTCTCTGCTGGATCATATCAAGAGTTGGTAATATAGTGAGTGTGTTGCTAGATCCTCCACCACTGTAATTCAGAGCAGTTTCAAAGCCATCTCAGTACTGCTGATTTATACCAGCTAGTGTTCAGATTTTGATGCTATTGGTGATGGGGAAACTATTAAAAACCCATTTTGGGGCTGCAGCTTTCTCCCTGTAAGTCCTTGTACTAAGGGAATAGGGAGGGCAGGAGGCAGGAGATGTCGCTTAAGTAAGGAAGTGAGGTTTTGCTGGTATGTGCTGGGGGTGTTGCTTGCTGCATTCTTCTCAATAAATTATTTTATTTTTCTCAGTTGGTGGCAGCAGCTTCAAGATGCCGTAAGTGTTTTTGCTCAGATGAGATTTACTGAGCATGTATGAGACTGGAGTCTGTGAGCGTTTGGCAGCTGCTGAACTGTTGCTGTCTGCACGAACCAACTAAGGGCAAAGTAGTATCGTAACATCTGGGGTGTGGCTTTCTTCTCTGTCCTGTGATGCAAAAAAAAAAGTTTGTCTGCTATTTGCCAGTGAAGATCATGAAATTTCCCAATGCCTGTCCAAATACTTGTAGGGCAACTGGATGAAGGCATCAGTGTTTTTCTGTGTGAAGGCTATTAAGCCTCATGAAGGGTTTTGGAGTTGAGTCTATTTTATAACCTGTTAATATAGAGGGTTTTCTTGTGTTGTTGCGAGCTGAAGCCTGTCTCTTCTTACCTTTCTGCTTGTCTGATCTAACACATGTAAATCGGTGTTAGGCCTGGAACTTCCCAAAGACCTGGGAGCCCTGAAAGAAACTGCTCAAGGGGAAAAAAAAAAAAACCAACAACCCAAACACCTCACAAATTTCTTGGTAAAGGAAGACAATATACTTAATAAATCTGGGGACCAGTGAAAATTGTGGAAGCAGTTTGGTGATTTTGGTGGAAATTATCATCTATGAAGTTCCTGGTTAGTGCTCTGATAAGAAAATACTTCAGAACTAGTTGGTGGGAGGGTGGGAGATAAACAGCAGAAGTGAGAATTAACTTCTTGAATTAGTTGCAGCATAAATGTCAGAAAAGTTGTGAAGGTTCTGTCCCATTCTCATGGGGAAGTTAGTATCTTAGTCGAAGTACAGACTGTTTTAAGGCCTTAGGTTAGAGAGTAGCAAAGGCAGGAAGGGAAGTACTCACCTGTGTATACTAGATTTGTTATTAAGCGTCAATATATCCTTCAAGGTTTTTTTAAACAGACTCAAAAAGATCAAGCACTGAAGAGAAAATGCCATGCCATTTTTGGTTTGTGGATTCAAGCACAGGCTTTCTGGTGGTTGTAACTGCTTCATGAAGCTCAAAGTGGGTGAGATGGTATTTGTAACCAAATCAGCTGGAAAGTGGGTTGTGTATCCTGTGAAACTGGTTAGCCATGAAAGCTTATTGGGGTTAGTGTGGAAGAAATCCGGAGTTAGTAGTTCCTCCTGGAGTGGCACTGGTGAGTAAGGAAATGAAGCTAGGTTCAGTCTGGAAGCTAGGCTCTATAGGAATGTACACCCTTAAAGAAGAGAACAAGATCACTTTCACACTATGAAAGGGAAGTTAGCAGTGAGGTTCAGGGGCCTGTGCCCCTACCAAGAAGTTAATTCCTTTGATCATGAATGAAACCTTGCTTCACTGAAATCAATAGACTTTTTACAATAGCTCAGTTGAGATGGAATTTTATCCTACATCTCTTATGGCTATCAACAGGCCTAATAGGAGCTAGTGGAAATAACAAAGGTTGGAAATGAGCTTTTAAAAGTCTGCTTTGAGTGGGAGAAAACTGTGGAGAAGCCAGATATTGCAGTTGCTTGCAACTAAGTTTGAAAACTTAAGATTATGATTGCACAGGCTCTTTTTGGAAGAGAGATCAAATGTCTTCAAAACGTCTTTCTGCACAAAACATATAAGGTTATAAAGTTTCTTCTTCTTTTTTCTCCTTTCATCATGGTCGCTTACCACAGGCATTTCCCTTTTTATACTTCATAGTATAAAACTTGGTGCAGCTGCATTGTTGTTAACCTTAGCAAAAGATAAACCTGGGAAGATTTGCATAACTACTGTTGCTTATCTTTTTGCTGTTTTCTCACCATGCCCAGCAGGCATGGTTGGAATTCATCATTTACAGTGATTTTATATAATCCGTGAAACCCAGAGATTTCACTAGGGGAGGAAGTGGCTGAAGTCAGTTATTCTGTACTGTTTGCAACTGAGTTTTTCCAAAGGTAATACTTGCAAGACTGTTTAATGAAGATGCCTATGTTTGTTTATATAAATATACATATGTGAAAAGATCCAAATGATGCCCTTGTTAGATTATCATACTCAATTTCAGTCTTTGCAGTAAGGAGTGAAACACCATTTAATTATTGAGGGATAGACTGCCTCTGCAAATTAGCTCCCTTTAAAATTTAGGACAGTTGAAGGCTTATACAGGGGTCCTGGTGTCATCATCTTCAGGACTTTAAAAGCTGTTATGGGTAGGCACATGTAATTAGGAAGAGAAAATCCAAAATTATTGCTGCAGTATGCCAGTTAATGAAGTCAGTTATGTCTGAGGCAGACCTTTGCTGCTGAATCCCATGGGCCTGAATTATGCATAAGCACCCAAAGGTTCCAGCTGTATCAGTGGAGCTTCAGTTTGGAGAGCAAAGATTTGTCCCTATGCGCTCATCTTCACAGAAGTCGTGTTCTGTGTGCTCTGTTTATAACACAGTTTTGATGACCTACCATGAACACATAGAACAGGGTAAATAAATTAAGGTTACAAAGCTTTTGGTACTCTATATCCTAGTGTTTGAGCATCTTGAAATGAAAACCCTTGATTTTGCCTGGTTTCAGACAAAAACGCCAGGAGGCCTGCATGGATGAACAAGGAGCTCCTGGACAAACTCAAACACAAAAAGGAAGCCAACAGAGGGTGGAAGCAAGGACAGGTAGCCTGGGAGGAATACAGAGAAATTGTCCGAGCAGCCAGGGATCAGGTTAGGAAAGCTAAAGCCCTGATGATAGAATTAAATCTGGCCAGGGACATTAAGGGCAACAAGAGAAGATTCTATAGGTATGTCGGGGATAAAAGGAAGACGAGGGAAAATGTGGGCCCTCTCTGGAACAAAATGGGAGACCTGGTTACCCGGGTTATGGAGAAGGCAGAGGTACTCAATGACTTTTTTGCCTCAGTCTTCACCGGCAAGTGCTCGAGCCTCACCGCCCAAGCAGCAGAAGGCAAAGGCAGGGACTGGGAGAATGAATAGTCGCCCACTGTGGGAGAACATCAGGTTTGAGACCATCTAAGGCACCTGAGAGGTGCACAAGTCCATGGGACCCGATGAGATCCATCCGCGGGTCCTGAAGCAACTGGCAGATGAAGTTGCCTTCCTGGTGAGAAGGACTTGGGGTACTGGTGGATGAAAAGCTGGACATGAGCCAGCAATGGACGCTTGCAGCCCAGAAGGCCAATCGTATCCTGGGCTGCATCCAAAGAAGCATGGTCAGCAGGGTGAGGGGGGTGATTCTGCCCCTCTGCTCTGGGGAGACCCCTCCTGCAGTACTGCGTCCAGCTCTGGAGCCCTCAGCATAAGAAAGACACGGACCTGTTGGAGCAGGTCCAGAAGAAGGCCACAAAAATGATCAGGGGGATGGAACACCTCTCCTATGAAGAAAGGCTGAGAGAGTTGGGGTTGTTCAGCCTAGAAAAGAGAAGGCTTCGGAAAGACCTTATTGCAGCCTCTCAGTACTTAAAGGGGGCTTCTAAAAAAGATGGCGGCAAACCTTTTAGCAGGGCCTATTGCGACAGGACAAGGGGGAATGGCTTTAAACTAAAGGGGGGTAGATTTAGACTAGGTATAAGGAAGAACTTTTTTACGCTGAGGGTGGTGAAACACTGCCACAGGTTTCCCAGAGAGGTGGTGGATGCCCCACCCCTGGAAACATTGAAGGTCAGGTTGGACGGGGCTCTGAGCAACCTGATCTAGTGGAAGATGTCGTGCCCACGGCAAGGGGGTTGGACTAGATGACCTTTAGAGGTCCCTTCCAACCCAAACTATTCTATGATTCTTGTGTCTCAGGTGATGAGTTCTACTAAATCGTTAGCACTGTGTTGCCTAGGTACATTAACTTCTCTAAAGGCAGTAGAGTTACTTTGGTGGCAAAAGAAAGTTTACTGGATGTAAAAAGACTGCTGATGAGAATAAATTATTGCCCATGTGATTAGGGAATGCCAGGACTTGATTTTATGATTAAAATCAATTATGGCTTAAAAATATTATTCTGAGTTCAACATTGAGAATGGAGATTATATTAGTCTTTAAGCTCACATTCAGTCTTTGCAGTTTGACGTAGCTGAGCATCTAGAGCTAAGGTAAAATTTGAACCTGACCTTACCAAAAAAGATGATCCACCCTTCTGCTCTTTATTTATCTTTAACAGAAACTATCTTTTTGTATAAACTCCAAGTCCAGAAGACAACATTAGATTATTTTATTAACTGGAAATACATCCTGGACCATTAAACATAACTGGACAGACCTCCGAATGACAGATTTTTCTAGTGAACGCCCTAAATTTAGATTTCAGTGTCTGTATAAAAGAGGAGTTCAAGTTTTGATGCAGACAAGATGTTTCAGTGAAGGAAGGAATACGGTAAGAGTTATAGACTGTGTTGTCTCTTGTAAAATCTGCACCCCCTGTCAACCTCTGGTTGGTCTGTTTAGAGACAGTAAATGTAGACCCTTTCTGCCCTTAAAGAAAAGTTTATGGGAGGTTTATATTTCTAATTGACTTATATTTTTGGGTATTAGAGAGAGGCAAAGAGTGTCTTTCACTGGCTATAGTTTCTACTTCTTGAAGGACTCTGCTGGGACATCTTTTCTGGATGATTTTGACATAGCCTGTTGGAGTATTCACCATTAGCAATATAAATCTGAGGCCAAAGCTCACATGAGGAAACACGCAATGAATTCAGCCATCTAATGAAGGGGAACAAGACATTCTCCAGATGGGATACTCTAATGTCTGATTCTCACTTGGAAGAAAGAAAAAGTGACCTTTAAGGCATGGTCAGCCCTTGCTGACTGCTGAAAGAAGAGAATTAAAACCAGACCACACAAATATGTTTTGTTCCCTTCTACCCTCACAGGACGCAGGTTGCTTTTTTTTTGGTTTTGTGTTTTTGACATGTGGGAGAGGAGAGAGAAGATGAATGGACATAATTGACAATAAAACTTTACTTTGAAGATCTAAAATAGACTTATGAGCTATTTACATCCTGTCTTGAGTTAGGATATTAACAAAATATAAATTTCTCTGGTACTCCACACAGGAATATCTTGAACACTTGCCACTTGGAGATCATACTATTTATTGACTATCTCGTTAGGGGTGTGTTGGAATTTTTTTTTAATTAGGAAAAGTGTTTGACTGAGATATATTTTTAGATTTAAGAAGCTTTCTAATCCCTTATCTTGTCAGTATGAGAACAGAGCCAAAACTGCAACAGCTCAGCGTTGTCTCTGAGTTTTGATGGGGTGCTTTGCAATCTTAGAGCATAATGAAGTTTGCCAGGGAAGGCCTGGATTAACCCTGTCCTGTGAGAGACCTTTGCAAAAATAAATCTAGCCATGTGAGCAAATTTTAAATAAGTGGTTACATTTGCCAGTCTCTGAACGCAGGATTCATTTTTATGCCTGATTGATTCATGTGGGATCTAAAAAACATGAGCTTAAAGTGTAGGAAATATATAGGAAAATTGTCATTGGATCATAATTCACCTTGACATAAGTGATGGGGAATTCATATGGATAAGTGAATCCTTTGAGGGCATGGGCCATAGTTATTAAATCAAGCTTTTCTATGAATACAAGATTTCAGGAGGTTGTGCTTGCAAAGCACAACCTTTGTATTCAGGAAGTCTGTGGGGAAGGAGGAGTTGATAACATTTCTGTGAACATTCATTTTGGTCTGACATGGCTTGTCCATTTAGCCAGACTCATATTATGCAGGTAAACTAAATTTTGTTTGCTAGTATTCAGACAGGCTTTTCTCTCATTGCTTTCAAGAATGTCCCCTAAACACACATCTACAGGTGTGCTAATGTGAGAATAGAAACTTTGTACTGGTGGTGTCCTTTCTTGGCTGTTAAGTTGCTGTTCCCCTGCAGTAATAAAAGAATCTACGTAGAAACTGTGACCTGCTGCATCTTTGATAGACAGCAAATCATTGGAATGAACCTGCCTACAAAAACAAAGGGTGATTATTATTCATGTAGAGAAAAGTTCTGGATAAAGGAGATGTTTACAGAGATCGGAATGAGTTTGCAAAAGATTGCATGGGAAACTTGCTCCTTTTCTGAGTGAAGAATCTTGGTTGTGCAAGAATTTACTCTGTGACCCAATTGCCTATTCAATTATATCTTGGATAAATTTGTTTTACAGTCTCATGCCCAAAATCTTTAATTGCTTTAAGTGATAGAAATGGGATCAGTTAGCTGCAGCTCAGGTTTTTGGGTGTTAGCATTTTTGCCATGTCTTTTGTTAATATAGGAAGGTTGTTCTAGCTATGCTGCATGCTTCTACAGATGATTTAAATGCTTGCTTTCTTTTTGAAGTATTCATGTTATTATTGCAATGTACAATGTCTCTTCTTTTTTCTAAATCATATACTAGGAATGATGCTTTCTCAAATTTCTGTCCATAAACCAAATTTTCTCAATGTACACTAAATTATTTATCCTGCATCCAGTATGTATTGTTTTTGTAATTGACTGTAATGGACAACATGGAAGGGGTAGTGAAATGTAATCAAGTCCATTACTTGTAAAAAATAAAAGCTTATCCCATTGGAAGTTAGGTATCTGACCTAAATAAGTGCATAACATTGCCTAGAGTCTTTGGAGAGCAATTGGTCCACTTGGAAGCTGATTTGTTGGTCTGCTACTTACTAGTCTCTGACAGTAAAGGATATCCAGATGCTTAGTTTAAGTAGATGCCTAAATTTTAGACTGTTAAATAGAAAAAAGTTTTCAAAAGCATATTTCCTAATTAGACTTTAATCATAGAATGGTTTGGGTTGGAAGGGACCTTTAAAGGTTATCTAGTCCAACCTCCCTGGTCAATGGCTTTCTATAGTCTGTGCTCAATCAACTTTTTTCCTACTCCATTACACCTGATTCTCTTTACTTTCCCCTTCAGATGAAAATTTGGTGACCAGCTGGAGTTTTACTAGAGACTTTACTCATCTTAATTCACTATGACTTATGTAAACAGTCTTCTGATGTAATTTGGAGCTCCAGTGGCTATGTTGATTTATATCAGCTGCAAATCTGGCCCAGCGGCTGTGACCCAACTATTGATAAAATCTAGAAGCTCAACTAATGCAAAGAAATGGATTTTTTTAATATACATTTCTATTTGAAGGGTGGTCTGTAGAGTCGTTCTTTGACTCTGAGTTGTAATCATATTCGTGGTGTTCAGATGATATACTATGCCTCGGGTTGCAATGCATCATGAAAACCACATTGTGTTGGATACAAATACAATCTGCAGTTGAATAGGACTCTTTTTCACTGTTGTCTATCAAAATTTCTATTACTGGCTCAGTCATTCATTAGCAAAAATACAAGGCACAGATTCTGAGTTCAGTACAGGACCATCTATTATGCCAGTCTTGTAAGAAGTACTGGCATTGATTTTTAACTGGACAGTAGATTTTTTTTTATTATTTTATTTTATTTTCCAAAGGCTATTTTTATTCTTTTTAAAGTGGAAGCAAGCATCTTGGCTCATCTTCCAGTGGTATGTCCATGACACAGGACATGGAATGACTCATTTATAAAGGAGCAAAGCTGTACTTGAAACCAGCATTTGCAAATTTTTTCTTAAATTCTACTCCTGAATTAACACCTCTTGAGAGAAATAGAAGTAATTTTGTACTATCTCCAAATAGCAGAGAAATCTGGATAGAAAAGTTCCTCAATGCCTCGGAGAACTACAACTCCTGTTTTCTTGGGTGTAAAATATCCCTTCTTATCTGTGGCTATTTTTGGCAGACAGGGATGCTTTAGGATATTCTAGAAAATATAATTCTTTTGGTATGATTGGAACTTATTTCTAGAGATGTCTATTGCTATTATAAACTTTTATTATTGTATTATAAATTACTATTAAAGTTGTAGTAGATTGTCTAAATCATCATCGTTTGGGGAAAACTTAATCAAGACCTTTATCAACAAAGACTGATTCACACCTAAATTCCTAAAACTGTAGAAACATTGCTCCTTAAAAACATGAAGAGAGAATGAAGCATCCAGCCATAGTGAAGAGAGATGGAAAAGAAAGCATGTTACACTGCTCAATTTTCTGCTGTCTTGCATATTTACTAAGTTTTTGATAGGCACGCATCTGTACCAGGTTGCTGCAGAATTATTATGGTTAGAGATTCAGCATGACCATGCTGATACTCAAAACATTAACAGCCTCTTTACTTTATAGTTAGGTGCAGGACTGACTAGAAAAGCACCCATTTTTTTTTTTTTTTTTTAAGGAAAAACCCCCAAAAATTTTAAAAAAATTTTTGCATTGTGGCATGAAAATACACTTGTCTGATGTTTTTTGTTCATCAAAGGCTTGGAGGGGATCCTTTCTCCATTTTGCTGATACTCAAAACATTAACAGCCTCTTTACTTTATAGTTAGGTGCAGGACTGACTAGAAAAGCCCCCTTTTTTTTTTTTTTTTAAGGTAAAAACCCTCAGAACTTTAGAAACATGTTTGCATGATGGCATGAAAATACACTTGTCTGATGTTTTTGTTCATCAAAGGCTTGGAGGGGATCCTTTCTCCATTTTGCAAAAGGTTGCTTTTTGGAAAAGGCCACTTTTCAGAGTATTTGTGGGAGATCTGGAAAACTCATTTTTATTTAGATCTGTAACTTGAAATTGGGTCTCTTCCATAAGTGGCATTCATGGATTTGGCAGAGATGTGTCCCTGTCTCTGAAGCAAAAGCTGAAAGTTTGGGAATCTGGTTGGGAAGGAATTTTTGCCTATCTAAGCATTAGGAACATAAATTACTATTGTAAGAGTTGTACCACGTGTCTCTTGTTTTTGTTCAAGCAATACTTTTTAACATAAATTAGACCTTCAGCAAGGTTGACTGGGGGGCGGGGGGAGGTGGACTTTTCCTTTTTGTTAACATTCACATGTTTTAATCCAAAAATCTTAGTCTTAATGAAGTAACGTACTTTGATGGATGAAGTTCGGTGGTTTTTGTTTGTTTGTTTTTTAAAACACTCTGACCAACAATTTGAAAAACTAAGGAGAATGGGATAGGAATAGCCCAGACACAGAGAAACAGTTCATAGACAGGTAGATTGAGAGGAAAAAAATAGGTTAACATGCAAATAAGTTTCCTAGGGTTTAGTCCTGTCCTTATTAAAAATGACAATGCACCATTATGAATAGAATGGCTTACCACATTAATATGGTATTCCAGGCTCTGCTAGAAGCCTTTCAATGCTACATTAAAAAGAATGTATGGGGATTCTAAATGAGCTATACAAATCTCTATTTCACATGCTTGACCCTAGTGTCACACAACATAAGAGCACCAAATTTGTATGCTTACTAGCTGTTAGCAACACCATTGCTTGTATTTGTGTCTGTATGTAGCTTGGTGAGTCTTACTGTTTATGATCACTGCTCTGTATTGCTGTCACATAATTCTTCCCATCAATAATAATCACAAACATGTTTACTTAGAAGAAACATGGGGAATGAATATGCTTTACTTCAACCTAAGGGAACCCTCATAAATAAGCACCTGTGAGGGAAATAATGAACCTGCTGATAACAATATATATTTTTTTGCTAACCACTATTAAGCATTTAATGGTATGTTTTTTGAAACAGAGTGAGGAAACACAAGTTCATGGTAATTCTTATTTGACAGTGACTAGGCTAACATGTACCCTGCACTTTTTTTTTTTGCCTAAATACCTTCCTATAAATAATGAGCCAAAACTGAATTTAGTAGAGTAAGTATAGATTATTTTTTTTATTGTGTAGCATAACTTAGGATTTGTGGTCAGCCAAGAACCTTACTCTCCTATTTTCTTGCTCTTACAATGCAGCTGGGGAGAAACAATCTATTACACTTCATTAATCCTTTTAATATCTGTCGTCTGCATTATTTGCTCTTTACTTTGCGGTTACATTTAATATTTAACTTCCATTATACAAAGTCTACTTATCTGTATTAAATTCTGTTTGCTAGGCTTCAGTGTCAAACTGCTGCTGGGACAGCATTTGGAACACAATATCTGTTCTTATGCTAGTGTTAGACAAATTTGTGAATTGCAGTTTCTTATTCCTTCATCTACGTAATTGACAGAGATGGAGAACAAGAAGCATCATTTCTATCCTGTTTGCTTCCTTCATAAACCATTACCCGTTACAACTATTCCAATTTCTAACTAATTTTCTACTCAGCTTGCTGTTTCTCTTTGCTGCTTAATTCTGTTGGTACAATTGACTAGAGGCAGGGTTTTTTTTTCTTCTCATATATGCTTGGTTGTAACTATTTGAAGTATAGTAGTTCTAAACCTTAATGCAGTTTTGAAGACATGTATTGGCAAACCATTTGGGTTTTGTCTTAATATATATATATTAATGACAGTACTTAACATGGAGTTCTTAATTTTGACTCTAAGCATACTGGGGAGGTGTCTTACCATGATGTGAACTCTCCAGTTGCATGTCAAGTTCCAGACTCAATTAAGGACAGTACTGCTTAGTCAGGGTTCTCATCTTGAGTACCAGGAATTCCACCTGGTACTAGTGTTGAAACAACACTGTTTCCTGTGTTGGATTTGCATCACTGAAACATCCCAGCAGTCATTGAGACTATTCCTGTTCACTTTGGAAAGAGTACTATGTCAATGGCAGTTTCAGGTCTATGAGAATTTATATTAAATTCTCTTACTCAATCACTCATGGACTAGTTGTCTACGGAGTTTATGGATGGGACTAATATCACCGAGCAAAGACTTTAAAAATTTATTTTCACTATTTTCCCTGGAAATAAAACACGGATTCTGGATTAATGAAGAAAATTCTCTTTTAAACTACTTGAGTTTTGCCAAAGTGCTTCAATCTTAAGTTCAATGTTTTCCAAATTAATTACTTGACCTTCTTGTAAGAGTCTCATAGTTCAGTTCTGGTCCTGTTCTAGTTTTGAAACCAAACAATAAGACTGCTAAGAAGTCTGAACAGGACATACCTATGTTGGTTTGCATGAAACACTTTCTTAGGGTAGAAACAATGTTTTCAACTTTGCAGAAATGCTAGGGAATTAAGAAAGAGAAAAAAAATATCCCTGTATTCCCTTTACTATTTATTACTTGAATCATGCTTTTCTCTAGAAGTGTATGATTTTAAGAAAGACTGATTTTTTTTTTTTCTATGCCAGGAAAAATGGGGATCTGAATGGATCTGGAAATCACTAGATTGGATGGTAATATTGGTTCTGCTTCAGCATGGAAAAATATGGGACAAAAGTAGAGATTTTGAAAAAAATATTTGTAAACAAGTACCTCAAGATGAGAAATAGGGACACTTCGGAGAAGAAGTCCTGGAACCTCATTCTGATGAAGTCAGTAGCAGCTTCAATGATACAGTGTGAAATCTCAAAAAGATAAGAAAAAGGAGCAACAAATTGAGGAGTAGCTTTTAACTTTTAGAAGCTGTCTGGGAGCAGAAAGAAGAGGGGGTTTGTTGCAAAGAATAGACAGGGAATTAAATTCCTTTTAGGTGTCTGCAATGCTGTTGTCAGAAAGATAATGATCAATGAATAAAGGAGGGGGGGGGGAAGCAGAGCAGTGAGCAAACCAGAGCTGCTGTTCACAGGGAGCAGCCCAACACTGGAGCTGCCCAGAGTTCTGAGACTGTCCCAGAATGGTTACTCCCCAGAGGAAACTCAAGCCTGTCTTTCAAACTAAAAAGGAGAGGAAATAGTTATAAAAAAGCCAAGCTTTGCAAAGTCATCTCCAACTGGCTGTCTTCAGTTTCCCTTTTGTCAGCAGAAGCTGTTGAGAGGCAGCTTGGCAGCCCACCTGTGTTTGTTCTTCACATTATTAAATATCAACCCTGAGCCAAACAGAGACAGAAGTTAGAAAATATGTTAGAAATGATGAAATAAATATTAAAGGATCAGTTCCCACAAGGGTCACAAGACACATATTGGGAACCGGATCAGTTAAACAAAGCTGTGGGATATTGGCATCTCTCCTGTGGCTGGTCAGGGTGTGGTTATGCTTCAGGTTTTAAAGTAATATTGACTAAAGCTTGACAGTGCTTTAGTTAGTGGCTTACAGATAGGAATGTTCTTACACTAGTAGAAAGCCACTCTTACAAGAATCTTGTTTTTCTTTAAATACAAGAGAATAAGCTAAGCTGGAATCATCTTCCTCCAGAACTATGTAAACACATCTTCATTTGTGTTTTATAGTTTCTTGCCCAAATTGTCAGTCTTTCTTACATGTGAATAGATCTTCAGCTGGTGTAACTTCGGGAATTTTACTATTCTTCTCACCAACCAATTGTTTCTGGACAATGTGACTCTGTTCTGAAATCAGCCTATATTGAGTACTCCCTGACTTGAAAGCACTAGGTTTGAGAAAGTGCCAGCTCCTCAGTAGGTTCTCCAATGTGAAGTTTTGAGCTTTATTTCTATCTGTCAGAATTTGCTTCTTAAGTGGTACTCGTATTGGCACCATATGATAAACAAAGACTTAAAAATCAAGGCATGCAATTAAAAGGAGTATGAACTATCCTGTATTTAACGCAACATGTGGAAGAGGGAAGGCATGGGAGCTATGGAAGAGAGCCTTCATCTGTGGTGATGAACCAAGGCTGATGTACAAACCTTGTGGTTTGGCTGAATGGATCTTTTTAACAGGGACTGTTTCTGGCCTTTCTTTTAGTGTCTGGCTTAGACTACTGTTGAAAGTGTGAGATGAATACCTGTAGAAGCACTGTGTACAAGTGCAATAAAACCCCAATATGCAAAACTGAACCTGTCTGCTTTCCGATTTTGCCAGCTGCAGTCTTGTGAACTGAATTCTTTAGGTCAAGGTGTCTACAAATCATACAACTCATTGTCCTCTCTGAGCTTTTGGTGATGAAGTTTGAGATTCATGCCATCAGCCTGAGGTTTTAAACTATTTAAGCACTTTGTTTAATCAGTGGAAACACAAAGCTAGTATGAGAATGTGAGTCAGAAAATATACAAGTTCTGAGTTTACCTGAGGAAATTCATGTCTGTCTTTACTGACTCTACAACCGTGGAGCAATTGGTTTTGTTTTTTTTCTTGTTTGTTTGGGTGTTTTTTTTTTTTTGGGGGGGGTGGTGTTTTGGTGGGGTTTTTTGGTGTTTGGTTTTTTTTTTTCAGTGTAGGTTCCCTAAATATTTTTAGTTAGTGGCACAGACCACATATTGTGAATATCCTTTCTATGGACAATAGCTTTGCTTTTCTTCTTGATTTGTTTCAAATGTATCACAAGCAACTTTCTTACCTTAAAAAAACATAGGCTGAAATCCACCACTACAAAGTAAATGTAGGGCTGTGTTCTTTCCTGGGGCCCAAACAGCTAGGCGAAGTCAAGCTGGACTTAAGCTGTTTATTTCCCAGCTGCAAAAGCTGCCATTCTTAGTAAAGTATCAGATAATACAGTTTTCACAGTATGCTCTTGTGTGTTTCAGAAACTGATATTTTAATCAGAGCTGTAGAATTGCTTGGGAATGATTTGTTGTGCTTAGGAGAAAAAAGGTGTCCACTTCCAGCGCCCTCTGCTCCTCCATCTCCTTTGTGTAACGTATCATTACTGTAAATTGTTACCTTGGAACAAGGGGATAGTTTGAGTTGTACAGCTTGAGGAATTTCTCCAGATCCATGTTCAAGCTGACAAACAAACAAGATGAGCAGGCTGAGTAGGCTTTCCCTGATGATTTGCACGATGGGTTTTTGAGCCTTGGCATGCTGGTTTGCAAACTGAGTGCTCTTCCTTTGCTTCTCTGACATGGAAATGTAACCTGAACTCTTGTCTCCGTGCATTTGGGACATGGACTCATACTTGTTATTCAAGCTAATCAGGATGCAAATTGGGTCCTACGGCCCAGTAATACCTCAGCCCACTTTTACATGAACAATGATTCTGTTGGAAATAATGATCTTAAACAGAAGTTCTGCTCTCCTGTGTGCATGTGAAAATCCAGGAGGCAATGGATTTATTCTGGCTCCCTGAGAGTAGAGTTTGTCTTTGTCTGGTTACTGTATTTCTCTTTTTAATTAATGTTTTAGGTAGTGCTATAGAAATGTGCTCTTGCACTCGGAATAAAAACTGATTCAGAGTTTGTCACATTTTCTGATGTGTTGGCATTTCCAGCAGGTATCTTTAAGAGCTGTAAGAAGTCCCAGCATGTGAGGATTGCTCCTACATAGGTAGTCCATGGGAGACGTACCAAGACAGTCAGATGAATAAAGAATATTGGGGGAAAGCTAGGTCACTGTAGTTTTTTACTTCTCCAAGCTGAAAACATCTCACCAGGATGCTGAATATTATGACTTGGGAAAAGAAAGAGATCAGATCAAGAATATTTGGCTGTTGGCCTTTTCCTACCAGTCATGTTTCTGCTCCTCTTGCCCCCATGGACTTGTATTTGCCAGTGCCTCAGCATTGTGCCAGCACTATGTGGGAAGGCATTTCATGTAGGGGCCAACCAGCCACTCTTGAAGTGTATTCCTGCACACCCTGTGCTATTCATGCTCACCTTAGAGACTGCCAACAGTAGAGGTGTGTCCGACGCCTTAGTTGCAGTCAGACACCTTTGTCTGAAGAGTGCTCTGCTTAACCTTACTCTGTGCCCACTTGCTGCTCCCCAGGAGTGTCAATGGGAGGCAGAAAGCACAGCTGTATACATCTATTCCTTTGATGTCTTTAGTCATTGAAAAGTCAGGGAGGCGACTTTGCAGAAAACATTTGGAAATCATCCTGAGGGTCCCCTTGCAGCCTTACCTTAATTACCTCCTTCAGCTCAAAGTGTCTTTCCTTCTTTTACCTTGCCGTGCAGGAGAATCTCCACTTACACTGCATTATTTAGTATCTCAAGAGTGGGCACTGTGACTTCAAATGCTCTGAAGCCTCCAAGTCAACTTATCCTTGGATTATTTAAAAGAAACAGGGATTTCTCTGGTTCTGAGCAACCAGGCTATAGGAAAAGGACAGATTTTTGTGCTCATTTAGGGGTTTGTTGTGTGATTTAAAAAAAAAAAAAAAAAAAAAAAAAGATACTGGAATCACAGATACCAAACTTTCTGCATGGATAAAATAGGGATGTTCAGCTTAATGAACAAAAGAAAATCCTCTTCCTTTCACTTTGACTATGACTCACTCCCCCACCCCATCCTGGGTAGTTCCAGTAGGCCCATGTAAGCAACTCCTCTTTGGCTATTCAGTTCTTGGCTTAATCTGTGGGAATTGCCACTTAACTTATTAATTAGTGCCAGTGTTGTGTTATACTGGGATGGGAAACCATGCAAGTTATTTATGTGACACTAACAGTGAGTTAGAGTAGGGTTTTATCTGATTAAACCTTAAGCCCTGCAGTACAAATCAACAAAATCCTCCTCCCTGCTGAAGGAGCTGCCTACCTATTGAGTATCAGATTCTTTTGGGGATAGATTTCAGTTCAGGTGTCAAGAGATTTGTCCAGATCTCTTTCCTGGAAAGACTTTGCTGGAAACATACTTTTTCTTGTTAGTTTTCATTGGTTTCTAATTTCCACATGAGCTAGCAATCCATGAGAAGAACCTTTGGTATGATATTTGTGTACATCATCAAATAAGAAGATGGGAACAGTGCTGAGAGGGAAGTTTGTGTCAACTCAGTTTAACTTCAACTTAAACAAAAATATCTTCTCTTTTGTTCTTGAAGTGCGGGCACTTCTGATGGTCTTTTTCTGATTTGGTATATATAAAAAAAGTGTGCATTTCTATTATTGATCCCTGAATGCAATTAGAGGAGAATGTGTTCAACTATCTGTCATGAGCTTAATGGCTATGAATGTTTTTCTTGAGGTGCAAGTGACTTGCTGCTGACTTTTGGTATGAAGAGATGCTAATCTACACTGGGAGCTCTCAGAAACTTCAAAGCGCACAAATCTGGTGGGATATAAATACTGGTAGTCTCCATAGTATCAAAGATTAATGATATTTAGTTTTCATTTGCTCTGCAGACAGGAAAGTCTTCTCATTTAAATTTAACCGGGTGAGAGAATCTTTTTGGCACTTGATGTGAACATCCTATACATGCCACTGAAAAAAACAAATCATGTAGTTTATTGATTAAAACTTGTGAATGTTTTTACTGTATTTTAAGGAATTTTTGTGGTGATGTACCTTCCAATGAACTACTAATTCAAAGGATACAAAATTGAAATCTCGGAGTTCAAGATGAGTTCAGGATGATATGGTTAGCAAAGAATCTTTAGACACGCTGTCCTAAATAATATGTTTAACTCTAGAATCTGAAATAGTTTGTAAAACCAGTAACTCTTGTTAAGGCTGGTCAGAAATGCCCCAGACCTCTCAGTTTATTACTTCTTTTTTCAAAAGAAAATTGGGGGGTTGACCTTTTCTTTTTTTATTAAATAGATCTGATTTCCATGAGGGAAACAAGCTTTTTATTGGCCATCATGTAAAAGATTATTTTTACCCCATGCTAACATGTCCTCATATATCACATGTCTAGGCAGCTCTAATAATCACATACAAATGAAGGATGTTTTCCCTGGGGTAACCATGCAGGCAATTTTTATACCTGGTGTATTCTTACATTTTTACTTATGCATTTTTACTTATGCACAAAGGAGATAACTGTGTCAGTTGTGAGCTGGCATCAAGCCATCTTGCTTGGGTACAGCAGTAGGCTTTGCTGTTGGAAATTGTATTCAAGATGTCTCAACACGCTGTGACCTCGGCTGGTGAGGGTTTGAGTGGTTCTTCTTTGGGTAACATATGATAACTGTCAGGGTGCTAGAGAATAGAGCAAGCTCATGCTCTTCCAGGTGCTGCAGTTCAGGTGTGCTCTGGCATTGCTGTGTCAGCAAAGGTTGTTATGCCAGAAAGAACACTTTAGGTGGGGTATCCTATTTGTCTTGTTTGTTTGTTTTTTGTTTTGTTTTGGAAAGGGGAATTGTGCATCACAAAGCCAGAATTCTGGGTTTACCGGTCATAGCCTACAGCCTTAGGCTGTTTGTAGTGAAGTCTGCTGCCTTCACCTTGGTCATGCAGGCAGCCTGCCTCTCTGGTTCTTAAGGAGGGCAGAACCTGTGTATGCTGTAAGAAAAGTGCACAAATGCTGTTTCCCCAGCACTGTGAACTGATCAGGTGCAAGCTGCTTCACTTGTATTTTTAGTCTTCTATTAAAAACTTGATACAGTGAGAGGACCTCACCATGGCCCAGTTTAGAGTGGAGGTCTAGTGTATGTATGAGTTCTGTTGACCCATAGGATTCTTACTAAGTCAGGGAAGGATTAAAAATGTATTGTGTTTTGAAGGAGCAAAAATGAAACTACTTGAAACATTGATTAAAAGAAACAAAAGCCCCAAACATTTCCATCAAGTTTCTGTTTTGCCTGGCGGTTCATTGCTGTAGAAACTAACTGTTAGAGGCATGATTCTGGGGATTTTTCTGGGGTATCTTGCCAACATGTCTACAGCTCTTGATGAAAAAGCCTTACAGTTTCTCTTTGATGGGTTTCAAAGACTTGCTGCTTTGAAGCTAGTGGCATTGCACTTTTTTCCCTCTACCAGTTTTCAGGCTCAAAAGTGTTTTCACAATGCACGTAGATGAAGGTTTCATGCAGTCTGACTTCTGCAATGGTGAAAAAGGCACAAGGGAAATTGGAGAAGTGACTAGGTTTTTAGTTTCACTGTGAATCAATCAGTAGTCTTTAAAAGACTTGAAGTGCTGGTAAATTGCTACATTCTATATATTAACAAAAAAAAGAAAAACTTATAATTTTTAACTCTGCACATTCTCTTGGGAAAGACCTGCACTGCAAGGTGCTTGTGCCAAACAGCTGAGAACATGCTCTTAAATGGAAACGCAGCTTGCAACTTTGCTCTGTTTGTAGTCTGAAAACTACCAAAGACATGCAGAAGTCCCTCTGTTTAGAAATGCATGATAGCAATGTCAGGATGTATTATATTTGAAAAAAGTTTACAGTTATGTTTAATGAAATACTATTTTATTCTTGTAGTATGTGAGCAATTATGTGAATGTTCCTGAAGTTCATTGGAGTGTATAGTGTAGCTTCTTCATCACTAGAGGTGATTGTAATTGTAATTAAAGATGTATTACTGCATTTAAATATGAAAATCAACAACCATAATCAACAGAGCTATTGCGGCACTGGTAAAATGGCTGGCCTGCTATCAGAGGCCATTATCCAAAGTTATCTATGAGCTGCGTATTATCTTCAGCATGCTTTGGGTATGGCTTTTTCATAGCTAAGAAGCTATAAAAAGCAGCATTGCCCCAAGAGATACTCCTGAAACCATTCAGAGGATCTCAAGCCTGTCAGGATTGGATGTTTCAGCAATCTAAAAAATTTGTTATTCACATCAGCCTGTTTGATCAAATGAAGTCTGTAAGTTGGTTGCTGGATATAAATTACCTGGGAGCCCGAGGATTAAAAAAGTTCCTGAACAACTGGAATGAGGAAAAAAAATATTGAGCCAGGTTGGTTACCCCAACTCAATGGATTTTTATAAGTAAACCTTTTTCTAGGCAGTTGATTTTACATTATTCATTATTTGTTTGAGATTTGAATGTCAGCTGGAATATTATAAAAAATAATGAAACTCTCCAAAGGTAGTGAAAGTACAAATTCAAGTACGGTTACAGGTATACGGCTCAAAGAATACTCTTGTCCTTGAAAATGAACTTCATTCATTTTCAATACAGTGAGGAAAAACAACTGCATTTGAAAACTCAATGTTTTGTTTATTAACACTTTGTCTTACTTGTCTTGTTTTAAGGAAGTTAGAGCTCCCAAATTCTCCCATAGTTCTGATTATTTCCCTGATAAGGTGTGATTTCAGCTGAGATTTAAGAGATCAGGAATAGCCAGCCTGGTAATTCATTCTTGAAGAGAATAGGGATACCAGGTGTGCATGCAGCTCTGATTCACATCCTCCTTCCTGCTCATCACCCGTAAACCTTCATGTTCAGAAGTGACGTTTCTTTCCATTGCAAAATAGGGATTCCTGGGTATGAATGAACTATATGAAAATAAGTTTTCTGTGTATGATTTTGGTACACAAAGGAAAGGGATTCTACACCTGATTTTACCTAATATTTGAACCCCATCACTGCTGACCTGTTTGTGCTATACAGCATGCTCTTCCTTGAGAGAAGACTGTGACTTTGCTTCCAGATATGAGTAAGAGGCAGGGCACAGAAATACGAGCCCAGGACTCCCTTGGGAACAAGCTTGTAATTCAAGTTGAGACTATGCCCTGGGTCCTCCACACCTCAGGGTAAAAAAACTGCCCAGGCTTTTTCTGGTACCTGTTTCTTTCTTCCTCAGCTCAGCTGTTATGGCTGATATCCTCATAAAAGGGAGTCTGCATTAAAGCCCATGATTTTTCACCCTACTTTTCCTCATTTGTTTTTTTCAGTGACTTTACCGTACCGTTGGTCTTTGTACCATAACCAAATCATAGCTGCACATGGCTATTAATGGTTAAGATCCAAATAAGCCCATATATACACCAGGAAGATCCTAAGTGCTGAAGTTTTAGGAAAAGTAAATAATCCCATCTACTTTATACCAGGCAGAGCATGAACAGGGTAACAGAATGTCACAATAGAAACAATTATCTTTTTTTTTTTTTTCCCCTCCCCTTTAATATTGAGGATGTTTTGATTGAAAAAATTGTTGCAGAAACAATTTAAAAGTAACAGCTAAAGTTGTGGAAAAGAAGTAAAGGAACAAGGCCATTCAACACATTAGAAATTGAAGTTAGATTATTTGGCTAGAAGCTTCACTATAGGATTCAAAATTTTCTAGACATCACTCAAACCCATAGCAGCAAATTTGGTTTTCTGGCTAAGACTTGTCTCAGAAAGCCATGCTTTCATGTCGCAACCTATTTTAGAGACATCCCACTAGCTTAGTTGGGTGAAAGATGGGAAAATAGAGGACACAGTGGCTGGGACAAGAGGTAACTTGCAGGGTTAGGCTTTTGTCAGCCAGGTTGGTTTTATAAGCAATACAAATGGGAATGCAATAGTGAGGGTCTTGTATTAATACTTCCATAGATTTTCTTGCAGGTTTGATTTTAGTTATAGTGGACTTTAGTTGCATGACTGAGGAAGAGAGAAGGGAGGAGAGGAGATGTACAAAATGGTATTCAGGGATGACATCTCTGACTTGTACTCCTGTGAAGTGGAGCAGGGGGAAGGAACTCTGCTCGGGTGTGATTTAATAGAGAGACTTCCCAAGCTGGGATAAGGGGAGTTTGGACAATGCTGAAATTACCTATTTTACTTTACTAACAGGGAAAAGCACATCACTTCCCAAACTTCTGATACTCAACCCAGGCTGCAGTCTGTGTGAACTGAACAGCTATTGTCAGACCATTTCTGCAAAAGTAACTATGAGGGTTTAACACTTTATTCCTTCCTCCCTTTTATCCCATCAGTACATTAGCACTGCTCTGCTGTCAGCTACTGCCCATGTAGCAAAGCTGAGGAAAGAGATTATGGGAGCGCTCCTTGTGCTCCTCTGTGCAAGGTCAGATAACTTGTCTGAAACTGCTGCAGCAATCTATGCTAAATGATGTCTGTTAGTGCCTGAAGACTGGCTTTTTTCCTGAAGCAATGGCTTTGCTTTCCATGAGATCATGCACAGGTGGGGAAATGTCATGCAAAAGGGTGACTACCTGCAACCTAGAAGCTGTGTCTGAGCAACTGTTGGGGCACTTAGCAGTGGGTTTTAACTCCTGCCCTTCCCCCCATCCCCCCAATACACACTGACCTTTAGGGAAGGTGGTGGAAGAACACCCAGTCATCCCATTACAGTGAACAAATGGCTTTGGCTCATCCCTCCTAGTGCCTATGAGTTCTGCAGGCACACTGTCACCAAGGTCCGCAGGCCACCAAAGAAGCATCTTTGTTACACAGATTGTTTGGCTTTATAAGTGGCCTTGATTTCGTTACTGAATCCAAAATTTCCTGTAGTTTTGTGCCTCTTCGGTTTAATTAACCTTGATATAACTCTGACAACTTCATTAAAGGTAGATGAGGGAGGTGTCTGAATCATTCACAGGAGCGCAAACATGTGGTATTTTGGAAAGGGAATTTAAAAAAACCCTCAAAATCTGTGGCAAGAATCGTGGTAGAAAAAAACTTTGACGGGATTTCTGAAAAGTAGTGCACAATTATTGCATTTAGACCTGTGTTTGTGATTGTTGTGAATCAGATTTCAGTGAAGACCGGGATTTGTTACAACTTCATATTTGTCTTGACCAAAGAACTAAAGTGGTTTGGCCTCTTCAGCAGCAGATCCCAGAACTATCAGATGGGTTGATAATTAAGTAGAACCTTTTTGGATTTGTGTTCAAAGGGGCCATTCATTCCTGCAGTTTATTATTCAGGTCAGCTCTCAAATGGACTCTTGAAAAAGGCATTGCTCATGCACATCATGTTCTTTTACCCCCAAACAGAGATCTTCATCTCTCAAGAGTGTTTCTCTGGCAGGGTTTCCCAACAGAACAGCATTGCTCCTGCATGTCTTTATAATCCTTAGATGGACCACTAAGTAGAATGACTGTAGGGATCTGAAAGAGTAAGTGAAAGCAGAGGCAGAAGCATGACATGAGACCTGAATAACTCTTTTCAGTGAGATTCAGAGAACTCTCTACAGTCAGTTCAGTTCTCAGAGTGTAAGACTGAGTAGGAGAGGAAAATGTCCACTGGATAATAACCTTTTACTCGGAGACACAGTCATCCTAGGCAAATTTTAGTCAAGCACTGGCTAAACTAATCTGGCTTGACACCAATAATAAATTGTGCAAATTCCTGCGACCTTCATCATTCTTATTTTGTATTAAATGTCATCTTGTTAGATGATGCATGAATGAATGGTACAATATGATAGATAGCATGAATTATTGTCCGCTAATAGATTTTGTTAAAACATATCTCCTCTCTGGGTTGGTCCTTGAGAAATATGCCCCAAATTATTTCTTAGCAGGTCCTAAAAATCAAAGGAATGTAGGACCTTCATAGAGTTGAGAAAATCGCTTCTGTTTTTTCTTCAGCTTAAGACATTGTTTTTTTCCTTGCTTTCATTACTGCATGTGTGTGGACACTTGGAATGATGGACACATACACAAGCTTGGCTTGGACCTGACTCTATAGGTCATGGCCATCAGAAAACTTTGAGAAAGGAAGGCAGGCTGTTTTCTGGAATATATAAGGAATCCTCCAGATTAAGCAGGTTGGTGTTTAAACTGAGAGGAGGTGAAAACAGATTTCTACCTACAACCCCTTAAGACCACCAATTCCCACCCAGGGTGTTTCTATACTCCCTGCAAAGCTCTGCCCCATGGACACTGTAGGCCATGGCAATAGAGGAAGTTCAACAGGCTTTTTGCTTTCCCCTGGCAAGCCAAGCAGTTCATGAGCAATCCTTAAACCTGCATTAAAACAAATGCACTAGAAGACCTGTGTTTCCTTCTGAAATGATAGACTTGATGTTATTGAACGATAAAGATGTGTCCTTAATAGCTTATAATAATTAGGGTGATACTTAGGTTGACCTGATAATTTTGTCTATAAAATGTTGTTGTCCCCAAACACCTCCATCTTCAACCTTTCTGTTGGCATATAACCAAGTTTAAGTTTACTCTTCACTGGACATTATTGATAAACATTTTTAATATGTTTCCAGATACTGTCAAATAGTAAAAATTTTAATTGTCAGCAGTTTTCTTAAAAAAACAAAAAAAAACCCAAAAACCCCACAAACCCCAAAACTATCTTTAAGGTTACAAGATTGTAGGGAATTAAATGTGGTCCATTATCAGCACAGCTCCTTTTTCTGTCCACAGTTATATAGCCAGATGATGTTTAAGGTATCTAACCAAATTCTGCAAGGCAACAAAAACTGGTGTCTGACTCAGATCCTTCCTTATCAAGATGGCTGTGGTTTTGCAATGTGGTTGTGAGTCTCAGGGTGTGGCTTTTGTGTGTCTTTTTTTCCTTCATACACACGTGATAGCTTTGACACACCTAAAGCCCCTCTAAATGGGTATTAGGAAATTAAGAGTGACTAAGTTGTCAAGTTTTCTTATGCCTCTTTCTCCCACATCTGGGATTATTGTCTTATTGTCAACCAGTGTAACTCAAAGCAACCTCTAGGCTGCTCTAAAAATTCTGGTGATCAGACCTGATACATACAGTTCAGATGGAAAAAAATCTAGCTAATACTGAAGAACTCCTGATTGGATGGCAACATCCTCAACTTCCACAACTGAGTAAAATGTCTACTAAATGTTTCTGCGTATCTAGATCAATTTCTGCGTATCAATTTCTTTCAATGGACTCAAAAAGCCCTGAACATTTTAAAATTAAACAACACATTTTTATTCTAACAATTATATTTCTGTAAAAACCTTTTGATGTGTCATTAAGTAGCAACCCATTTTGCACAGGAATTCCCTCTCATCCTATTGCATTATGGAATTGTCTTAGGCTTTTCCTACTCAACTGCACTTTAGCTGGGTGTCACAGAAGGTAGGTGGAAAGCATGAACACGTTCTGTCTGAGAAACCTTCAGAAAATTTGACTAAGTGCTGAAAACAGCAAAGGGAACAAAATGGTATGCTCCACAGTGACTCCAGCTTGTCTGGGATAACAATATAAAATCAGGTAAATCTTGGTACGTGAGTCACCACCCAGGGGAAATGACCACATAATTTGATATACTGTTTTTCCTGCCTCACTGTCGTTCTTTATCTTCATTTTTTCCCAACTCCTTCTATAATTCTATTTTAAAATTAAAATATGAGAACTGGAGGGATGGAATGCTATGCTGGTACTGCTGGCCTTAAATTTTACTTATCAGACTCTACACTGAGCACCTTTTCTGTTTGTTTTTGATAGGTATATAACAGTAGAGCTGTTTGTTTTTAGGGTTTTTTTTAGTGTGTTTTTCTCTCCAGAAACTTTTTTGTGTATTGACTTTGATATGCTGCTAGTTTGATTTTAGGTGCATCTAACGCTAGAGTGAAATCTTGACTATTAAAAGCTACTAGCCAAGTTCTTGTAGTACATGGGACTATGCCAATCCTCAATAAGGTCCAAAATCTCCTTTGCCTTAATGGTAATACCCTCTTGCTTAGATTTTTCCTATGCAGAACATGAACCTTAGATTCGAAAAGAGGGGTTTCAATTTTGTGTGCTTTTGGCAGGACTAAGATTTACCAAGACTGTAGCAGGTGTTCTCTAAGGGTGGCATACCTGGGACTGGGTGTTGGGATGCCAGCAAAAACCTGCAGTGGATTTATTTCCCAGAGAGTTTAGTGAATCTGAGCCAGACATATTCAGGTTCAGGGTATCCTGAAGCCCGTCTTTTACAGCGGTGCATGCCTTCTCATGAACACCATGCCTCTGGGACTGGGGTGCTCTCTGATTTTTCACTGAATGTCTCATTCAGTAAGCGCTTTTCCCAAAAGGAGATTTTTGTAGACCCTTACTTTATTGCATCATATAAAGTAAGACCAGAAATCAATGGGAGTCTAATTTAAGCAATGCTTTCAAAGACTAAGAACATTTTAAAATCAAGTAAGTGTTCACATGATATTGAAGTCTGACACTAATTCTCATCATGTAACAAGCAGGATTTTGGAAAATGTGTCATGTTGATGTATGGCAAATAAACTGCATCCTGACATTTGGCAAAATTTAGGATTTCCTAGTATCAGAAAGTCTAGCATAGCTTTAATTGAAACACTGGAGATATAAAGGGTATATAAAAAAAAAAAATCCCAAC
>NW_008824762.1:480331-515396 GCF_000699105.1 Pygoscelis adeliae | reverse complement strand
AAAGGATGTGCGGTCACATGAAGCTAATCATGGGTAAATTTCAAGCAAATGAAATGAAATATTTCTTCACAAAGCACTTAGATTATGCTGGAGGTCAGAATCAAACAGTGTAGCTGCACTTTTAAAAAGCACCAGCTAACTTTACGATCATCCATAAAATTTTTAACTTTACTTGCTATATTGGGTTAGTCTACATTCATGCCTCAGGGCATTAGCTGACCACAAGATGACCAAAAAATTTTTATTTTCCCTATGCAAAACACCATCCAATTACTCAAATATTATTTTTTGCCCTTTGCTGTCTGCTAAATAACAGCTATAAGCAGGTGCTGAAAACACCGTATTGCTGTGATGGATAATTGGTAAAAATCTGATAGAGCAGCTTCTCTTTTTTTTTTTTTTTGACTGTGCCAGAAGTTTGCCTTTATTTTTAGCAATGGTTTGTGGTAACAATACAGACAGAAAAAATTATGTCTTGTAATAAGATAGAATGATGCATGTAACCAGGTGCAGTTTGAATCTATTTTACTTCAAACTATTTTCAGAGTATTTTTTCTAAGATGGCATTAAATATATACCTGCAGATATTTTCTTTTAATTCAAAAATGATGTCTAGTGAAGTGACATGTTTTGCATTTGACTGATGTCACGTATGCCTGATGTCCTGATAAAATTATATCAAAGCGTGTGTTACTGTAGCTTAGCATACAATTTTAAGCTAATACTTGTGTTTCTTTTCCAGCTTTTTCATCCTCTTATTCTAGGCTTTATTAGGGTAAACTTCTGGTTTAATAGAGTATCAGCCCAGTACTCTTTGGTCACATCAGTAAAGAATGCTTAAAGGTCTTTCCCATTTTAAGAAACCCTGAAACCTTTAATTCTTCCAAAACTGCTGTCCCTTTGAAAATCAGCTTTAAGTAATCTTCTTATCCCCTCACAATATGTGATCCTACTATATCTGTAGGGCTATGCTATATTATCATCAAAGGTACTTGGTGTCATTAGGGCAATCCCATAATGCAGCTAAAGTTCAGAAATTGTTTATTAAATCTGGTTTGGAAATACATGAAGCTGAAGGAATAGGAACTAGCTTGTTTCACCCAGAATGCATCATCCTCTGATATCTTCACAAGTTTAAAATTCAGATTGTTTCACAGTATGTATATCTGTTAGGGTAAGGTCAAAGAAGATCTTAAGAGGTAAAATGCAGTGGTGAAATGCTGGATGTCTGCAAAGCTGTGAAATAGCAGGCAGGTGCCCAAGTCTTGTACTTAGTGTGTGGTCAATGATGGTGAAGAAGAATTATCAGGATCAATTTCCAGAAATATTTATAGCCATACAATAGTTTGTGCAAAAAAACCCCACCCAAACCAACCAGACAAAAAAAAAAAACCAAACAAAAACAACTCCACCCCTAAAGTCCCATGAAAAGACTATGGAATCACTGTCAACTGGTAGTAGTTGTCAGCAGTGAAAGGAGTGGCAACTACTGGTGAATCTGTAGTTACCTTGATGGAAAAGATGTAGCAATATAGAATCATAGAATATTTGGGTTGGAAGGGACCTCTAAAGGTCATCTAGTACAACCCCTCTGCTGTGGGCAGGGACATCTTCAAGTAGATCAGGCTGCTCAGAGCCTCGTCCAACCTGATCTTCAGTGTTTCTAGGGATGGGGCATCCACCACCTCTCTGGGAAACCTGTGGCAGTGTTTCACCACCCTCAGCGTAAACAATTTCTTCCTTCTATCTAGTCTAAATCTACCCCCCTTTAGTTTAAAGCCATTCCCCCTTGTCCTGTCGCAACAGGCCCTGCAAAAGGGTTTGCTGCCATCTTTTTACAAGCCCCCTTTAAGTACTGAGAGGCTGCAAGAAGGTGTCCCCGAAGCCTTCTCTTCTCTAGGCTGAACAACCCCAACTCTCTCAGCCTTTCTTCATAGGAGAGGTGTTCCATCCCCCTCATCATTTTTGTGGCCCTCTTCTGGACCCACTCCAACAGGTCCGTGTCTTTCTTATGCTGAGACACCTTCATTGTTTTATGGCTGTAACCAGGAAAAGAGGAATTGTTTTCAGTGTTAAGACACTTAAACCCAAATTAACCGAATTTTGCTTAGTTCTGACAATGCCCTGGTATTCAACAACAACCTGCAGCAATTCCAGGGGAGGTATGGCTAATTCCACCAGAGTCCTTCCAGTAAGCTTAACACTGGGCTCTTACTTGCCATCTGTACCCTGATGTCCATCTGTGAAACAAATACACTACCTCCTGACTGCAATGCATTCAGCTGCCTGCTTTGAGAGTGATGACCTTTTCCATTGCAGTGGTGGCTTGGGTTTGTTCCTGTAGTATAAACAATAATGGATGTTGAAAAGGAGGGAAAGGAAAGCAGTGAGGAAAGGGGAGACCTTCAGGTGCAAAACCAAAGCAATATGTGGAGAAGGGTGGGCAGAGCTGGTTTGTTTCATAGCTTTAATTCTCAATTTGCAGGAGTGCTGGGTAAGTGTGAGAAATGTGGCCCTCAAGTTTGAGACCAAGCGGTAACCTGTTTTGGGGCTGCCATTTAAACACTTGCAGGAAAATGTAATATTGTGAGTTCCTCATATCTAATTCTGCAGTGAGGTGGGAAATCAGGCAAAGAGGATCTTAACAGCATGAAAAGATCCTGATCTTTTTTTCTTCAGGTAGGCATATTTGTTTGATCATGCTAGAGCTTTGAGACCAATGCTTTCTCATTTCAGATGTTTCTGTTGCTGCAAAACAAATAGCTTTATTTTACAGCTTTTAAATGATCCTGCCAAGCATTTCTCTTTCTTATCCTGTTTCTCTTCCTTGCTCCAGCGTTTTCACTGTTGCTGCCATTCAGTTGCATTTCTTTCTTCTTTGATATTTATGAACTCAGCTTCAGCAGCAGAGTTCACAGAAAACATCCCCTCCTTCTCCGTGCAAGACACTCCATGTAAAAGTGGTTTACTCAAAGGGAAGGAAGGAGATCAAAAATAAAATCTCCTTTTGTAAATCAGGCCCTCAGGCCAGATTCAGCTGGGGACCATTACCTAGTCATCTCCTGGAAGGATTTGTGTATCTGGAATTGACCTACCTTCCTTTCCAGAGGTAAAAAGATGTTTAAACTTAATATAAATTCTTCCCAGGGGGAGCAGTGTCTTGTGGAAATCTCATGGATGAGGAAGAACATAACAGACTGTGGCAGAGTGAGGGTTTCTAATGGCTGAAGGGTTTCGACACTTGGGCTGGGTGCCCAGTTCCTCCTTGGTGTCTCATGTTCCTGTAAGCAAGTTCTTCCAGCTCTGTACCCCTGTGTTTCTGCTCCCATTTGTATTTCAATAATGTATTATGATAAACACTTGGAAAAAATGTTTGGGTGTGAGTGATGCTGTCTTATTTCTGTCTTGATTGCAGCCTTTATTTCTGTTGTAACTACCATTATTTTCATTATCAGTGTGCCTAAGAGACACCCAGTGTCCTTGTTTGTTTGATGTATGTTTAGAGATTCACTTCAATTTTTTTCTGGTACACTTTCTTTTTGATCATGGGATAATTTTCCAGTCCCTAATGAAAACAAGCATGGATTTGCATGGGCAGGCATCTGTGTGGGAGCTGGAATTATGAGAAGAAAAAGAAAGAAGGAAGTGTCAGGAATCAGAGTAGGGTAACCTTTCTTAGTTTTATCATCATCTGGTGTTATATTGTTTAAATTAACATTCACAGTGAACAGGCAGAGCTCCTTCAAGACAAGGGAGTGTGACAAACATTCATATCTATAGGTAATAAGGTCATTTTCACTGAAACTTCCCTCCCCTAGCTCTGGGCTGAAGGCATCTGAGGCATGAAGGGAAACTGACAGCGTTTTCTGGCAATTTTTCACTGACTCTCATTCTTTTCTTGTTTTCTGGATGGTTGAATTATTTTAAATATTCTGGATAACTAATTTCTGAGTTTGTGTATCTCTGTGTGTATGGGTGAATAAGGAATCTCAGAACACTTTATGCATAAGATTTTTCTTTTTCCTCCACTGCTGGAATTACTGCATGAAATCCAGACGAGTGATTCTGTTATACGAAACATCAAAATAAATAGCCTGAACAATCTCTTGCAGCTTTAAACATCTATGAATCAAAGTCTATTTGCTCTCTTCATTGTTATGTTCCTACATCTCGATTAATGAGATCTCTGAACAACAGCCTGGGAGTAAGAGATTTTAATATAGTAGATAAACTGAAAAAGTTGAAAGAAAAAAAACCCGAGAGGGAGAAAAAAGGGACTGTCTCCATCTCCTAGGCTGCTAATGCCTTTTCTCTCTAACTTCTTCAGACTTTCTTCTTGAGATCAGTTATGTCATTTTAAAGTGCAGGTTTCCTCACATTTTGTTTTTCTTTCTGGTTAACACTTTACCTTCTCTTGATTCATTAGCTATATCCTGAGTGTCCTCCTCTCACTAGTCATACTGTCATAAAAAGAATGGAGGGGACTGTTTGTCCGTAAGATATTAAGTCCAGAAATTAACTCAAGAATTTATCTGAGGGTGTACTGCAAGATTAAAGGCATGGCAGAAATCAACCTGGGCTCCTTTCCCAGCTGCATGAAAGTAAACTAGAAGAAACAGCATCCCCATCAACTAGCAATAGGTTGGAAAGGAGGATTGTAGGTGATGTTGGGAACCGCAGATAAATGTGCAAGTTGGTAATACATAAGATGGGCCATCCATGCTGGCTGTATTTGATGGTAGACAGGGTTTTCATTCTTTCCAGTTTAACTTGATATTTTGTTTTCATGTGCAAACATCCTGTAGAAACTCTGACTTCTTCCTCCATCTCTATAATGTTGGCATGAAGGACTCCGACTGCCTGAGTGCTGTATCATTCTCTGTTACTCCTCTGTATAAGGGAAGGTCTCTCCCTGTTCAAAAACGCCATCATAGCTATTATTGCGCTAGAGTTTACTGATTCAAGCTGAGAGAGAGTCGGTACTTAACTCTGTTAATGTAACATCTTTCCTTTCTCTCTTTGTAAAATCCACAAGCTAAAAGTGATGGATTAATCGAAGTAATTTTATGTATTTCTGAGTGTGACGGCAATGGGGAAGCCTGTCTTCTTAGAGAAAGAAGCCTTTTATGACCAAACTGTAGGGCTGACAGTTCCCCAGCTCCTTTAATAACTTTCAAATTTATTAGCCAATTTCAATAAAATACAGTAGAGTTCTAAAAGACATTGACTGCCTACAAGTTTCATGAAAATCAGTTGCTAGAAAGACAAGGGATACTTACAGAGAGAAGGGTACAGAAAAGTCAACTCTTAGTGTTTCTTGCCCAGTTTGCTCAGTGGGAATGGCCAATGCACCAGTCAAAATGCAAAATCTCAAGGCAAGCCACCACAAACAGGGTTTATTTCTTAGCTAAGGATGTGGGGGAGAACTGAAGATACTGAGGGGGTGGGCTCTAGAGACGTTACTGGAATCTGGGGTTTTGTCAGGAGTTGTTCAGTGACAGAGGTGTGAGGAGGAGATTGCAGTGTGCAGAAGAACTTGAGGATAACAGGTGAGTGGATGTAAACCACAAAAGTTTACAAAAAAACAGCTTCCCTGTGACCCATGTGATGAGTTATATTTCTGGTTTATCATTGTTTCTTGTTTATCACTTTCACTTCAAGCCATGAGGTTTAGCTCTTATGGGTCAATGTGAATCACATTGCTTTTATTTCCAGATTGCTTTTCAGTAGACAATTATAGGCAGTATGAGAAAATAGTAATAAAAAAAATAGAGAAAACTGCAGGCACAGAAAAATTGGGGGGATTGGGCATATAATTCATGTGGATGTGTTTTTATGACAGGTGCTCATGTTTTTAAATGTTTTCTGATGTTCAGTGGCTTACGATGGGGCAAGTTTTTAATTAAGATTTCTATCTATAATATTTCCATTGTAAACTCCCTTCGTTTGCAGCTTTCTGTATATAGTGTTATTAAATTTCAGAAACAATATTGTAAGTTGATGTGACCACCATTTCTAGGACTGAAATAATAAGAGGCTGCTTATGAAATGCTGTGATGTTTCCAAATCTGCTAGAGATGTGCTGAAAACGAAAACAATAGGTGCTAAGGCGCTTTTTTTTTAATGCATTTTAAAGAGCTATAATTTCAGATTGTTACTATATATCTGGAAGAAAGGAGAAATGTGGCTTCAGATTTCAGCACCACCCAAAACAAGGACAACAATTGTTGTTACAGCTTAGCCAATGTCCAATCCATCCAAAAAATGTCATGATGAACAACCCTCTCTGAAGTGGCCTGTGTTCTTCAACTGTTTCCCTTAACACCCATTTGTTTTATTTGCTTCTCCCAATGGTCTTGTATTTTTCTGTCTGTGTGCCTATATCTTTATCTGGTTCATATCTTCCTTAGGTTTCATCTCACCTTTGTCTGTCTGTCCCTTTTTTGTCTGCTCCCATCCACTGAGAATTATATTTGGCTGAAGCTTTGAATCCCTGCTACAACAAATCAAGTTTCAAAAAAAATACTGAAAGCTCACCTAATAAAAGCAAAGAAATAGGCTGTAAACTGTTGTTTTGTTGGCTTGAATATGTTTTGTTATGGCATGCTGAATTCTATGAAATTTTTGTTAAGGTTTTTGAAGCACGGGATGGAACTTATTAAAAATAAGAGCGAGTGTATATGTTGTGGGAATTGTTTGTCCACTCACCTGCTTTGAGCAGGGACGTGATTCTGTATATAGCTGCAAGTAAGCACACAGCTGAGCTCTTGGCATTTGTGGAGGTTTCTTTGTATCTTTGTTCTGTTTAAAAAAAAAATAAATTGTATTTTCAGTTTGCTCAAAATCTGTTGAAAATAAGTGTCAAAAAATTAAAGCTTCCTCATGAGATGGAACTGGTTTCCAAGTAAACCTAACTGGAACTAGGTACTGCCTTAGCTCAAAAGGAAAATCTCTTTTTACCCACACACTGCTATCTTGCTGTTAGCACATAATACTGGTAGCAATGAAGGTAATCAGATTTTCACTCAAGAAATGAATAAAAAGCTTTTTAATCAGTTATTGTGTAATAACAAATAGATAGCCTCAGCAGCCTGTTACCACCCATTGGCATCTATATTTAAAAGGAATACACGCTTTCTAAGTATTTCCCTGGGAATAGCTATGCCTAGATTCTTCCTGAAAGGCATGCAGTAAATCCTTCTAATTGGCAGTCTGCAAGCATTTGATTTCTGCATACTCAGCCCAACCCTGCTGAAGGGTTCACCCACAGAAGGTGAATGCAAAACTATGTGCTAATGAATCAAACACACGTTCAGCTTTTGTAGAAATTTGCATAGTGGTAATGTTGGAATAAGTGATAAATTCCAAATGAGATTCAATGAGACTGAATCAGCCTTTCTGAAACTTATTTATCTATCTTTTTCTCCTTGGAAAGTATCCTAGAGCAAAGTGTTTATTCTTTTTTCATTACATTTGTTTGGATTTAATGCAGGAATCAGTGGGCTGGATCAGACGCAAGTTCCACACTGGCCAATATATCTTGTCTTCAGCATTGACCAGTGACATATGCTTCAGAATAAGGTGAGAGAGGTCTGTAGGAAGCAGTCATAGGAGTCTTCCTCCCCATTTTATAATAGGGATTAGCTCAAGCTACAGATCACTGAGGTTTATCTTGTTAACCCTAATTACATATTCTGGGGTGTTCTTCACATAAAGGTGTTCTCCACAAGCATAGGAGTTATGGAAATCCCTACATAAATGTAGACATTTAGATATTGGCTTCTAAGCTTGTTGTGTAGGCTGTCTTTCTGATTGATGGAGGAAGATGGGTGCTTGTAGGATGCAATTTATCTTGCTTTAAGGCAGACATCCAAAAGATCTGTCTGATGTCTAGGAGAGACGTTCAGTGAATTGTATCTTAGATATGTCCACTTCTTTCTACTGATTGCAAAAGGAACGTGGAAAACTAGCTCAGAAGTAAACAACTACAGTTATGTGAGATTAGTCTTGCTCCTGTTGTCTTGTCAGCTTGAAACATGTAAGTAGGAAATATTGGAGGTGGGGCATGGTGGTGTTTCTTTCAACCCTAAAACGTATTTTATCCTCTCCAGGTCTTATAAAATGCTGTTAGGTCACGAGTTCAAGAGTCACTAGGAAAAACATGGAGATCTCCATGGTTCAGGGCAACGGCGTGATAGCAATGAGTATTGATGTGTGGAAAAAGGCCCAGCTATTGATGAGCACAGAAGTGCAGCTGTGCTCCTATTGGTTCAGTATCTGCTGTGTGTGACACGCCAAACTAAGATAAAAGCCAAAGAGATATGAGAGGCAGAACACAAACCATGAAAGACCATGAAAGTGTGCTGAGGAAAACTTATACCTAGCTATCAGGGAGGAGGGAGGGATATCTGAAGACAATGGAAAAAGCAACTGCTAAATAGTGCCTGGAGATGAACACTAAGGAACAAAGGTCAAACATAGCAAATACACAGGCCTATGTGGAAAGGCAAGCCTGGTTTCTGAGGAGGAGAGAGATGTCTGTCTCCTTTATGCAATATATACATCTTAGTCTTTTATCAAAGCCTTTCATCCCCTTCTTTGGAGGGGAATCCTTCAATGGCAAGTTACCAGACTGCAGCTGACTTCTTGGACTGGAAGAGTTACACTTCCGCTTGCTCAGAATCGGAGAGAAGGTTATTCCTCCTTTTTCCCTTATTTCTTCAGTCTCAAAGCTTGGATGTGTCTTTAAAGAGGGTATTTATGTGGTTGTTTCAATGCTTTTTGGTTTTTACTTAACAGCTTTATTTAAAATCCATGTTCCGGAAACTGGGAAAGAGAATCTGCTCTGTCCAGGGTGATACTTAAACTTTTAAAATACTCTTAGGAGGGTTGGTTTTTTTTTTTTTCCTTTCCTTGCACTGGATGATGCTGTCAACATGCAGTTATTGCAAGAGAAAAAGATACTTCAGGCTTTGCATAGAGAAAAACTTGCTGGCTACTTTATGTAATGCTTCATCTCTGACTGTACACACAGAATTCAACTAACTTTAGGAAGCAATATTTTGGTATCATTTTTTAACAGGAGATGTCCAAACAAGAAAATAATTTATCTTTTTAATCTCTCTCTCTCTCTCTCTCATGTATTTTCCATTTTGGTTTAGTCTTCCATTCATCATGTGGCACTGGTGCATATTGTATTAAGGTATTAGATCAAACTGTCAAAAAGCTGACAGTTTGTTTTTGTTTTTTTTCCCCTTAAGCATATGCATTTTTGGAATAGTAATTAATTCAACAAACTGGAAGTAATTAGTGACTTTTTTCTTATGCTTGGTGCAGGTTTTGATACGAAGTATTTTTAGAAGGTTGCAGTTTTAACATCTGAAAAGCCCATATTTTCAGGTACCTTGGTTACACAAGAAGAATTCGTGATCTTAGGAAATATATTAACACACGTGATTCTGAATGTGATTTTCCAGTGGGAAATGCCTAAGTGCCTAATGACCTTAAGGAACAGCCTTGTCAAGTACCGATGGCTGTCTGCATAGGCGTTTTGAATACTCAAGACTTCATGTTTTCATAATTACAGCCAACCACTGTGACTACATGTAGGACTAGTATGTTCCATTCCTTAAGTTCTATGCGCTTTAAGTAATACAAATGTTACTTTAAATAAGCTACACGAAAAAAGCAGCTGGTATGGTCTTATATCCATAGCAGAAGCTTGCTTAATATGTCTAGATATTCCAGTAGGATGGGTGAAAGTTATGACAACTATCTGTAGAGTTTGTCTTGTTTATATCCTTTATTTATTCAAATAATACAACATAACAAATGCTGTAAAAATGTTCTCTGAAGTGATACACCTTGTTCATTGGATTGGTGTTTTTTAGGAACTTCTATCGCCTGGAGAGAAGCTCTGTTTCTAGTGCTGTAGTAAAGGTGGTGCTGCAACTCTCTTCCTGAACTGGTGAGGGAGATCTTACTATGAGACCTATTTGCAGAAGGGACACCTGATTTATCTTCCATGTCCTTTCCACAGGTGTTCGTACAAGGTATCAAGGTGTCTTTCTGGAACAGTTGTTTGCAGGAAGTGGTTGTCAAAGCTGAATGTTATGTATGTTTGAAGAAGCAGAACTTCCGAAATGTCTGATTATTTTTAGAAGTTGCCACTTACAGCTTTGGTTGTTTAATAAAACAGTTTTGAAAAATCTTCCTAGACTTCAGTATTTCTCTCATCAATATTTTCAGCAGACTCTGATGATGGGTTATTAATGTAGGAAGTATCATCTACCTATCAAATAGGGTATTCCTTGAAAACAAACTCTTCTTTTACCTGGCCAATAACAGATTATCCAGTCTGTGGGATGGAATATTAAGGTAACAGTCAGTAAATGTTAAAAACAACAATGTTAAATCTATCAGTTAATTTTGGATACAAAATTAATGATAGGAAAACAGAAGTGTTTGGGAAAGGAAAAAGAAGCAATATTAATCACGAAAAGGTATTTGTTCAGACTTAGCTGCAGTATTTTCTCCTGATAATTGGGTTGTCTTTCAACATTAAAATCCAAGATTATTTTCAAGTTGAAGCAGGCACCCACTAAGAAAAAAAAAAAATCTTTGTTCAGTTGCGTTGACTTAACATTAGATCTTTTTTATTGCATATGCAGCCTAAGCTGACCCTTAAAAAGCCACAGAGAAACAGCAGCTCAGTGAAATGTTCAGACTGAACATTGGTATTTTGAGTGAAAGGGCCAATATTTTTTGTGATGTTTTTGCACTACTATCGTGATGAGCAAGAATGCTTTGGCTGATGCTCTCACAACAACAGTAGTAGAGAAAAAATGGAAACGGTAAATTGTCTTTGGACTGTGATATAAAAGAATGGTCCATTTCTTCACTGTGAGGATGAGGCATGGTTAGGTGGGTGAAGTTTAACTAATCGGTGATCACAAAGCTGGGAAAATTGTCCTTTATTTCATGCCTGAACTTTGCAAATGTGTTGTGATCTATTACAGATCCAACTGAAGAACCTGGAAGGCAACAGAACAGCCTGTGGCCTAGATCTACAGTGAAGACAGCCCGAGTTACGATCCCAGACCACAAGGCAACCAGGTAAGGACAATGCAAAAATCATTGGACTCTCTTCTAAGAATTTTTTTTTTTTAAAACAAGCATACAAATAAATGTGAAGCTAAGATGGCCCACAAAACATGAGCAGCTGTTTATCAACTCATTACTGTTGTGCAATTGAATCAAAGGGGAGAGTCAGATTGTGACTGATAAGCAGTGAGATAATAGAATCAAAAGCAGAATGTTTGTACTCTGAAAGGGCTGAAAGTCTGTGCACAGGAAGGTAATGCTGACAGGGCAATGCACGAATATAGCAAATACAGGTACACAGCATGAACTGAACCTACAGTGATTTTAAAGATGGACTTGAAAGTATGAAAAGCTATGCATAAAGTCATTGACCTATTTGAAATGAGGGCTAGTGGAACGACAGAGGGTGATGGCTGGCAGGAGAATGACTAACGCTGCAGAAGGGCCTGATTAAATGTGTTTAGGAAAGGAGCTGAGGTTTGGATTCAGGCTGCTGGACCATTGAACACCCACTGTGGGCTGTTTGGCCATACCTGTGCAATGTTAAGCTTCCTATCTGCTGGCCTGGATAAAGAGAGGTGTGCATAAACCCAGCATCCCATACTGTTGAATGAATGTTGTTCCTGGGAGGGAAGTACAAGGGAAATGTTAGAAACAGCTTCTAGAGTTAGCAAGTGACCTCCCAGCCTAGAGTGCTGAGACTGAGTCAAGTTACTGGGAACGCCTGGAGGACCAGGAGTCCTGGGACCAGATGGAGAGCGGGATGGCCAATAAAGAGTATTGTTAAATTGTTCAAGTAACACAATAAATAAACAGAGGATACAGATCCCCCTATCTCCCCTGAAAGCTTTCTGGGGAGTAGGTCTTCCATTCTGATCTACAACTTTATTAAAGAGCCTTTAACTTACACTGTCTGGGCTATCTGCTGCTTTTATATGCTGGCTACAAGAAGGCAATACAGCAACAAGTACTTGCATTACTTAGTTCTGTTCACTAGCCACCAAAACAACACATTCTTACCAGGAAGGGAAACAAAAAGGGATTGAATTTTCTTGGTAGCCTTGGTTAATGAAGTTGCATCAGAAGATAATGCTGTGCAGTTCCCTGTGGTCATGTCAGTGATGTGTCCAACCCTGCTTTACAACTCAGCTGCAATATGTCATTGGTTTGGTTTCAATGCATCTGGTAGCAATGAAAAATAGGTCTTCAATTCTCTGCTTTGCCATCTTATACTCTTGCCAGATGAATCAGCCAGAGACTCCCATGGTCAATGTGAATGAGGGAATCTCACCTATCTTTTATGCTGTCTGTTTCCACCTGTGACTTTGCTGTATTTATACTGTAAAGTGGAGAAATTAGTCTGAGGATGGTGAAGACGAGTCATTATCTACTACTGGGGTGGGGAACTTGTGGACCAGATAAGACCAGTAATTTCATTTCACATGACCTGAAGTAACCTACTTTTGCTTAACGCAGCCAAGGCAACAAGGAAAAGCAAGGCTCTAATGTTTGGGGGTTTTTTAGTTCTTCCATTATTCCTAACCACGTGATACGTGTTTTCACATCACATGATGTGGTCCCCAAATGCAAAGGCTTTTTGTTCCCTTCACAATATTTATTGAAAGAAAGGGAATTTTATTTGGTCTTAATCTATAACCTGCTGGAATGACTTCAAATACCTGTATACCCTCTGTAAATGCTGAACGAAATCCCCACCCTGTTCTCCCAGTCTGAACATGGGATGGAAGTTACTTTAAGAAGGCTTTCATTAACCTGATTTTCCCTGGCCACAGATTATTAGAGACTCATCTTCACAGTGAAGAACTAGATTGTTCTTTTATGTCACAGTCTGACGACAATTTAGCTTTTTTTCCCCTGCTTTTTCTCTATTAGAGATCTGAGATAAACTGTTAAAAGAAGAAAAGGTTAAATGCATTGTTTCTTTTTTCAAGGAGGTAAACTAAAGAGAGTGGGATACTTGGGCCTCAAAAGGCTAGATCTTCTAGCTGCCTAGCCTGCAGGAAGTGGATGAGCTGTAATGATTTATGTAAAATGAAGAGTTAACCTAAGGCTTCATCCAGCACTATGTTCCTCCTCTGTTACATCAGCATGAATTGGGATTGCATATCAGTGGGATTGAGATACTGGGCTATCCATGTTTTTGTAAGTCAATGGATTATTGACCTATTTTTCCCAATATAGGGAAAAGGAGGCATGTTATAAGAATAAAGCATTCATGCATGCATATATATGTGTGTTTCTGCATATATGTGTGCATATACGCACAACATAATGTGTGGTAATGCATATATAATGTTATTCTTCCCATATTCCTTGTTTGACCTTGTCTTGAAGGCCACAAATATAACATTAGCCTTGATGCTTCTGTGTTTTTTATGAACTTTCTCTAGCTGTTCTGATTCTCTTACTTCCTGTAATTCAGGCATGGTACTGTGCAATTGCATGGTAATTTTGGAGCAGGGGAGAAGTCGGGCTCTCTAGTGACCTTTTCACTAGAAATTTTTGATGAAAACAACTGTTAGCAAGTTTGGATGTGTCTTTTTATAACCTTTGCAGCTCAGTGTGTGTCCTTCTAATGAGCTCTTTCAGCTCTGCCCAAACTAGTCATACTTAACATGCAGTTGCGTGGCCCTGAAATTCATTCAATCTTTTTCAAAGCATAAGTAAGCAATGCTATGAGCCTGGTAAGTGGTTTGTACTAAGAATTTTGTACCTGGTCACACCGAAGGTGCCTCTAATTCAAGTTCTTCAAAAACAGCCTGTAGAAGATGCCTTGACATATGAATAAGGCAAGCACACAATGATGCTTTACAAATACACTTACATTCTCTCCCAACTAGTCTTCCAGACTTTTTTAGTGAGCAATATCTAGTAGAACTTGATTTTTTTTCTCCCATGAATTTATCAAATTAGTTTTGAGACCATGTGAATTTTAAGCATTGCCAGAATTATTCTCCTAAATGCATACGTTACCTTAACTCTTTTGTTGGTTTTGTACTAAAAAACAAAAAAAAATCCATTTTTTTTCCTCTGATGGTGTATTTTTTCAATCGTTGCAATACTTGCTTATGAAGCTGTTTTTTGGGGGGTTTTTGTTTGTTTGTTTGTTTTCCAAAATATGTCTGGCTGGTTCTGTCCAAGGGTATTTGCTGAACAAAATACCTAAAGCCTTATCCTTATCAACTCAGAAATATTAGTGTGGCAAAAGGAGTTTTATTTTTAGTATTTTTTTTAAACTGAAAAAAACTGCAACAGCTGGTGTTGCGTTTTCCCCTTGCTCATTACCATTTTCTTTCTAAATGTAATGATTTTCAATGTATTCCAAAATAGTCTGTCTCTGGTGGCTATGAAATCGCATGTGATCTGGAGCTGGTATTGATGTAGGATCTCTGATAAAAACAAGAAAATGCTTTTGAATTTGCTAGCTAGTCAGGGGTTAAGATGCTGGGCTTTGGCTAGGGAAATTTAGGTTTCATTTCTGACTTCAACAGAGTCTCCTTATTTGATATTGAACTAGCTGTTTTTACATCTGCTTTCTTTGTATCAAGAGGGCTAATAGCACTTTTTTAACCTGCAAGGATGTTACAAGGATAAATTTGCTAAAGCATCAAAGGAGCTTGGATAGCAGAGGGTTGTTGAAGTAGCTAAGAAGACTGATAGATATCAGCTACTTGCAGGCTTTTCTCAGCATTGTATAAAAATTTAAAAATAAAAAGAGATTATTTTACCATGTAGTCTTAGTGAGTTGATGTTGTTAGTGAGGATGATGTTACTCCAGCATCCTTCTCTGCAGATCTTACCTGTAACAATAATTTCCAACATGAAAAGGCACAAAGAGAAGTGCTACTTTTAAGGAAAATAGCTTCCAGTCATCTTATTTTTGTGGTTTGTAGGTCTTTCTCCTGGGGTGTTTCTGTTCTGCATTGCTGACAGGGTGTCAGATTCCCTGCATGCTCATTTGGACCTGCTGCAGCAGGTCCTCTGGTCCCTCTGGATCCTCTGGTCCCAGCTGAAGAATTTCAAGCTTGTCTCTTTCTTTTTTTTCCTTTTTTTCCTCCTCTTTTCTTTTTTATTTTGTTGTTGTTTTCGTAAGTGTAGGGACTGCATTAATTGGCTAACACCGCACGGTCTGGGGGCTCTCACATTCTTTTGATGACAAAGTTATAATAGTTTGAGGTAATATGTATCCATGGGTCCCGTACCAGCAATAGCAGCCAATTAATTACCAGGGAAAATCATTACTGAAGCAAAAGTCCAGCTATTGAACTAAAGCTGTTCCTTTCATTTATTCCGTTTAAGAGAAGGCATAGATTTCTTCTCCCGTTATCTCCTGCTGACCAGAGCTCTCACCTGTGACTCTAGATGAATGGCATGGTGAAAGGATGGGCTGGCAGATTTATTCTTGGATAGGTTAGTGACCTCTTTGGAGAAACAGGGGGATTTATGTTTTTTGGGGTTGGGCAACTTGAGGGTACTCAGCCAATAGAAGACATGTAAGACCCATCGTTCCCTGATGCTGAGTATCTATTGCTGTAACTGGAGAACATCCTGAACTGAAATGCAAAAGAAAAGGACTAAAGACAGTTGGTTTTTTGGTTGTTTTTTTTTTTTTTTTTCATGAAAGAGGGGGAAAAAAACCCTGATCTCAAAGTCATTTCTTTGATCCAGAACTTTGCTATTCTGAGCTCATTTTACCTGTAAAAGTCTTCTCTTACATTGTGCAAGTGGGGGCTTTTTTGCAGATGTGGGCTGATTTTTTTCATCATAAGTCTGATGAAGAATGCCATTGCTCAATTAGTTGCTGTCTCTCTTTTATCAAAATCCAAAATGTCTCTCAACTACTTTCTATTAAAGGAAAGTACAGATGCTAACACTGAAAGAGCAAAATGGCTTTTCCCTCACGGTCTTCAGGCCATCTTGCAAGTTCAAGTGGTTTGGATAGGTCACATAAACTTTGGATTATCATTCAGTCTGAGTGAAAAAGTCATCAGGATTAAGCTAGATATTTTATTCAGAGTAGCTCACGCAAAATAAACAGCTCTATCATCTTCTCCCCCTTTGCCTGGAATCCAGCCAGATTTCCTGCAGTGTTGTCTAATATCTACTCTTTCAATTAACATTAGATACAGAGCTTAGGCAAACTAGAAGTAAATTGCAAGTCACCCAGCCTCTTCTTTCCAGAATCAAAAGACTGCAATTTAACAACTCTCTTTGGGCAGAAATGTTTTGTATCTGTAAAATTATGTGTTTTACATACTAGCTGCAAAGATAAACACACATGCTTTTCTTTATTCTGTCTGTGGGTTTCTCAGGATATTATACAAGCTGAAAACTAGGTATGGGGCCTGGTAAATAAAGACGACACAGCTGGAACACAAGCTGTCTGGAATGCTATTTATCGTAGTACTCTTTCTTTTCTTTAGTAGACTTGCTATTTAAAGACTAGCTGTAATTCCAGATATACTGAAACTTGAGAGTAACTTTTGGTTGTGCCTGTTCCTGATAAAGCAGATCTATTTTATTTATGACTGTATGCTAATCATAAAACAAATCTACTGTGCATCTGATTTTGCAGGTGCAAAATTTGCTTGCTTAATGTGAAACAAGGTGGAGTCCTGTTGTGTAAAATAAAATGGGTCTCACTGCCCTCACAAAGAAGAAATGCTAAGGTAACATGAATTTGTTGTTGACTTCTTAGCCAAAAGCAGCAAGGAAATCTGTAGCGATAAGCATATTCACCTAGAAGCTCTGTATGTAAAGGGCAAAGTTGCAGAGATGACAGGCTAGATGTTTTGAGATGAGTTTTGTTGCTGGAAAGCATAAAGAGTGTTAGGACTTGGTATGTTTTTTCTAAAAAACAACTGGTGACACGCTCTAAGGTCAACATGTAATATCTTTTCCATGCTCTTCTAAAAAGTCAGATTAGTCCTTTCAGCAAGTAACCTTTCTCACATTGAGTATGTTTGCTTTCCTGTCTTTAAAATTCATCCTCTCTATTTGTGATTCTGACAGCTTGTAGGATTACATTTTCCATATATTGATTTGGATGTTCTCCCTTTGTCATGTTTTGATTAAAAGTAGTATAGTTTTACTTATGTTAAGATAATATACAGTGTACAGTAGATATATAACATTTTAGCAAAGCCTTTTTGTATTTTTTTTTTTAAGAACCTTCAGACACAGTTTTACCATTCAAGCTCAATTTAGTAATAATGAAACAATTGTCGTTAAGGAAAGGGTGACATTTTGGTGGGTTGAAGGCTATTGTTTCCTTACCTTTACGTAGACAGAAAATCCACTGAGGACACCAGGGAAATGTCCCTAAAATGTGAAATAGAAAAGTTCTTGGAAAAACTTGAGTAAACATATATCAAATATTTCCCACATGCATTTTGGAAATGATTCTATAAAAATGGGCTCATTGCACTGATTGTCACTTTATAGTAGATAACACTTTTCATTTCGAGGGCTTTCAAATCACAGCACAAAATCCATGTCAGCACATGAACTTCTTGGAATATGAATCTGAAAGGAACCTCCTTGGTCACTGAGTCCAATATGTTTACTATTTTAGGCAACTATACCTTTTATATAATCTGTTTAGTTTTTAAGTGATTATCAAAAAGAATAAAATCACATTTACTCTTTTAGTACAATACCTCTTAAAAACATATAATAACATATTCTATCATGTATTTAAAAATAGAATTACCAAAGTGAATCATGGTTTAATTATCATGACTCTGAAGATATTAATTTATCTGATTTTGAACACTTAATACTCTTTTTTTAGCTCTCCCAGAAGAAGGAAAAAAAAGTGTGTGTGTGTGTGGTGGGAATGACAAGAAACCAGCCTGTGTTCTAAGATCATTTTAGAAAATAAGTTCTAGTTCCAACATATCACTTTTTTATCACTTTTACTAAGATTGAATGATATTATCTGATGTTATTTTAAAAAAAGGTATTAAATACATAAAAGAAAAGTAATTTCTCTGATTGTATCTAACAAGGTGATAAGATACCTAACTGGAACCAGCCATTCTGATTACCAGTTGTGTTCTCTGTCCTTTGGGTAAGCTGTTTTCTCTCCATCAGCTTTGCTCACTGTCCTATATTGAGTTCTGTGGGAAGATTTTCAGTAATGTGAATGGTTTTTAGCATGGTGTGCTAAACAAACAAGGCTTCCAGTCAGTCTGCCCACTCTCCAAATACTTTTGAAGCTATTGGTCAACTGCCACTAGATTTTTTGATAGGTGGAAGTCAGAAGTCTATAAAGCTTTGTGGTAATGTAGGATTGGGCAGGACCTACATTACCATGATATCACAGTTTCATGGGATTCCTCTCAATAAGTGACTGTGTTCCACCTAGGAATGAATGAGGTTTTCCCTTGATGCTTTTTCAAGCAGGCTGTTGCAGAACTTCTCATGCTTACAGAATTTCTCTTAGTTTTCTCTCTACTTTTCATTAGAGCCAGGCTGTGCTGCTTTATTCCCTTGCCAGCAGCGACCTTGAGCTTTCAAAATTCCTTTACCTTTCAGTCCTTTGGTGTATCTGAAGAGAGCTCTATTGCCTCTGCTTTTCTGGCCCATCAAGGTGAGGTTTTTTTAGTCTCTACAATGGTTTCTAAGTTCCCTTGGGTATCCTAGTAGCGAGCCTCTTCATCTGTTACCATTTGAACAAATTTCTCTTGAATATAGATGGTCAGAATTATTTGCAATGTTCTGGATGAAGCCTTGTAGAATGTCATTAGTAATCATGTATCACTACTGGAAGTACCTCATCGTTTAGATACTAGGAATGCATTTGCCTTTTGATGGTCACACCAGATTAATTGCTCCTCATCATCCGCTGATTGACAATACACATAGGGTCTTGCCCCTCTGTTTTTTTTTCCAACTGATGAGACACCAGCATAGATCAGACAGTCTTGTTATTAATCCCTATGAGTATGACCTTGTCCTTTATGATAGTACAGTCTATAGAGAGTTTATTAATATCTCTCAGTTTCAGATCATAAGAACATTTAATTAACATATGCAGGCCTGGGTTTATTGGGAATGAGGGAGGAAATATGTCTATAGACCCCATCTCCAGTAGTACCATCTTATGCTATGTGTGCTTTCACATGATGTGATGCAGATTGGTTATGTGGCTGCACAATCCCCCCACATAGATTGAGGTTGTGTCAGCCCTTGCATTCCTACTTGCTATGAAGACCTATATCTCTCCCATTTATGAGATGACAAGTATTTTTTTTTCTTTAACCAGTTCCTTTCCCATGTTACAAATCTTCCTCCTCTCCACCTATCTAGATATGTATTTTATTATATCAAATAAAACATCTAATCAGAATCGAGGCAGAAAAAAGAATTAGTGGATTTAATGTAGAAGAAAGAAGAATAGATTTATCCTATCCAGAAAAATCAAGGACTTCTATCAGAGAAGTGTAGGTTATTTTGATGTAATCTACTGTAAAGTCCACAGTGCTTTTTATCATGTCTTCTGTTTCTCTCTGTTAAGATATTCTTTCCTTCAATGTCTGCTCTAAAGCCACACGTGCCGCTAAGACCAGTCTGATGAGCTGATAGTTCCTCTAAGTTTTATGTTACTATAGTCAATGTTCTCTAGTTACTGTATTGTCACCAACTCAATTGAGTCTAGGAAAAGCATGCTGCATTTACAATGTGAAACACTGGTTCCTTCAGAGTACATGGATGGGGATTCTGGCCCTTTCAATCTGAACATATAAATCAGGATTCAGCCTCTCTGCCTGGGTACGGTAAGTGAAAAGCTGAACCACCTGTAGCTCCATAGATGGCTATTAATGGAAGACAGCCATCTGCAGAATAGCTGCTCAGATCTGAGACAGCTAAATCTCTCTCTGGTGGTACTTGTCATATGCTACACAGAGAGTAGGAAAACTACACTACTAACTAAAGCTGGGTGGAATCAATAGGGATCATTGACCTTGGAGCAGGATTGTTCCCTTGAGCCTCTTCAGATATGAGACACCCTCCAAGCCGTGATGATTTTGTCATTATGTGGAGTATAGGAAGGGGGTGTGGGAAGACTGCTGTATTGAGGGAGAAAAGCCAAGGAAAATTAGACAAGCATGCACAGTCTCCTATGGCCACGAATGAAACAGTCGCTTTTTCCTGATGAAATGTAGCCTGCTAATGGACACCAAAGTGTTTTCAGCTGCACTGGATTCTAGCATTTGTTGAGCTTTCCCTGAGTGTTCATTAATCGAATTGTGAGGCAAATGACAACTTCAGACTAAAGGCGACCTAACTGTTGCACCACCCTGTAAGCATTAAAATAAAGAGTGTTCAGGAATTAATGAGCATGATGGCCATATTTCTTATGCACAGCAACTGGTAAATCTCACCTCATGCCTCTTCGACACAAAATCCTCCTCAGTCAGCTATGTATTGCCTGGGCAAGTCGCTTTTCTTGCTATTGTCAGCTGCTTTTTATCAGTTTTTAACAAACCACAGAGGTTGTGGATCACATGAGTTAGGGTTTTTGAATAGCTCTATACAACATGAGAAGTTTCTTTTCCTTCAACAAAACCTGTTTGGCTTCCCTTCCAGTATTTTCTCCAAAATCACAAGATACACTTGACTTTCCCCTGAAATACTTGAGAATAGCGAGCTGATTCCTTTTACTTCTCTTTTCAGGTATAGTATTTCTATTTTCTTTCCTCTTTCATCTTGCTTTTTATCCATCATGAAATGGCAAAGGACAGCACTGTGACTGACAGGGTAGCAAGAAAAGAGGAGGAAAGGCCATTTTGAAGGGTGATCTGAATTACCCAATTAACAGGTCACAGATTTAGCAAGATTTTGAAATGATAAGCCTTAACCATTTTTTAACATGTCCATGGTATATCTGAGAACAAGGAATTTGGACTATACCTGCAGTTACAGGAGGTAGACTGGACACAGTAAATAGTCGGAGGACATGTTTATCTTAGATTCTGCTATGACATTAAAAAGCTAATGCAGTCCTTTACTGTAAAAAGGTAATATTCTATAGAAGGAGGGAATTGATCTAATCTCTGAGGACAGAGCTGTGAAGCTACATCCAGATTGCCATTTCCAGTTCTAGTCTGTATACTGTGTGAAGCCCAACAGAAGAAGGGACTGACCGGGACTTCAGCAGTTAAACTGCGCACTTTGCTGTTTGCAGACGAAGCCAGGCTTCTGGCTGGAAAGGGCAGGGACCTTTTCACTTTAACTGATTGTCTGAGTGGCCGGCTGCTACTCACCTGGTGCTTGGGAGCACCAGTACCAGTGCTAGGTGGGAGCAGACCTGTCGGGCAGCAGTTAACAGGGATTTCGGCAGTTAACCCAGAGATCTCACTCTTTATGGTAATGGTCATCTCAGAGCCTGTTTTTTTATTGGTGAAGCTAGCATTGGTTTTCCCTTTATGCGTGACTTTGCACTGATAAACACTGAGTTTCAGCTGCCGCTTTATGGTGCAATCATAAGACCCTTCAGCATTTCCACACAGTCTGCCCTCTTCTTTACCACTCTGAATAATTTTTATCAGCAGAAAACTTTGGCACATCTCCCTGTTAACTCCAGGCCACTACAGCGGCCTTGAACATCAGTGCAATTTTTAGGTTCTTCTGTGAAGTACAAGAATTTAGTTCTCAATAGACTGCAATGTTTTAGTAATATTTAAGTTATTAGATTAATCACTAAGTGCTTGGATAGCATACAATGCCCAGTAATAATCAGGAATGTGTCCTTCTGACATTAAACTTTGTGAAGGTTTAAAACACATTGAGCCCCTATTTCTATACTGAGACCCTAAATCACAATAGTGGGCATCTGAATATATGAAGCCGTATTTCCTATGTATTTATTTCATATGTCCTGTATCTCTGCACCAGAGCCATTCCAGCTTCCCACATGTTCTGTAATGCTCATCATTAAAAATCTTTTTATGTTCTCGCACATCTCTTACATATGTGGGCTAAAACAGGACATATTGTGGCTGGTTAAGAACTACATATGTACAGATTGGCAAGCTACCATACACGCCCAGGTAGACCAGCTAGCTTATGCCTTTGAAATATAGAAGGACTGAGTTTGGTCTGTCTTTTCCCCAACTAAAATAAATTAGAACAGTTATCTTGTTCAATCATCTAACCATTTGACAGAAGTGTAGAAAATTTTTATCTTGGGTATCCCTACTTCTGTGTTGAAACTTGCCATGAGGATGAAAAATTATTAAAGCCAGATAAATGCACAACTAGTACAACAGCATAAACTGTGCTGGCTTAGGAGACAAGGTTTGTGCAAGGAAGGGGCATCCTGCTGCTATCACTGCTCCTAGGCCCTGTTAAGTTAGGAAGTGTATGGAGAAAGTCTAGAACATACCACATGGTGAGGGTTTGCGGACTTGGAAGTGATGGCAAAGACCAAAGGGGAGTGATCTTTCCTGCTCTGAGTGTATGAGTGAAGGTGCAACTGCTCATTGTAGAGAGGAGGAGGTGGCCAGGAAAGAATGATTTGGTCCAGAAATGTCAATGCTTTTGAGCTTGAGGACATCAGTAGGCCTTGAACCTCTCCTGCTGTATCTCATGGTTATAGTGTCCCCATGGCATTTGTAGTCTCTCTTCTCTTGGCCCTCATGCTGCCTGCATGACAGCAATTAAACGATGAATATTGCTGATTACTAAAAGTCTCACTCTTCTGTACTTCAACGCAATTCAAATGTGCCAACTTAGTCTTTTGGCAGCCTGTACCTATAGTTTCAGTAATTCTCCAAAACTCCTTTCACAGCCTTGGAGAGAGTACAGTGAAATCTTGGGGCTTATTAAGGGCATTTTCCCATTGAAATTCTGTATGCAGTGTAGCTGTCTGTCCCTGCTTCAGAAGAAATTTTGACAGGCAGCCATATTTGACAGCTGTATGGCTTAATGTGGATAAGACTCTTAATAACTGACTTAAGGCTTGAACTTTTAAGACCGCTGAGTGATGTCAAATAAGAAAAAAAATTTCAACTTGTCATGCTGAATAATTGTTGATAATGTACTACCATTTTCTTCCACCTTCAGCCTGCTAGCAAAGAACTGTGGGGAATTCTAGCCATCCCATTTTAACTTTACTATTAATATAATCCATCTATTTTATTTTCTGTGAAATGCATTTCATAGCATTTTGCAGTTGCTAAGGCAGTTACATCATCACAATACTCTGAGGCTGCAATTAAAATTTAAAAAAATTTTGTTTGATCTTTCTTGAGAGAGAATAATGTTGATGATGGTGAATCACAATGATCCAGTGAAGAGTTAATCTAAGAAAAACTTTTTTTCTCATTCTATTAACAATTTTCCCCAAATCTCTGGGATTTCTCTAATAACCTACATGATTACATTATAAAATAAACATTAAAGCATGTGATAGAGATTTGAGAGTGTATGGGTTCTGTGTTATTGAGAGATAATAAAAAGTGAGAAATTTCAATAAATATATATACATATATTGAGAAATACAGTCTTGTCAGTCTACAATTATTTCAAGTAGCATGCTCTAACTTTGCAGTTTAGGGGAATCTGACAAGGTCTCATGCTTTCATAAAATTTGGATACTACTTCCTTCCTGCAAGTGCTTATCTTAATAATTACCATATCATTACTGAAATGGCTGCCCTTTCAAGGTCTTTTTTTTATTAACATGCTTTTCTAGTAGCTGGCCATTTAAATTTGGCCAGGATGAGCTGTCATGCAGTGTGGTGAGTGGTTATTGCAGTTTTCTCCCTCCCATCTATGCGATACTTTCCAGCTAAAGTGCACATGAGATAGAAAGGGACTCCTTAGAAATGACAAATGGAATAATGGCAACAGAAGGATTTTCAATTTATCAGAAAAAGGCATAATGAAATCCAATAGCTGGAAGAGAAGGCAGAGATAGTCTTATTAGAAATAGTCTGTGCAGTTTTCACAATGAGGGATAGCTGTCTATTGGAAAAGCATATCTAAAAATACAGTGAGATCTACGTTATCTGGAATCTTTATATATAAAAATGGATGGCTTTCTAAAATATATGTTCTAACTTCAGGGGAAAATATGAGCTGCTGTAGGTTGGGTTTTTTGTGGGTTTTTTTTTTTTTTTTAGTGACATTCCCTCGTCTGTTCTGTTCAGTAGATCAAAAAAACTTGATCACAGTAGTTGTTTTCTCATTTCCAAGCTGACAAATATATGTTCTACTGGTCCTAAAAACTTTCACTTTTGAACAAAATGAAGAGGGAGGGGCGGAAACCATAGCTGCAATGTGATACACCTTCATATTTTTTTCTTTATTTTTTCTTGTCTCTCTTTGACCCTTTTTTTTGCCTGCTGAGACAGAGATAGAGGACTCCTACAGGTATCTTTCACCCAGAAGAAAAATTTCTTATTTTGAAAAAAAAAAAAAGAAGCAAAAAAAGTGCTAAGTTTAAAATAAATCTTTATTTAGAGACAGGCAAGGAAAAAAACCAACAAAACACAATCTGTAATTGTTTGAATTAGTCTTTTTATTTTAATCTTTTTATCATGAACCGGCACAAACTAATCTTTACATGTGGTGAGTGGCTAGCTGTGACCTCTTAAGTATCTAATCCAGAAACTTCAAAGAGGAGTGATAAATGTTCAATTGCACCTACAGCAGGTCAAAAGGAAGGTGATCAGTAAATATTCAAACACCTTTTGATGAGGGATGGAGATGGCCTTTCCTATTAGTAGTTCACAATTTTTGTTGCAACAGTATTTTTGGAAGGAAGGGGAATCCTCTCTCTTAATAAAGAGACAGGATTGGGTTTATGGGTAGTATTTTGCTGAATTTTTTCATCATCTCACATGGTATTGTTCAGTTGAGCGTGTTTTTTTGAAAAATTGCTTTACATGTATAAAATGGGTTAACTGAGTTTGTGTTTTCTTTTGTGCCTAGAGATCTAGTCACATCTTTCATATTTACAGTGGTTTCCCATTGTTACTGATCCACAGCCCCTGATGGGAGGGAGGGTCGTGGCTCTAGTGAAGACTTTTCAAGGCAATATTTTTCACGGTAAAATTGGAGATTACTTCCTATAAGAGGTATGTCCACATATGAATGACCCCATGATCTTAACTCCAGAAATTTCTGATAGGTAAACTCATCCATCAGATGGATCAGAGAGACTAGCACTGCAGACATAAACCTTCCACACATGCTTTACACATGCTTTACTACTTAATGGGTTCATATCCTGGGCAGACAAGGATTTTTTTTTTTTCATTTCTCTTTGTCCTAGGTATATATAGTATCACCATTAATATGTACATGCAATTCTATAAAAGGACATTCCTATGTGCAAATTACACATTTATTTGATATAAATGTAAAAGGCTGATAGAGGATATTTTTTTCCCCAGTTGAAGTGCTGATGCAAAATTTACAAAGAGTTTCTGTAAAAAGAAGTGTCTTGGAATTTGGGGCGGTGCTTCATGCCCTTCTCTCCCCTAAAGGACATCTCTCTAATTGCAGTTTGAGATAACATTCTCCAAGTGCTAGGTACAGGGCAGCCAGGCTAACACAGAGCTATTAGCAGGTGGCTGGACCAGCTGGAGTAGAGTTGCCACCTGCTACAACATTCACCATTAATTAACTAACTCATCATTAATTGCATGGCCTTCTAACTAAGATCATGTGCAATATCTGTATACTATCTAATAAAATCTTTGCCTCAGAATGATAAATCTGAACTCTCAGGGAGACTGGTTGTGGCCTAATGCTGCAGACATCAAATGCATGTTCAGAAAGGAGCAAACGTCGCAGAAACGCTGAGTTCATAGAGCCAGATCTCAAGCTGTTTTGTTTGGGCACAGCACCAAGTTAGCTGCCCTTTGGAATCAGCAGGTCAACATCAGTTTTTGCTTGCTGAGAATCGCGGTCTGGAGGGCTGTGTTGAATGCAGCTTCATCATGCCATGGATGATCTATTTCTCTTGAGACAGAAGGTGATAATTAACAAGAGAAGGACCTCCATGCTCTGTAGTTCTCTACTGTAAATACTACTCAAAAGCAGCTTTGTTGTTAGCAACCCAGGAGGTTCTGATTTTTTGGCTTCTGTCAGATGGTCAGGTTTTTTGGTTTTTTGTCCTGCGACCCATAGGCCAGATACTTAGGGTTCTCCTCCTTTTGTAAAGTGTGTCAGTCATTTTGCAGAGCAACATGACTCAAAGAAGCAGGGGTTCAAGTGTGAACAACAAGCATGGCTTTGAACCTGCAAAATAACTTTTTTTTAAGTTGGTTTGGGAGATCTTACTGATTTCTAATACAACTCCTTAAATTCCACCTAAAAAAATAGGCTGCCTACCTCTTAAATATTTGCTGGTGAAAGGGCTGGGGAGATCTTCAGAAATCCAGCTGCTAAAGCAGCACTGGCTGTGTTTGAAGATAGAATGGGTAATGCTTTTATGTTGCCAAAAAGGAACATTTTTTGAACTTTAGCTTTGATGAGAAAGTCCAGTTAGTGCTCAGCTACCATATGAGTAGCTGAGACTGCTCCTGTGCCGCGCCCTTGAAAGAGAAATCCAGGGGAAGGCAATTTTGTCCTTTGTGCCTATATACGTATTGAAATCATTACTCCAGATACTGTTAAAGGTGGGAACCTCTGCTAAAATAAACCATCAGTGTAGCCCAGCATGTTTGGATGTTTTAAGATCATATTTTTTTTTTTACATTGGGTCTATGTGATGTAAAGTCAGCATTTTCAGGTCCAGTTCTACTGCCCATGTAAATCAAGTTCAGCTCCAAGTGGGAAGTTATTAATAGGGACACTTTATGCATGTTTTCTGTCTTGGTTTCTCCCAGAGAATTTTAGCTTAGCACTTTCTATGACCTTGTTTGGCTCACCATCAGAAGACATTGTTGTTTCATTAGAAAAAGTAATATAACAAGCATGATAAGCTCTGAGAAATGGCATATTTTTGCATCTCGGATTAATCTAAGGCCAGTACTCTATTCTGATTCTTAACTGCTGCTCTTGCTATGATGCCGAATATCAGTCCTGAGGCTGATATACTCAAACTTCTAATTTTCCAGTAACTAGTGTCCTCCTGAAAATGTTTTTTTCTTTATTTTCAGTCACAATATTAAATTAAAATTCAGAAGGGAATCTACATCTTATTTATGGATTGAAGAGTATATGATAGCCAATTATTATGGTTTTAAAATATTGCTAACTTTGAAATTAAAAAATTACAGGTGCTCTGAGTTTGAATTATTCATTCTTTGGTTTTGGAATGGAAACTATTATAAATGTGTAAATAATCTGAGAATGCAATGAACTTAGTTTTCAATTTTTTGTCATAATAAAAGAAAAAAGGGAAAAAATGGAAGCACAGAAGTTAAATAAAATTTTTTTAAAAAAGTAAAGAAGAAAGTACCAAACAATTATAAAGAGCACAAACTGCGTAGGAAACTCACAAACCTTGGAGAGAGAGAGAAGCCCTACATGGGGAAAAAAAAAAAAAAGAAACTTTATTTTTATGTTTACTTAAATGGTCTTTAAATCTACAGAGTAAAGGACAGTGTTGCTCACTGCAGGACTAGCTTAAAGTGAACAGAAAAACAATTGTTTTGACCAGTAGCATTTTAGTATACATTGCTACACCTTTTGGTTTTGATCTCAGTTGACAAGCTTTGTCTTGCAAGCTACTGAGGTGATTCAAAGTCCCTGAGCAAAGGAGGGGATTTTCCTGATTTGGAAAGGGAATAGCTGTTCAGACAAAAAGCGGTGTTTCATAAAACACTGGCCTTTTTTCACTAAAAATGAGGGGGGGGGTTCTGTCTCAGGAATGTGCAGCTTTCTTTGGAACAGCAGCAGTAGCAGCAATACAGATAACATGTTTAACACACAGGAAGACTGACAGCTGATGTATGTGTGTGGCTTTGGGATATTTTTTGTTTGTTTGTTTTGTTTTAAAATCAGTGTACTTTTCATGAAAGGAAAAAAAAAAACCAACAAACAAAAAACCCACACCAAAATGATGGAATGTATGGAACAGCAGTAGGTTGTTTTCTCCGATCAGGCTTGAATGACATGACTTGGTCATAAATAGGAGGGTAGCAGAGATACTTTCCAGAGAGAAGATTTTTATTCTTACACTACAATTCCCTGGTGTTTCCAGAGTGAAATCATAGCAGCTTTGTATCATTTTAAAAATTGATGGAAAAAAAAAATAATCCCAGTTCGGAATTTCTTTCTGAATGTTAGAATAATTGCAGAACAGGCAGTCCCTTTTTCTCACCAACTGTTACAAGTCTAATCTCACTAGGAAATATGTGTTAACCTCAGAAAAGAAAACAAAATTAAAGGGCTTTAATTATATGGCTTTGTGATCTTTGACTTCACGTGGACTATGGTTAGGTCCAAGATTGCCTTGCATTCTCACCATGGCCAAATCTTCCTATTTTGTGATAGTTTCCATATATTATGCCTTTTTCCATAGCTGTAATTCATTATACAGCCATGGATCCCTGCCCTGTTACGGCATCTCCCACCTTTCACAAGGAAAGGATTTATTTCACCAAAAATTAAGTTTTTTCAGCTTTTCTGGTGATGCAATCTTGACTCTGATAATTTTTTTAAAATCGAGGAGTAAATATTCTGGGACATGATTTAAAGACCTTTATGGCTGAAGTTTTCCCCATCTAAAAGAAACCTTCCTCTTCCCTTCCCCAAGATCCACGTAGCACCTGGGAGGTAGCACTGTTAGAGTGCATTGTGTTTTATTGTAAAGATATAGCACTGCACTACACCACATCTGTACGAAGGGCTTCCTTGGATCATCATTCAGAGTTGGCGATTCCTTCTCTCCTTTAACACACTTTCAGCTTTTTAGTTCTCCTTAGCAATATGATTAAGCATATAAATTATAACTCAAAATGTTAATAGAAAAATAAAGGTTGTATAGACAACATAGGACTAATTTATCCCAGTAATTACAGTGATATTTTATGCAGTTATTCAAAATAAGTAGACATGCAAGTTATTCTATCACTTAATAAATTACCATAAAGTCTACTCTAAATCTAATATCTTTCAGTTCCTCCAAGATGAATATTCTGATATCAATGACTTAATCCTCTAATAACTTCCACACAGTAAACTTCACTGGCATAAACACAAACAGTAATAGAGTTAATAGGAGGTGTTTTTCTATACCAATTAAATTTGACCTTGAGGACCAGACAGTCAACAGATATGAGGTGGTGTATACTCTTTTAGCATATTGTACAGGATTAAATCCTATGATGATATAAATGGAGTCCAAGGAGAAATAACATTTTTATCTTTTTAAAGGCAGGCTGATATATGATTATTTCCATGAACACTTCCTAAAATTAATTTAAGAATTTTCATTCAGGACCTTTGTTTTGACGGAAAAGGACATTGGAAGGTACCTTGGTTAGATATTTTTTCTCAGATTATTTTCCATTAAAAATGAAATTTTCATAATGTCTCTTCAAAAAAAAACTCATCATCAAGATACTTTTCAGAAAAATAATTTATTTAATTTCCACAGAAATTACTTATTTTCTATAAATTAGAAAAAATATTTTGCTCTGTTCTGTATAGCAGCTTCCTTTAATAATTTTATATACAATAATAGAGGGCTTTGACTGTTGTAGTCATTAAATGTCTATCGCTGTATCATGTCTTGAAATTGTATGTCATTAATATATATATGTTATTAAATAAAGGGAAAAGTAATTCTATATAGGAGGTATTTTAAAATGAATTCATTTCTGAAACGTCACATATTATCAGACAGCTTTTATCAAACCACATTTTTCCCCAGATTTCTGAGATGTTATTTGCTTTCTTGCTGATTTAGCATGAAAATAAAACTTTGAAACATTGAGATTTTCAGGAGAAGGCAGGGGGGGTTTTGTTGTTTTTTTTTGTTTGTTTTGGTTTGGTTTTTTAATCATCTGATCTTTCTGCAAAGCTGTATAACCTCACAAACCCAGTTTGGTGATCAGTGTGAAAAAAGCACGTAAAGGTCAAAAGTCTTTTGTGCTGTTTAAATCTTACGTATAGGTAGTAGGAGGGCTGTTGTTTCTTGTGAGAATGCTCCCTATTCATTTTATGCCCAAAAAGCAAGTCTTGGTTAGCATAGAAGTTGGCCTTATCCAGCCTACATGGGCAATGAATAAGTGGGTCTTTTCAGGTCCTCCTGAGCTCAGGTTGTCTCAGCATCCTCCATCTCCTTGATGGCCACAAGCACCAGCCTGATCTCTGCTGACTGAGTCTGAGATTTGAGCATCTGGCTCAGAAGGAAATGAAAAAAGTCTTCAATCTTTTACTGAAACATAAATAAATGAACACGTAACTCAACAACACTGCCTGGTGTTAAATGTTGGTCCAGCTGTTTAGTAATTCAAAGTACTTTAACCCTTGTCATCTTATTAGTGTCAGCTGATCGCTTTCTTGATTCAAGACCCATAACCATTCAATCAGGCAAGCTAGGACTGCAGCAATGATTGGATTTAAACCCAGATGCTGCAGACTAGACATTATTTTTATGCTGCATGCCTTCATAGCAGTATGAAGATAGTCAGTAACAGTGGTAGTTAATATACATGCTTCTCAGAGTCCTGAAATACATTTTAATAATCAATAGTGTCTCAATATTTTCACACAATATTTTTTGTGATAACAACATCATCTTTTTTCCTCACTTGTCAGACTGAGTTGTTCTTGTATGATTTATGAATGTGGCATCATATTTAAGATGCATAAGTATTTAGAAACACTTTTATACAGTACTTTCTCTTGTGCTAGTTTAATCGGGAAAACTGATCCTGACTAAATCTGAGCTCTTCAGAGAAAATAACATTTCCTGAAAAAATTGGTTTCAGCAACTGGTATTACCTGTATCATTATTAATGTTTCACTGGACTATTATCTGTAAAATAGTAAGGACTTGTCTGTGAAGCAATACTGAGGACAGTCCTTTGAAATCAAGTAAACCTGTTAATTTTAAAGTGGCTTACTAACCTGAATTAAGACTGTGAATAATACTATAAAAGAAGACTAAAGCCATTTTAAGTTGGTTTAACATAATTCACTTTGGAAACAATGGGATTAAATTTAGTTGAATTTGGATTTTTTTTTTTTTTTTAACCTGGATGGATCTGTAAAGACCAGGTCTCCAGTGACAAAGCCTAATTAAACACTCTAAAATTTAAATGGGCAAAGCAAATAGAAAGCAAAATGCAGAGGTGAGGCAACCTGTCCTGCCAGTGCTAGAACTTGGGGTCCTTTTGTGTCCGCCTTGTCTGCCGTTCCCAGGATGGAGCTGTCTGTCCACATTGGTGTGATATTACCTTCCACTGTGGCACCAGCTATGGAGAACATATGGAGGGAGGTAACCTTCCCGGCAAGACTGTAAAGCTTTCCCTTTGCAGTGTGTTTGGATGACAACTGTATACCTAACTCTTCCTATAAATTGTGAGAGCAGTGGATTTAGGTACTCCCTCTAATTCACTTAATAAATCAATGAAATAAGCTTTCTGAGACATGAGCTTCCTGCTTTAAAAACAGGTTGAACACTGGTAGAGTAGTTAAGCGAAGATGCTCTCTATGAAAGGGGAGATGGGAACAAAATGTATGTGGTGGGGGCAGATGGCAAGTGGGGTCTGAGTCTGCTATAAGGGATAAGAGACAGGTAAGAAGCAGCAGAGCTATGAATGCTCTTGCTGGCCAGGATAAGTAGCTGGGGAGTTGTGTATTGAGGGCAGCCAGAGGAGATTCAGTGATAGGAGTACTGAGTGATATATAGCTGCACAACAACAACACTGAAATAGCAGTAGAAATTTCACAGGATTTCAGAGCTAAAGCCAAAAGATTTTTGAACTTTTTTTTTCCTTAGGAAGGAGAATTTTTCAAGTGTGTGTGTGTATGTAAATATGTGTATATATGTCTGTGTATATATATGTAAAACCCCATATATTTTCTTCTAGAAATTCAAAGTTGATCTCAAACAGGAGTATCATAGCTCAAGTTTACTTTTTTCCATTTTTTGTATTTCCCCTCAGCTTTCCTTCCCCACTTTTTTTTTTTTTTCCAGGGAAAAATCAGGGAGGAGGAAGATACTGAGACTGAGGGGTGAAGGGAATCCTTCTTCTTTTCCCAACACAATTTTTTAAAAAGCTAAAAAAAATGCTAATAGTCTTGGAGTTTGATATTTATTCTAGGAGAGAAAAGCCTGCAAACTAATAGGAACAGCAGGGAATTAATTCCAGTCTAATTCAAATAAAAATGGAGAAAGAAATAAGTCACAATGGCAGAGATTTAGCTATTGGAAGAAAGCGCCAGAGGAAATTATGGATTTTGCAGATGTGGAGTCTGCAGAAAAGGTTTGTTAACAGGCTTTTTGATTATCTGTTCTATAAACCTTTATTGTTTTAAAGTAATTGAATGTTGCATTGTTCTGAAGGTAGAAAGTTTTGGAAAGGAACCTGTTAGGTGCAATCAAAAACACCCTGGCAGTAGGAGGCGAGTGGTCAGGCAGCAAACAGGAATGCTGTTCTTCTTGCAGCCCCTTCATTAGCAGCCCAGGTACTGTCATACACCAGCCTCTGCCCATAAATTTCTTGGACAGAAAAGCAAATGGGTGGAGGCAGACGAGGGTAGATGCAGGACAGGGATAGAGGGATTTAGGGGGAGAAGAGTGGCAGGCTGGGCTGTCTGCAGGGCAGGAGGTGTTTAGGGGGAAGAGTTGGTGAGTGCGTATCTGCAGAAACTGAGCAGGGAAACAGAGCCTGGTAATGATGCAGGAGGCCTGGAGTATTGTGCGTCATGTGCCAAAATTCCATTTTTAGTTGTCTTGGTATTTTTTTGTTTCTTAGCAAAGCTAGCAACCCTCCTTCAAGTTAAGACTGGCTGTCTCTTGGGAAAAAATATGTTATGGTTAAACATCAGGGTCCTTTTTGCCTTTTCGGCTCAGCATAGCAGTAAAAGGTAACATTCTTTGGCATGTTAGATGGGAAGGAAAACTTGATGAGCTAATGATCCCTTCTAGCCTCAAATCTATGAATCTATTACCAGCTTGACTTATCAAGATTAAATGTTTGTTTGTCTTCCTCTTCTCTTGCACAGCAAGAATAACAAGGGGAATATTCATTGTGTTTGGGCTGCTGAGGAAAAAGTGATACAGAACTGCAATCGTAATTATTTTTTAATTTCCTTTATCCCAGCTTTTCTGGAGCAGTGTCTTAGTATTATTACAATTAATACTGTTCTGTGTAAAAGATGCATAGCTGCAACTAGAATTCGGGAAACTGTAACAGCAAAAGCTTGTCAAGTGATTAATGCATGTGTGGCATTTAGGCTGGCACATTTTTATAACCTGTCTAAGTGGCACTGACACTGGTGGATAGCAAGCTCTCAAAGAGTCATAGAAGATGATTATAGATAGGGTCGCCATTGGTTACAATGATGGAAGTAACTGATTAATGACTTGCAACAGTAGAGAAAGACCAAAGATTAAAGTTGGCAAGGCAGTCAGCCTGTGTTGATGGAAGACAGATGGTTTCAGAAGAGGACATGATTTTCGTAACCTGAAGAAATATGTGAATGAATACATGTGATAGCAAAACCAGATAGAATTAGGTTTTCAGTGTTATTGAATGGTCTGTATCACCACTATGGATCTAATGAAAGATCAATGAAGATAATACAAACAAATGTTTCTTATTTAAGAAATTACACTTTCTGAAAGTTCAGCTGGTACCCTGTAGGAATCAAATGCTCACTTGGTGGAAATCAGTATAGTTCAGTGGCATAATGTTAGCTCATAGCATTGCAGAATCTATGTCTGAAACTTCAGGACTTCTTTTGCATTGACATCCTGTTTTGCTACCCTCCAGTTGAAATCAGCATCCACTCAGTAACAGGGGCTGCTCTCTGAGGGAACTGTAAAGCGTGAATAACAGCATCAGCTGCCTAGCTTGTGATTTTATCATCAAAGACTGCAATATTCACCATATTTACTTAGCACCTACTGTAAGCAAGCGAACTTTCCTCCGCTTGTTGTTCATTCAAGAAGGCTCAAGTTTTGTTTTCATGCCAGTAGACGTTTACGTGCTTCCCTGGCTAAGACCGAAAAGAGAGTTTCAAGAACTTCCCTGCCCTGAGGAGTTTCTGATCTGTTATGAATAACAACTTTCTTAAACTAATCATGTTTATTATTTCCATTATATCTAGCTGGAAACATATGCCTATAGAAAGAAAATGTGCAAATCCTGCTCTGCTTCCAGGTTGCTTATGATATTCTTTGTTATTGCTACAAATTTAGGGTAGGTGATTGTTAAATTTTCAAAGATTTCATCTTTGAAAAAGTAGTTTCTGTGCATTTCAGTGGAAGGGCTACAATGAAATGATTGCTTTGTTAGGAAAATTATGTTTTAGGACAATCTTGTCAATTATCATACAGTCTTTAGTCTCTCAATATCAAAAGAAATTATTGAGAAAGTGATGAAACTCAAGCACTCCAGGAGTCCTTCAACTTCCCCAGATCTGATTTTAGCCAAGGTAAATTATTGACCATATGCTAGACTTGCCTTCTGGTAACGGCAGAAGATGAAATTCAAGACTGTGATTGCCCCTTGTGCCTTCAATGCTCTGCAGTGGTACCAAAGCTCTCTATGTCATTGGGAGATGTAAAACAGTTCCATTTTTTTCTATGAATCTTGAAATCCCTAGAAGCCCTTTTAGTTAGGAAACAAAGATCAGCATGATTAAAAAGTTTTCTGGAATTCAAAATGAGCATATTTTATATATATATGTATAGATAAAATATATATTTTTTTCTTTCTCTTTTCTAAAATATTACCACTTGCTCTTTGGGATCATTATTACTTTGCTGTGCCTAAGGAGTTTGATATATCAGACT
>NW_008824762.1:445428-480287 GCF_000699105.1 Pygoscelis adeliae | reverse complement strand
TCTGTTTGTAACCTCTGGTATTTGAGTAAGGGTTATTTGGTTTTCCATATGACCTAAGAATTTATTGCTTTTCCAGATGCCTTTCACTCATATAGACAGAAATAGTTAACTAATAAAACTTACGTTGGCATTTCAATAACAGAGGTCTTTAAAGGAGGAGAAAACACAACATAGGCTTAATTATGAAAGCAGTGACAACTCTAAGACTAAACCCAGGAGTTTACATCTGAAGGATCGTATCAAACCATCTGGTTTTTGTATGCTCCAGATACTGGATTGCACATCAGTACATGAATTTTTTCCATTTACCAGAGCCCATGTACCATCCTGACAGCAAAACTGTGGCTAAGTGGGTTAAAAGATGGGAGAATAGCTACAAGTATGAAGAGTTTTACTTGTCTCCAAGTGATAGATCCAAAATTACAGTAGGTGCACACCTATGACTGATTTTCTTTTGAGGATCAAGAAAAGGAGGCACTGCAGGAGAGAATGGTGAAAGTAGTATAATTTTTCAGTGTTAAATTGTGTGGATTCAACTGATCCAGAGAAGAAGTTGAAGAAGAAATACACTGACCCATGTTAAAAGAAGCAGTTGCATTCTGCTGCTGAAAATGCACTGATATGCTTGTGCTTTGGAGCAAAACCAGGGGTATGCTTTTAGCACTTTCTGTGAAACTGGTTCATGTATGCTCCATAATTCCCTAGGTTTTTAGCAAATAAATGCCACAAAGACACCATGTTCCATGGGCTTGGGCACACTGAATGAAGTGCACAGTTTCTCCAGTACTCTGTAGTACACATTTCAGAGGGTGAGGAAACAGGCAGGAGGATTTTGGTGCAGTGGAAGAAAGTGGTGAGATCAGGATTTGGGGTTTACAGCATGGGTTTGAAGAAGGGATGTCTGAGATTCATTATCATCATTCTCTGTTTTCCACTTTGGAGCTTCATCAAAGGCTCAGATTTCCATTTGTCCGAAGTGCCTGGATACCTAGCAATGCATCATCTGCCTCCAGTACTTCTGTTGCATGTTGGCACTTATCCAGGCACGTGCAAATTAGTTGTAAGTCTGAAAATTCATGAAAGTGTGGGAGGTTGCCTTCATGTGAACTCTTCCATTGATTTACACAGGTGTAGACAATCTGATATTTCCCAAAGACACTGGCATTATTGTGTTTGTGTATGTGTGTAGATCGTATTTATATCCAGGAAATTTGGAGAAGGCACCACTTCCAAAGAAGAGAGTATTTCACAGTTCATCTGGTCCTAACCTTTGTAAGCGTGTTCAGGCTCTAACAAATATCTTGCTCAAAAAAACCCAAAACAAACAAACAAACCATAGATGACGGTTTGTCCTGGTTTCGGTTGGGATAGAGTTAATTTTCTTCCTAGTAGCTGGTACAGTGCTGTGTTTTGCGTTTAGTATGAGAAATAATGTTAATAACACACTGATGCTTTAGTTGTTGCTCAGTAGTGCTTACACTAGGCAAGGAGTTTTCAGCTTCTCACGCCCTGCCAGTGAGAAGCTGGGAGGGGGCACAGCCAGGACAGCTGACCCAAACTGGCCAAAGGGATATTCCATACCATGTGATGTCATGCTCAGTGTATAAACTGGGGGGAGTTGGCCAGGGGGCGGTGACCACTGCTTGGGAACTGGCTGGGGATCGGTTGGCAGGTGGTGAGCAATTGCATTGTGCATCACTTGCTTTGTATATTCTTTTATTATTATTATTTTCCCTTCCTTTTCTGTCCTATTAAACTGTCTTTATCTCAACCCACGAATTTGACTTTTTTTTTTCCCCCACTCAATTCTCTCCCCCATCCCACTTCGGTGGGGGGAGTGAGCGAACGGCTGAGTGGTGTTTAGCTGCCTGCCAGGTTAAACCACAACACAGTTCTAGCATGCCGTAAATCACAAAAGCAATGAAGCCATTAGTTTCTGATGGAAAGAACCTTATATGATCTGCCAGCAGAAAGGATTTTCTGTAGGTGTCTACATGGAATTGTGCTTCAGATAGGAATGATTTCTTTGATCCAATTCTGAGCTCCAGCTAGTGGGTAATTTTACAGGGCTCCTCCAACCTAAACATTAAGTAAATGTTTAAATGAGACATCAAAGGAGGTGATTTCATAAAAAAAAAAAAAATCCTAAGGCACCAGATGTTTGAAGTACAGATTATAATGTATGTCAGAACCTGCAGATTTATACTGTTAGAGGTTCTTTGCTTGCCCTGAGGTCTGGGGTGGGCTGTATATACTGTCCCAGTTCAGGTCATTTCACAGTAGCATTTCATCAGCAGGTTTCGTGCTTTAGCTTTTGGGAATCTTTCATAATTGTTCAGATTCCTTTCTTTCTTGTGTCTCAGACTAGGGAATGATACATAGGCTTGCTTGGTTTTTTGGGGTTGGTTTTTGGGTTTTTTTGGTGCTTTTTTGTAAAACGGCCACCTCACACATCAAGCAGTTACTTTTTATCTAAATAGGAATAATGCCAAAAAATTAGTGGATAAAAATAGGTCCAGAACACTTACAGAGATATCCTTTGAAACTTGTCTGCATATTTGTCTCTTTTTAACTCTTCTTTCTCATTTGAACACTTTACAAGATAGTACTGTATAATATATAACAAAGAAAACTATTTTATTCTGATTAGAACAGCAGGCAGTGGTGAAAGGTACTATCTGTCCTACCAAGTTACGAAATTGAAAGAATGTGGCCAGTCTAACCTGTCTTTTTTTCTTTTCTAATGATGTCAGTTGATGTCTGCAAGATCATTGTACTCATCGATGCTAGTGCCTACCTCTGAAAATTTCAACAAGCAGAATTTACAATCATCCAGACAGAGATAAGACCAGCCACCACTGCAATATTTAGATGTACGGTTCTAGCTGTTACAACTCAAGGTTGTTGGTCCTTTGCCAGCCAACATATTAACACTAACTTTATGCATTAGGTGTTGGTAGCAAAACAATTCAAACTTGAAATGTATAGATCTTCCAAGAGGAAGTTTGTTTGTTAGTTTTTGCAATTGTAAAATCTTTCCAATTTTGCTTTGTTGTTTGAGAGAGCATAGTCTCCGTAAATAACAGAGGTAAAGTTCTAGGCTTGTAATCAGTCAGCTGTTATTTAAAGGAATTGAAAAGTGTTTGTTTCAAATCCAGACCCAAAGTAAGTATCAGTAGTATCAGCTTTGAGATTTCCTTCAGAGCAAGATTTATTGTCTTTTATTTAAGACAGTAAGTTCTGGAAAACTCTAGACACAACTGAACTTAAAGGATCACAATGAATTTGTCAATAAGTTGTAATATTCTCAAGGGCCTGTTTCTCTTCTGACTGTGAGTCTAATGGGGCATATCTACAATTTTAAAATAACAACATTGACATGGATTAAGTACTAATTTGACCTTTTATTTTATTAAGAAGTATTTCTGACGTATGAGGGAAAATTGAATAAGCTTTTTCAGTTTGATACAGGCAGACTCATACAGCTGGGATGCTAGCTGAAGCCAGTGCAAAGCATTTGCAGATAGCTTATCACAGAAGAACCTAGCATCAGAATCACTTCTGGTGATTATATCAGACTTGATCAACTTAACTTTTTCTTCTTTTTTTTCATGGATGAAACAGAAGAAACTATAAACAGAGTTTCTACGGAGGTTTCCTTTCCTCCTTCCTAAACTAAATGCTTAAGTATGGTCTCAGAAGAGGATTTTCTATATGTAGCAACTGCTGTGTCATTCTTATCAGTGGTATTTCCAGTCACAAGAAACTCCTTTTTTGAAGCAGCCAGAGACAGAAACAGTCATAATCAGCCAATTGGGTGTCTCTGACACCCTGACACTCTCTGCTTTCCTTCCTTTGGGCTCTTTGCAGCTACTCTACCTGCCTCTTGCTCTCACTGCTCTATCAGAGCTTTAGTTAATGTTCCTGAGAGCTAGCTGCAGTGATAGCTGCCCCAAAGCTGGCTGGGTTTGAGTGTATTTATCAGGTACCGGTTTGACCCTTAGCAGAATGACTGAAGTAAACTCTGCTTTTGCCATAACTTTGTCATGGCTCTGGCCAGAAATGCTTTGTCTCTAACTGTTGCTTTTGATCTTGGGCGAACTTAGGAAACATGTTTTTGTGGGGAGATGGGGAAATATGGTATGCATCTAATGGGGGAAAAAAAAAGAAAGGACTATTCTGTTTATCCATGATGTTCCTGATATAACTTTTTTTAAAAAGTAGATTGCTGGAAATTCAGACTTTTTGTCTCCACATTAATAACATTCAGGACAAAATGCAGATGCTGAATTAATTACCATGGAATAATTTAGGTAAGGAGGTACCTGTGGAGGTTGTGTTGTTTACCCTGCTTCAGCTCAAAGCAGGTCCAACTAGGTCAGGTTGCTCAGGGCTTTGTCCATTTGAGTTTTGAATATCAAAGAATAGAGAGTCTTCAAGCTGTATTTAACTACAGACATTGGGTTTAAGTCTCCCCGGCATTTTGCCTCCTGTAATTCTTATCGCCTGTGCAAAAGTGGCTATGAAATGCTTCAGGGCTGAAAGGCATTTTATACATGTGCTTTGCAGAGGCATAAAAAACTACACTTAATCAAATCCTCAAATCTTCCCTCAGCCTTATAGTTTAGACACATCTACAGCATTTGACCACTGTAAGCTCCTCAGGGGAAGCATGGACTGAGGAGTTCCTGTATTCATCCTGAAAAACTGCTCTTCTCTTTCTTTCTAAAATTCTTCTCTGAGGAGTTGGTGGTGGCCTCTTGACCTGAAAATATCTTCTACTTCCATTTTAAGACCTATAATCTTTCTTCTAAAAAGCCCAGCTGTAAGGCATCTGCTTTCTCTGATAAAGGATCTGCCATTTATTTCATTACACCACTTCTCTGTCCTGAAGGTTTCTAATCATCCTGGTGATGTCAATGCAAATTCCCTCTGAAAGTCTCAAATTTTAGAGATTTGTGGTAAGCAGAGACAGGATGAAATAGAGATCACACTAAAACAGGGTATATTGTGCCATGCTTCAGACTTACCAGAAAGTGTTTTTGCAATGTTTAGAGCAATACTGTAAGACAGTTAATTCTTTAGGAAGATGTTAGTTTTCTCTTCAATACTAGTAAGAATTAAAGGTGCTAAGCACCTTCCAGGATGAAGTCTTTACAAAATTACCTCTCAGTATGCTCTTATACTGAGTCACCCTTGTTAATTTTAAAATAAACCTCTTGTTTTTTTTTTTTAATTTATGCATATAAAGAGTCATTATGATTGGTTTCAGGGATGTCTGTATAATGCAACAGTATTTCCACTTAGATTTAAATTAAGATATATAAAAATAAAATTTGTCATCTAAAAAAGACACATTGAGAAAATCTAGTCTCACCTTTTGAATGACAAATACTTTGCTCATGTTTCCTTTTATGAACTAAAATTAACATTTCACATGTTATATCTGAAGATATGATTCAGCAGCAGCACAGTTTCTCCTCTGTCAGATATTTGCAAGAATCTTTTCCTTGGCTCTTGCTGCTGGTTCTTACATAGTGTGTGGTCTAGAGCAGTGAATTGTGAGGGATGGGGGATCCTACAGCCTGCTCTCCCTGCAGAGCCACTTCCCTCCTGCTGCTCCTGTCTGCCCCTCCACGCCCCTTCCCAGAACCGGTTTGTTTATGTTCAGGGATGGACTAGGTTCTTGTAGCTTTGCTATAAATTAATATTTCACAGTTTCACCTACAATAGTGATCCTCAAAGGAATGTCAGGGAGGTGGAATACGCATTTTGGAGCAATTGGAGCTGGAGAGGTACTCCAAGTTTTCAGAGGAAGAGGGGGGACAACATTTATGGGGTAGCTTTCATTTGTTTCAGTTGATTACGTGCATCCAAGCAAGAAGGGAAATTTGGCCACAGTATAAATACATCCTGCCAAGAGAACCCTGGAGGTTTTAAGACATGGGTTTCCTCTTTTATCTGCCACTGGAAGTCCACCCCCTCCAACAGCACCACTGCTGCAAGAAATTGGCTCAGTTTAGCCCTGGAGGGGAGAGCACTACAGACAGCTCCCACTGTCAGCACAACCTTATGTTCCCAGGTTGTCTCTCCTCCATGTACTCAGACACGCTTGACCTTACTTAGTAAACATAATATGGCAAAAGTCATGAGGATAATGTTACAGGCTGAAAAATGAATACATGCAGTACCTCATGCTGTCATTTTTTATTATCTCAAATGTCAGGTCAGTCTTCATTAGATATAAGACCAAATGCATCCTTTCTTCCCTCCCTTAGTGGCAATTTCTCCTAGTCCCTCTTTGTTCTATATTTTTCTCTCTTTCCTCATCACATGGTTCTCAGCAGCTTTCAGCCCTGTGATAATGCGGTGCGGTGATATCCCTCCACTTTATGTAGTTTAGCAGGGTAAATGCATGATCCACAATTCCCAGCTTTATTGTACTTAAACATGTGTCTGTATTGCAGCAAAGACTCTAGAAGTTCTGTGATATTATTTCTAGTAAGATGAATCAAACCCAAATTTTTTTCAGTTCTTCCAATTTGCCCCTCCTCTGATGACTCATCCTAAATAGGTACAAGGGATGCATCTTCCACTTCAACAGTTTCTCTGCATCAATTTTCCAAGTTATTGGATCCTGTATTTCAGTAATTATTTCTCCTGGTTTATTCTCCTATACTTCATTAGTATCTCCAGTCTTCTAAGCGCTTTGGGATGCAAAAAGCAATTTACAAATGCAATTAGATAGAGATAAAACATGCACAATGAAATAAAGACATCATAAAACATTAAAGAAAATCTTAGTGGTCTAGTGACTGGAGCCATGGGACAACACTAGGAGCTTGTTTCTTCTTCAAAAACTAGCCTGGGCAGATTACTACAAAACCATTTCATTGAAAATGAATTCTTCTGTGCTAAAATGCTGAACTTAAGACTCAGGACAGTGGGGTTCACTTTCCAGCTTTACGAAGAATTAGGGATATAACACAAATCCCTTTATTTCCTCTCTTCCTTAGGTTCCCATCTGAACAATGGGAAGAACACCCTTTTTTTCTGAAAGCCTCTGTATTTAGACCAAGATTTATTTGGCATAGGGATTTTTTTCTTAATTACCAACAGAAAGGGGAAGATGTGAGCAGCTGGGGTCACCAAGTGAAGTTCCATACCTGATGGACTATGGACAGCTGAGGAAAACAGCTCAGGAGATGTTCTTTGTTAATAAGGTCTTCTACAAGGCCCTGGGATGACGACGATGACCTCTCCTGCTGTCTCCTTGGTCACACCATAGATTTTGTGGCTTGAAGGTATTCTCTTTTGTAAAAACTGGGGAGTGAGAAGTGTTGCTATTGGCTACATTTACATAAGGGTGTCTTATTTTGCCAGTTCCTCATGAGGGATTTCTGTTTCTGGTACATATGCAGAAAAGCCCCAGGCTGAGGGAACAATTTGTCCTGCTGTCCTTCCTGACACCTGCCTCCTGCAAGCCTCTCCATCCCTCTTCTGCCACTTAACTGGAAGCCTGTCCAATTAAATACAGGAGATGACTATATTCTTGTCACATGCTGATTAAACTTCAGTTTCCAAGATAAAGGAGTACTGTTCTCCCAGGCCTCTGTGTAAAAGAATCTTGCCCTAATAAATGGATTTAGTGAAATTCCTTACCTGAACAATATGACCAATCTGAAAATCTATTTCTCTTTAATTGGTTGTTATTTCATATTTATCCTGAATGGCTTGAGAATGCAAAGCAATCATTCTCAATATCACAGCGTATTGCCGGTTACTGTTTGAGTCGAGGAAATTCTTATGTTTTCCTAGTGGGGAATATGGACTTGATTCCTTTCATAGAGCCTAATAGATAGAATCATGCCCTTCAGTTAATGTGCGCAATTCATGTTTCTCATGCTACACTATGCAAGAAAGCAGAGCAGTGGGGGAAGAAAAAAATAGCCTGATCAATAAAAGATCTCTCTTTATGTTTAAACCTTTTTGAGGAGCAGGGACGCTAGTTATTTTCTTATCCCTGCTCATTCTTTCTGCAGTCCAGTCCAGCTACGTACCATCTTAAATAGGCAATATACACAACGATAAATGGAGGAGTTTATATTGATTTACTGAAATCACACTATAATGACATAATTAGTATACTTATGGATTGTCTCCACTATGAGTTAAAAAAAAAAAAAAGCAGTAGAAAAACAATTCCTGCTTATTCACTGAATACTTAAGGAAGAAACAAACCCTAGGAGATACTTCCACATAACACTATGACAGAGGCTTTAAAAATGTTCACTTTCACATTCTCCATGGTTACTGATGCAGGTTTCCATTGTGCATCCTTATTCCACGTGTAAAGTTCTTTGACCCACATCCAAGAAAGCACCTAAGTAGCTACTGAGCATTTGTGGTTGTTGCTTTTTTGACACCCAGTTCTCACATTCTGTTTGGGTTATTAGACCACCTCCTTATCGCAGCACGGTGCTAATGCATCTATTGGCATGTTCTGTTTTGCTGGGACAAAACATTCAGCCAGTTTTACAGTAAGGTTTAGCAATTGCTATGGGGTCTAGCATCCCAAAGAACTGAGAACCAGGCACAGACATTGACACTGAAATTCTGGAAGCAGTGCAACTGTTCACTTTCTTCTCTTGTACTACACTAGCTCTAATTGATTTGCAAGCTGCATGTTAGTTATGTGAATCCTGACTCATGAGCTAATAATAGGTGACAGGAAAGAAAAGAGGAATGTTTAAATTTTTTTTTTTTTTAAAGTAGTGAGAGAGAGAAGGGAACAAAAGACTGTTTGATCAATTAGGGAAAAGCAGCAAATTGAAATAATGAGGCAAGCTTTTATTTTAAAGTCTTGAAAATGCGTCTTCAGAGTATCCCTTTTACCTTTTTCATTTATTAAAATAATGCTTACCTGCGAGGTGATAAAGATAACCCTGAAGTTTTTTGAATGAAAAACTGAAGTTTAAGCAAACCCTTAGGATATGCCTTATTAAAATGTGTTCTTGAACCTCATGTTCTTTTTCTGAGCAAAAGGTGGTGATATTTTAATCCTTGTCATCATAGCCTTATAATACAATTTTCTAGCTAAAAAAATAAGTGGAAAGCATAGAAGAAAGATGCAATCAATCTCCATATGTAAATTCTGTCAATTTTAATTTTTTTATTAATAAACATATTTAACATGTTTGAGAATATATCTCTTCTGTTTACAGCACTGATTGTCATTAGCTGATTTAGGTGATTAATCTGATCTCTGAAAATATACAAGAAAATTTGCCCAGGGGAAAATACAGGTATGCTGAGAAATTAAAACACTTAGTGGTCAGTAGCTGGAATTAAAACACTAGTGTCTACTGATCACGCAATTATTATCAAATTGTGCCACAAAATATAATCTCACTGTACTCCTGGATTAGTCCTTGAAATCCTGTCTTCTTGACAGGTCTGAGTTAAGGAGGAGAGACTATAGCAAGTGCAGAAAGCTAAAAGCAATTCAGATATGGATAAGCCTATGAGGAAAAGCACGTGTTGGGGATGAGAATCTCTGAAGAATTCATTCTCTTCCTTTTGCATGAAAAGACCTCAGACTTGTATGCTTTTTCTGATGTCCACAGTATTGCCTACTGTTTCATAAACATAACGAATGTTGCATGCTACATGCCCCAAGACATCCTTATGGTGTGGTTTTCAGCACCATTAAACAGTTGGAGCCTGTACTTAGTGTTTGTAAATAATGCGACTTTCTACCTAAGGATGCCAGTAATTAGTTGCTTTCCCTAAAGAATGTTATCAGAAGGTCAGCACTTTTCAGGTGGAATAAAACCGAAGTGAAGGTAATAGGAAAAGCCAGGGGAAGGCTCTGCTCAGCTTGCTGCAGGAGTTTTTTGGAGGTGCCACCCAATGAAACTGGATGTTGTAACCTGGGCTAGGGAGGAACCCTCTCTGAGTTGAACTATTTTTCATCCCTCTCTGTACTCTGTCCTTGCACTTTAATGCTGCAAAACAAAAGACAACGCTGAGCTTTCAATCTCTTCTCCTGAGCACATTATACATCATAATTAAATTTCTGATTCCAGTATGACTGTAGTCTTCATGGGGTGAACAATTTGGCCTGCTGTCACCCTATTTCAGAGGTACCTGACCTACTTAATCTCTGGCCTGCCTCTGGGCAAGAGGATGTACCCAGTGTGAGGTGTATCTGGGGATATGTTCAGAGTGAGGCCTCCAGGGGCTCTTTACAGTGTGTGATATGGCTTTTCTTAGAAAAGTTATCACAAGTATAATAATGATTTGGATGGGGAAATTGTTTGGGTGCTTTTGGATTGTCATTCACCTGTGTAAAAAGGTTACCATCTGCCATTAGTGTGAAAGAGCTGAAGACATCAAGATGATTCCTGTTCCCCTGCTCTTTATCTGCATAAAGAAATGAGGCTGGCCCTAAATAAAATGACTATCACTTACCTGGGTTTCAGAAAGAAACCTATGTGTTTAAAGCAAATAATTGCCACCCTGTCATTCAGGGTTGTGGAGAATAGAGGCCAAAGAGAGAGACTGGAAGTTGAGGATGATGCCTCAGCATGGGCAGGGGGCAGGGGGACAGGAGAGAGAGCTGCAGGGGGTGCGTAGGGTGAAAGGGGCACACAGAGAGGAGTGTCGAGTATCAGGAGAAGGTAATGTGCTGCAAGGAACTGTAATGAGAGAGAAAGAAACCAAGAAATCAGTGAGTAGTACATGTCACTAGAGATTTCAGGTTGGATTCTGTTCCTTTATAAGGGTGGGGAGACATGGTACAGGTTTTAGGTAGTTGCTCTCTAAAGCTTCAAACACCAAACAGTAAATATGACACCCTTTTTGCCCCTGCTCAGAGGTGTAAAGCTTAAGCCACTACTAAATTTGGAAGCATGAAGCTTGAAGGGAGAGATTCTGACTCCTCATTTTTATAGGCACATTGTTGGCAACGAAGTGTTTCCAAAGACCTCATGGAGAGGTGTTGTTCCTGAGGCACCATTCAGCCCAGTTGGTGGCTTCTGGAATTTTGTACTGGTCTCACAAAGTTTCTGAGTTGTTGATGTCTCTCTACAATGAACCTAGAAACCTTCTGAGATTTGCCCATAACGAGAGTAATTTCTTTGCTGTTGTGCATGATTTTTAGGCAGCATGCTGAGAAGTGTTTTAATAAAGACATCACTTTAAAGTAAGCTACTACCATCTGGTCTGCCCTCTAATTACAAATAGGAAAAAAGGGAGAGAATAATTTGCAATTGCATCATAGAGTCAGCAAGGAGAAAGAAGTGTCATAAAGGTATGCAAGGCTCCAAATATGGCCTGCATCATTTGTGTTGCTTTCATGATTTGTATACAAATGGAAGATGAAACTGTTTGCTTGTGAGAGGAAAAGTTCCCTATGATAGTGATTTGTTTTCAGGATATCAGAAACAATCTAAAATGGCATGTCTGTAACAACATATACCAGTGCCTCCTCTTTTGGTGTCAGTTACTTAGTCCTGGAGAAAGCCGTATATGTGAGTTGTGTGTGTTTGAGATAAAAGATATGTTAAAAAAAAATTATCTGGTAGGCAGTGGATTGAGACTCAGAAGCATTGAGTTCAATTCCAGTTTCCATTAATTTAAATCAAAAATAAACAATAGGGTGTCTAATTCCAAGTGTAACTCTGGATTTGATGTTCTGTGAGGCTTACATAGTACTTGCTTGTGCTTGTAAAACAGGATTAACAGCCCCATATTGCATAGGAGTGTTGCCAGGATTCAATCAATTTAGTGTTTGTGGGACATGAATGCTCCTGCTTGACAGGAAACATATATGATGCACTGAGATATGAGGGCTTTGATTTGATTCCCTGCAGCCTTTTCTGCCATGCTTATTGCACCAGTATATGTTACCTTCTCTGTAATACTTACACCTTTGCAACAAATATGGAGTAGGCTGACACTGAAAGATGCTCCGTAATCCCTCTGTGGCAGTGAAACCACAATATCCTTGTTCTCAAAGGTGCTGCCCAATGTGGTTCATGCTGCTGCAGTGGAACCTGCAAAATCTCCTGTGGTTGTAATGTTAATTATAATCCTCAGCCATGGGAGGAGTGGCCAAGCAAGGAAACAATAGCTGCTTGAAGACACTTTTGTCACTCCAATTATCTCGGAGGCATGCAAGCTCTGAGCCTCTCTCTCAAGGCAGCTATGTTGCTGCTTCTGGTTGGCAATTATGCACTGCTTTAAGCTGTGGACACACTGACCTCCTGAAGCAAATTTCTGCAGGTCCTGCAATATGTTTATGCATTTACTTAATCAAATTATTAGGGGATTTATCTGAAAGCATCTGAGCACGCTGCATAAACTGAGCAAGAACAAATTCCCATTTGATGCAGGAAAACAAACTCAAAAGTGTGTGGCTAAAAGGAAACTTGGATGATATCCTACCCTTCCAGTCAGGATCTGTTGGTATCTGATCAGTGTGGATGATCAAATTGTATATTCATGGACCTTGTCTTAGATATCCATCAGTGATTAAGTGGTATGAAACATGGTGTTCAAAGGGAGAAGAAGCAGGCATAGAGCTCTTCCTTTTTTCCCCCTTTCTCCAGTTTGAGCCTGAAGATTTGGGAATGTATGTCTTGTTTCGTGGCTGTGAATGGGTTCGTTACATCCTTTTCTTTACCAAAATATTGACAATGAGAAATGGAGCAGCATTCTCTCTCTCTTTCACTCTTCCATTCCCCCCAAAAAATAAAAATTAATGAGACTTAAGTTGTTCCAAGACAGTGGCATCCACCAGTGTGCAACTGTAATCAAGGTATTTGACACTCTGAGGACTCCACCAAAATCACCACTATGTTTTTGAGTAAAGGAAGGAATAAAACCCAGACCTGCCCTAACTAGCAATAATTTTCTGCAATCATATGATGTAAGGGGATTTTAGCCATGGTGAATGCTCTCACATGCTTGTTTCAGTTAATGTCTCAGGCTCAGAAGGGATTGCAAGCCTGGATTTAATCATGTCTCTAAAACTAGTTGAATCCTTAGGCACCACAGGAATGCAAATTACTATTAAGTTTGAATCCCAGACATAAAGCTCAGAGGGCTGTGTGCTCTTTTGATGCATTTCTCTATATGAAACTGTTGCTGATAAAAGGCGGTCCATAAAACCTTCTCAGCCAGCACACAAACATGTCTCTTTCAGCTTTTCATTTAAGTATGAAAAAAACAAACTCCAGGCCCAACCTTCCCAAAATATACTTGGAAGGATATCCAGGAAGCACTGGAAAGATACCTGCATTCATAAATATGATTTCAGTTTTTGATGACTAAAAGGCCATCCTAGGACAGGGCTGTCCAGGAGGCAGTGTGAGCCAGGGCAGGTGGTGTCCTCCATGTTCCTGCCGAACATGACAAAAGATACTTGCATGGCTGTGAACCCTCTTCCTCCTCTGTTAGATCATTGCTGCTTGGTGAAAATCAGTGGACATGGTTTATTCTCAGAGGTTAACGTAAGTATGAAGTACCACAGAATGGATGAGGTTGGAAGGGACCTCTGCAGCGCATCTGGTCCAACACCCCTCCGTAGCTACACCAAGCTCTCTAGCTTTGTATTCAGTGGAAGTGCTAAAAATTTTGGCATGCATTGGGATTAGGGAAAAGGAGAGGAATGGTTTTGTAGCACTTCTGAGACCCCTCTGCAAACAGATGTGCTCTAATTCTGCCTTGTAGCTCCCCTGAGACAATGTGCTGTCTCTCAGAAGGGAATGCCTAATCTGAATATTAATGTCATTTTGTAACAAAGGTTCTTGATTGAGCTGTGTGAGAAATATTCCTTTACATAGCTGAGAAACCTTCTCAGTCATTTAATTCCCCCAAATGGAGATTACAAGGTCAACTCGCTTCAAATAGAAGACGAAACTAGTATTAAAAATAAATGTAAATGATAAATGATCTTTTTATTTCTGTGTTGTTATATTTTTCTGCATTCAGCAGACCACGGTGAAGAAAACACCTTGGATTTAGTTTCTGGTTCTCTGCAAATACCGAAATTAGTTTGTGAGACAAACACTTCCAAGAGTCTCTATTGTACAGATAGTATGTGTCTAATCTAAAATATTTTCCTGTATCTGCAGCTCTCTGATAAAAGAGGGAGAGACTTTTTATATCTTTCTGTGTAACAAAATACTTCAATGGTCAATAATGGCACTATAAAAATAAATATAAATACTATAAAGTATATACTTATACTATAAGTACTATAAAACTACTTCAACAGTCCAGGTGGTAGTATTAGCAGCTTTGTTAGTTCTAAGTGGTACATTAAATAGAATGGAAAAACACTTCTTAAAATTCTCAATAATCATACTTTTTGGATGAATTATTTGGATCTATAAATTATGTAAAAGAATTTAGCTTCCACAGTCGACAGGACAGCATTATTATTACTGCTCTTTGCCGATATACTTGCAGAATCATAAGAATTATTTCCAATAAATTATTTCAAGATTGCTTTGTGCATTCTTGAGTTTGCTGAGAAAATACCTGGAATTTTGAGGTGGCCTGCAGCAATAAAAATATTTCTATTCTTTTATTAAGGAATGAAACTTCTGTTGGTTTTTTTTTTTTTTTATTTTGATGCATATTGATTGCTGAACATATCTTAGTATGGAGAGAAAAATTATTTCAAGGACAAAAGGTAAATAATTTTTATTTCTGTTGAATAAGCATAAATGTTAATATAATCAACGTTTGCTTGTGGGTTGGGTATTCAAACAGATTTTTAGTTTGAAAATTATTGCAGGGAAAAATGGCACCTTATTACTTAACAGAACAGATCCATATATGTATTCAAAGTCATAATATATTTTCACTAGGGAGAGAGAAATAACATTTCATTTATTATTTATTTTTCTATTAGCTCTGCGTACTAGCTCATTTTGTATAAACTAAGTTGTCTTCTAGTTCTTTCTGCAACAGCAAAGTAATCCTTCAAATATAATCTACATTATGCCTTCACTTCCTATACCACTTTAAGGCTGTGAGGAAACCACACAGACAGACTCCATACACAGACAATTTATATGAAATGTTTTTGCAAATATAAATTTCTGTGCCTTATGCAGTCACTTTTGATTCTTATGTATGGGGGTTTGAATCATTCACTGCCATGAATTTCTGCTTGCTATCCTCATTATACAGCAGTCAAATGTAAAATAAGGTAGAATATGGAGAGAGGACAACGGAAAATGGAGAAGGGAAGATAGGAAAACTTTAGATGTATGAAAGACTATACTCTAGGGATGGGCATGTTTGTAAGAATAGCAAAATGAGTTTTTCCTCAGATATTTCTGCAAATACTTAATGGAAAGTAATAGCAGTTGAAAGAATATCATGACAATGAAAATAAAGTAAAACTGGAAGCGTTTTAAGAAAAAAATCCTGACTTTTTAAAGAGAAAAACCCTTTTCCTTCCCAACTCTACAGCTGCTTGGCAAATAGAAGGTTGTTAATGTTTGTGTTTCAGCTTTTCTTAGTATTTTTCTAAGCCTCAGAATTTGACACAAATAATTGCTTTCTAAATGTGGAAAGGCTGATGGTTTTAGTTCAGTTATTTCACCTGTAATGAGAAAAAATCAGACTTTTCAAGCAAGGAAAGAACCATAACTGATGGATATTGCCCAGTCTGACCAGCTGCATAGCACAGCCTCAACATTTCATCAAGGTCTGGGAGGGAATGAAATGCGGCGATTCTGCTTTCAGGTGCTCTGACACCTGAATTATTATCTTAAAAAGTGGTGGTCCAGTACTATTCCTTCTTCTCCTCTGCTTGTTCAGTTCAGGAAGAAAGGAATAATTTTGTTCTCAGATCCTGTTTCCATTTTAATTAAGGGCTCTGCACTCTCAGGAAAGATCCGTGATTATTAATCACAGATGGAAGGAGGCAAGCAGGCTTTGAACAGTAGGAGAAGCTCAATAGAGAACTTGCTCTGGGAAAAATCGTCCAGGTCCCTCTTCCAGATTTCTAACTCCTTCTATGCATCTGTGAGCATCACCGCAAATCAGGCCCTGGGGTACTTTCATGGGCCAATCCCTCTGTTTAGACACTCAGCATTTTTTCATAAAGCCCAAGAGCCTGTTTCTCAGACCTGACATCTCAACGTGATAATGGGAACCTCTTCTATTTCATCTGAGAAAGTCCAACAAGGAACTGAGACATCAAACAAACAAAATAAGCTTTTATGTTTGGAAAGTTGACTGTTCTTCTAACACACATCTTCACCGTTTTTTTTCTAGAGGAAAAAAGAAGCATTTGTCTTTAGAAAAGGGTTAATTATATAAATGAAGCACTTTCCTTTCTAAGATACAGGCTTAATGAAATGAAATGTTGGGACCTCTTAAAGTCTGATCCGAGGGGAACTAAAACCAAACACAACATAGGCCAATTGGCTGAATGTGTTAAGTAAAGGAGGAAAAGAGAGAGAAAATTTGACCATGCATAGAAGTTTGAATAGAAAGTTTGAATAGAGAAGTAAAAAAAAAAAAAAAAAAAAAAAAAAAAAAAAAAAAAAAAAAAAAAAAAAAAAAAAAAAAAAAAAAAAAAAAAAAAAAAAAAAAAAAAAGAAAAAAAGAAGTTGATGACGGCTGAACATTCATATTGCCAGGGTGCTCCCAAAGGAGAATGCAGCTATTATTTGGAGTGGAAACAGTTTGTGAAGAGTTGACAGACTGAATTGATTTAAGGGGCTCAGAATGAAACAATTATTTAGCAAAAGAAAAGTATAAAGACGGGTAAAGGTTTTCTCAAGTCTTGAACAAAAAACCAACACAATCTCTTTCCTGAGGTGCAGTAAATGCTTTTTCTCAAACTAATTTTCAATGTTGCAGGGAAGAGGGATACAGAGTTCAGTATCAGGCATCCTGTGTACAAACACTTCCATTACGTCCTTCATTCCCATTTGAAGGCTGCATAGTGGTAATCACTCTGAGCCAGTGTTTATTTGGATCTTTCCTCCTAGGTGAGGAAGGGATGAACAGGGAACAGTGATTTTTCTATTAGAGAAAACTATAACCATAGCAAATTCATTCTGAGGGGAAAAAAAAAAACCCTGCAGATTCATCCTGGGTCCTATTGGATCTGCCTTAAAAACCCATAAAGAAATCCTCATTCAAATTCATGACTGTTTTACATAGCTTCAGTTGTGAAATTATACGTGTACCCCAAACCTCCGCTGTCATTTTAAAAAAGATAGCTTGTGAGTATTGCACTTGTGGAGTTGTGCTAGAAAACATGAATCCTAAAGGTGCAAAAGCCTGGCAGGGAATATAAAAAGAATGTTAAAGGTATTTTATATCTTTCAAGGTCTAACTGATGCTTTTCAAATCCTCATGTTACATTTCATGAGGGCCTGATCCTGTTGGTGTGCATTAAACTTGCTGTGATGGGATCAGAGCAGAGCATGCCTCTACTTACATGACTCACATCCAGGGCGATTTAGGCTAGGAAATTTCTGGATCCTTTTGGTGGTTTGGGACTACTCTGCCATGGTCTGTAAGAGCTGCCGGTGTCCATGGCTGTGCCGAGGGAGAAGATTCACCCAAGGGGGTAACTCTTGTGACCAAGGGAGGTCCCAAACTGCAGCCATGAGAGGATTAAATTCCTCCGAGATCAGGAGTGTTCTGGATTTTAACTTTCTGCACACAAAGGAGGACCTTGTGTGCAGACTACTTCCCTTTTGGATTCACCCCAAGATCTCCAGTACAAAATCAAGCAAAATTTCCCCTTTAGGAGTCTTTGGATGCTGACTCCTGCCGTTTTTGAATTCCCACTGTGCTTTCCCTCCATTTGAGGAGTGACCTAAGTAAATTGGGCATTTCTTCCACTTCTTCCTCATTTTTTTGTTCTTTTTTTTAGGAGAAAGGAATATAATAATGAGACAAGGTGAGTTGTTTACTGTGCTTAATTGCATAGTCGAAATAGTGACTAAACAGAGAACACTTTTCAAAGTGTGATTTCTATTGGTTATTTCTTTTTGGCTAAGTTTGGCTGGTGACACAGCATTTACCAATTCTTTACCTAAAAAAAACCCTTTTTTTTACATTCTGAAGCCTATCTTTAAGCCTCTTGAAATCACTGGAACAAAACCAGGGGTCAACATTCTCTCCCTTCCCACAGGGATGGATCCAGTGCCTCTGTGTCCTCTGAGAGCAGGTCAGGATAAGCGTCTCCAGCTGGCTTAATACTGCAGAGGATTTTTTGCCCTCTGTTATGATTGGCAGCACATTTCAGCCTGGTTTATGTGAAGAAAGCCAGCGAGCGAGAAGCAATAGGGCATGGATCCTCTGAGGCTTCAAAGCCAAGCTTTTCCCACTTAAATGTCAGTCGACTACTGTTTGTCAGCAGCATGGAAAGCCCTGACAGAAGGAAATTGAGTCTTTTCTGCTTGTTTAATACCTGCATGGCAGCAGGCTGTGCGCGTTGCCACACTGGGAAACGGAGCGTGCTTGGGAAGAGCACTGCAAGGTGAGGCTGCTGCCTCGCAAATGTCCCCCACACGGACACTGCAGTGGGCTCAGGGTACCCTGACTCCCTCTTTTAAAGACCCACCGCAGGGGCAGGAGGAGTTTTCCAATTTGCTTGCTTTTTGCCTAGAAAAGGGCATCCCAGGCAGCCTTTCCATACTTTACCAACCAGTTCTGGCTCTTTTGATGTTTTCCAGAGTGTATAATCATGCATATGGAGCCAGGGGCACATGGGGTCTCCTAGGGCAGCCTCTGGCCCCATTTATGAGTTTGTCTTCTGGCCCAACACTTGAGTTTGGCAATGTGGAAAACATGAGCAAGGCTCTGTCTGGGCTCTGGGGGATGAGGTGTGGCGTATTCCCATATGTGAGGGCGGTAGGGTTAGGGTTTTAAGAACAGGAGTCTGCAGCCTTTGCTTGCATCACGGACATTTGAAGGGATTCTTTGGAAATCAAGAATGCTGTTTGTGTGAGGTGTTTGGGAGGAAAAGGACCCTGACTTTGCTTCTCTATAGCTGTGCTGAAATCAGGAATAGTGCCTCTATCATAAAAATATAGATTATAGTCAAAAGGGTTACTCTGATGAAAATTAATATTTCATCTAGTTGTTCATAAGCCAAATGCTGCAGATGACTCACCATTGGGTGAAGTTCATACAACAGGTATCACTGCCTGAGTAAATAATGTTATTAATTGTTTGCATTTAGTTCCGTTTGTTAATCTCTCTTGGACATGTTATTTGCAGTTGTCATCAAGATAAATTTGCACCCCGCCAAACTGCAAACAAGGACTGCCATTCCCACCAGTTTATTTATGCCAGCAGTTTCAATTAGCTGAACTCTGAAATACATCTGTCTTAGGAAGAGAAGTACCATACCTAACAAGTCATTTTTTCTCTGTGTCAAAATAGTAATATGACAATGAAGATCTGATCTCAATGACTGGAATAGAACTATGAATAATAGTATCTAATCAAGATATTAATTAAAACTTGTAATATCAACTTAATGGGAACATGTTGCAAAGTTAAATTGGATTTTTTTACCCTTTTAAATTAGCACAGTCAATTAACAGGTGTTCTCCATATGTAATTATTTTCAGTGGAATGAAAAGCTGAGTTAAACATTGCAGCTGTATCGGGGTAGATTACAGTCAGGCACTTTGAGAGGATGAAGGCAAAGAGGAGTGAAAATGTGGACTAGGATGCTCTGGCTAAGTTCCAGTTTGCTAATCACATCCTACTTAGTCAAAGCTGCCTGGTAGTTTCAATTAGTTGCTGTGTGCTCCTCATATTTCCTTGGAGGGCTGGGTGCTTTGCAATATAAAATTAAAAAGCTGCTTCCCCCATGTGTGCCTGCCTTTAACTCTCAAGTGACACAAATTTCAAATAACAGATCTATTTCAACTTTCTTTTTGTGTGCAGGAAGGGCTTTTCACTTTATCTATCTCTCTGTATAGATATATATGTACGAACATACATGTGTATGTTTTTCTTTAAAGGCTGCCTATAAACTGAGTCTTTCTGTGGGTAAAATAGTGCTTTTGTTTTTCTCATGGAACATCCCTGGATGAAAATTTGTTACATTGTTTTTGCTGAAAATTCTGGTTGTATATTTTCTAGCTTTCCAGTTGCACAACTGATGGCCTCACAGCCTAATTCAATTCATCACCTAGACTGATTTTGAATGTTTTGACAATGATGGTCTAGTATTGAGCTTCCACAGCAAGAAGACTTTAGAATCAGTCCCTTCTGACAGGCTGGTGCTGACAGGGATTAAAACAGGGATATCTGGATCTGAAGGTATGGGATAAAGGACAAAGCTGTGTTTGTCCAGACAAAACCAGATTTTTTTGTTGTTTTGGTATTTGTCAAGTAGACTGTTGAGCATCTGTGGTTACCCACATGTAGAGGTCATCAGTGTGACTTGATCATGGGATTTATGTCCCATAAGGCTGAAGGGATGGATCTACTCTTCAAGACAGACTGAAGGGGCACTTCAGAATTAACTCTATTTACCTTCTTGTAAAATGAATATTCAACATTTAAGCGAATGAAATCTGTTTCATTCAAAATCCAAAACCTGCCCAAATCAATGGAAGACTCTCCACGAACTTCAGTGAGCTTTGATAGTAAGTGAAAAGAATTAGTTTTGCAGGAATAAGAATGTCTGAGCAGCCTTTACAAGTGAATAGGAAATCATAGGAACAGTTTACATTTATACAGAACTCTTCTCCTGAGGATTTCATTCTACTTTGAAAATGGACTCCTTGAACAAGCTTTAAATCCATTTAAATATGCATACATATAGAAAGAGATTGTTTTATTTAAGAAGGTTTTTGTTTTCCCCCATCAAGCATAACTTCTTAATCATGCTTTTTTTTTTTCCTCTTTCTGGTTTCTCAGTATTTTTTACCACCTCTAGCCAGACATTAGATTTCCTAAGACAGCCAGATCCCTGTCTTGACACGTTATTAATTATCACAGCTGGAGGTGGGGTGTTGTGGCTGTTCCTTGCTGTTTGTCATTTGACAGTAAAACTGGATGAAAACTAAGGCTCAGGAAGAAAATAGGAATAAATCCCAACATTTGTATACAGTGCACATTGGCTGAACAGCTGCTAGGTTGTTTTTCAGACCATCTCTGATGTCTCTTATCCTTCTTTCTTGAACTTCTCTTTTCTGAACTCAGAGATCTTAAAACAGAGAATAATGTGATAGCAGACCAGTACAGAAGGTAGGAAATTGTCGCTGAAAATACCTTGCCTTACTTAAAGATATTTCCCAGAAATTTGCAGAGCGAGGTTGAAGTAGGGTGGTAATGAGAGGATACATTCAAAACAAAAAGAAGAGTCCTTCCAACAGCAAGGCTGTTTACCAGGAATCACTGGGGGATCTTAAATTCCCTACATCTAGCTGCTGTCTGAAATCACCATTTGGGGAGTGATTTGTTTGGCTTGGGGTGATGACTCGGTCATTGATTTCATGAATGCTTGCAGTGGTGAGTGTGACTGGCTGGGTAAGATGGGTGTTTGCGGAAGAATGTTGTTTGAGTTGCCAGGAAGCTTTCTGTGACCGTCTATGCCACTTGCACAGTAAGGTGAAGCAAGGCTCTCCCAGGAGCATGCATGGGCCACGGGGAAATTCAGCCAGAGAAGGACAGTTCTGGCATCAGGGCCAGGAGGTGCAAAAGCAGCTAAGGGGCACAGCTAGAAGTACAGAGCCTACAGAAATTATACTTTCCTTAGCTTCTGAGGCACCTCTGGGACTGAGGTTGTGCAGGGGAATAAAGAAGTAGTTGGAGGAGTTCGTGCAGCCCACGCTAGGACAAAACATCTCCTGAGAAAGATGGATTCATATTTGTGTGAATCTTATTTTTTCCCCCATACTCAGGTTTAGCTGCTGTTGCAAGGCTCTGAAGAGCAGACAATATCCAGGAGAGGGCAGTGCTGTACTCACACATCAGCTGGATCAAAGCCAGGACCGTTGTGGAAATATTGTGAGTGATGAGAAATTGTTCTTCTCATGCAATCAGTTCACTTAATTAGCAACAGATTCTTCTGCCACATTTACATTCATTTTATTTTTGTACCTGGTCAATCTCTATCATGGAAGTCACTAGATGTCATCAAGGTAAATTGTGACAGCAACACTGCTTTGTGGTTTAATTTTTCTTCCTAGTTAGAATGAGATCTGGGAGGAAGAAAAGGGAGGGATGGTCATCCCAAGTTGGAATTTAATAATAGTGCTAAAAAGGAAAGACTTTATCACCTGGGGAATACTTTGCAATGTTCCCTGAAAGTGAACAAACTCTGCCTCCTTTCCCCTTTCTCCAGAAGTTTTGCTGTGCCCAGATCCCTCAGCCTGGATATCCATCACCTGTAACTCACTCGCACACTGTGCCAGGCTTCCTCGTTCATTTCATCCCAAAGGACCCCGGCAGCCTTGGCTACACTCAAATGTAGCTAAATCAGTTGAGATCAGATCCTTTCATTGCTTTGCAGCACGGTACCAAGGCCTTAAATTGTGGAAGAAGGTAGGGAGTGAGCTGATAACAAAGCTCCTAAAATATGGAAGAGACAGACTGTGCGTTTGAACTAACCGGAGCCAGATGGTGAATTGCAGTGATCCACACTGGACACGACAAATGCATGGCTCATCCTGGCCTCCATCTGGGAAGAAAGGGAGAATGACAGACGCACTTTGGCTTCCAGGGAAAGACACATGAGGATCTGTGAACTGAAGTGTCCCTGGAGCCACAAGAAGTGTCTGGCACTCCATGCTGGCAAAGAGGGTGTTTTATGCCCAGCAAGCTGAAAGACTGGGACATCAGCCTGTGTCCGTATAAAGGCTTCTAGCAGTACCTGTCGTTTATCTCTTCTGTACTTGTTTTCAGAAACAGCTACTTCTTTCCCGTCTGAGTTTCTCTTGCCAAGTGTGTAGTTCTACAGTTGCTCCTCCCCTGAAATGATGCTCCTGCCTCCCACCTCACTGCAGGTCAGTCCGCATCCCAGAGGTACCCACCACACAACAGCCTCTCTCCTGCTCCCAAACCGGTCAGAGCTGTGAGCATCACCATCATTGCTCTAGGCATGCACACCTGCTGCATGACTGTCACTCATTCTACTCCATGAAGCTTATATTTCAGGGTTCAAGTAACTTGAAAGTGCTGGAGAAGGCAAATTTCCCATGTGCAGCATTTTAATGGCTCTCCTTGTGCTACTAAACCCCCAAATTCATCCCCCTCTTTCATAGCTGTGTCTCACATCAGAGACAGATTTCCTTGAGGAACAAGCAAAGGGAAGAAAAGGAGCAATGAGTGACAAACAGAAACAGCAAAGGCCAAGTTCAAAGTAAACAGGGTGTGATTCTTCACACAAGGTGTAGTTAAGTTGTGAAAATGCTTGATGAAGGATATTGTGGAAATCATCTATTTATCTGGCTTTGGGGAAAACTGGACAAATTTTTGGAAAAAAAACCCTCTCTTTCATCCCTGCAAATACTGTATTTTAGAAACAAAACACAGCTTGGGAGGTGAAGCTCTGAGCAGCTTTTGAAAGTCTACTATTATATGGGAAAAAAGGGGTGAAAAATTTGCCGAGTAGATGAATTTTCATCTTTACATCACGCAAACCTCTCCGTGCTAGTCAGTTGTGTTGCATATTAACATCAAACATTCAAAGAGAACTTGTTTGCAAATTTGTCTTGAGGACAACCTAGAGAAGATGTTCAGTGAATGACCTTTTTTCAATTCACCTCCTCCCTGCAGACATTTTAGAGTCACAACAAGCATGAAGCCATGCTACTTGAATAATGATCTCGAACTTTGCAAATTAAGCAGGGTCAGGACTGGGACATATTTGACTGGAGAAACCTCCAAGACAAATCCAGCAACCGTCAGCAGATGACATGAGAATTTCAGGGCTGAACCAATGTCACTGGATTATGGGTGTTACTGATCTGCTGCTTTTTTACAGAACTTCTCCCTTAGGTAATGCACTTACCTACATATGAGGATATTCAATGATGTATTTGTAATTGGAACTTGCTCCACCTAATGGGAAAGCTTTCAGACATCTCTTTGGTTATTAGTCAGAAAGATCCCATCAAACCCAGCGAGGGGACCAGCTTATTTAAATGTTAATGGGGGGAGAGGTGAACATAAAGGAACTATGCACAGCCAATACATTCTATTTGCTTGACATCTGCTGCAGGGTCTGAAGTGAAATTATACCCAAACATATCTAGAGTGCAAATAGCTGGGATAGAAAATGGCAAAGTATTTCTTATGCCAGTGACAGACCCTTTCAAAGGAAAGGTCTTACTGGAGGCCTTATCATCATTCTGGTTCATGCTTTCTGAGAGACAGTCATTTGGGGATTGCTGAATTGTTGCTATTTTGAAAACTTCAGGAGAGGGAAAGCTGAAATCTGAGCAGTCATCGTATGATTACAACAGTTCCTCCTGAAATGTTAAGTGTATATAATAATGCCTTTTCCTTATGGAGCCTAAACTGATAATAGTCTTGCTGTTAAAATGCCATATTGTGCAAGGGAAGCAGCAGATGCTTTCTGTTGGGTGGTGTACTTTTTGTCAGTGAAATTTCTGTAAAGGTGATGGGCTCTTTAATATGTTATATCCAGGAGGCTCTGTCCCTAGTTTGAATATTTGCCCTTGGGATCCAAGTACAGACAGGTGTTTCTGCAGTGGAGAATAAAAAGCTCTCCCCCCACTTTGCTGCCTTATTGAACTGGTTATCTCAGAGGGAAACATGGTGCTGCCAGCCTCCTATTTACCACGAGCAAAGGTCAGCTACTACCCTACCAGTTTCCATTCTCCCTCCATAACTGTTTCTCACATTGAAAGAAACTTTTTTATTACTCTGTCATGGTTTAACCCCAGTCAACAACCAAGCACCACACAGCCGCTCGCTCACTCCCCCCTGGTGGGATGGGGGAGAGAATTGGAAAGGTAAAAGTGAGAAATCTCATGGGTTGTGATAAAGGCAGTTTAATAAGTAAAGCAAAAGCTGCTCACGCAAGCAGAGAAAAACAAGGAATTCATTCACTACTTCCCATGGGCAGGCAGGTGTTCAACCATCTCCAGGAAAGCAGGGCTCCATCATGCTTAACGGTCACTTGGGAAGACAAACACCATCACTCTGAACGTCCCCCCCTTTCCTTCTTCTTCCCCCAGCTTCATATGCCGAGCATGACGTCATATGGTGTGGAATATCCCTTTGGTCAGTTGGGGTCAGTTGTCCCAGCTGTGTCCTCTCCCAACTTCTTGTGCCCCCCCAGCCTACTCGCTGGTGGGGTGGGGTGAGAAGCAGAAAAGGCCTTGACTCTGTGTCAGCACTGCTCAGCAGTAACGAAAACATCCCTGTGTTATCAACACTGTTTCCAGCACAAATCCAAAACACAGCCCCATACTAGCTACTGTGAAGAAAATTAACTCTGTCCCAGCCAAAACCAGCACATACTCTCTGCCAGTGTGTGTTTACCTCATAGCTTATGTCATGGATTTATTTTCTCTTCTAGCTTGCTGGCATGTCCACTTCTTAGTTCATCATCTGTTTCTTTCTACAAGGAAAGGTTTCCTAAATCCATGTGTGTGTGTGTTTGTGTATTAAAGGGATACAGACTTTTGTTTGACAGTCATTCTTTCCTGCTAGCCCCATAAGTTCAGCTGCTTAAGTCTCAAAAGTACGCTGCAGTTGGGTTAATATGAAAGAAATAAAGTAAATTAACTTGGTTTGTATTGCAAGTTTTGAAGATAGGTTATTGAGCGCAACATATTTCAGTCGCTTGCATTTACTACTTCATATCATCTTGTATGAATAAAATATGCTTGTGAAAATTCCCTCAGAAAGGAATAATCTGGGGAAAGTGCTTGAAATTTTGTTACTCTGTTCGTGTTGCAAATTTGAAAAGCTGTCTTCAGCCAGAAATCAATATTTTGTCATAAAAACTATATTTTCTCTAAGAAATCAGCAAGATTTTCTGGGAGAATGCTAATGGAAATATTGTTTGTGTGTAAGAGGAAAATCCAGTAGTGTATTACATGAGAAATAACATATATTCACATGATTAAAACCATATTCTCAGTGCACACTGCACAATGCATGATCTAATACATGCCAAATTTTCATGCAGTCCCATTGAGCTTGCACACCAAGTCAAGGTAGCTACATATGCTGTCAGAATAGGTACAGAGTCAAATTAGACTTAAAAATGTATGCACATCTTTGCATAAAGCTGGACCATCTTGCTCATCAAAAAATATGGCCCTTGCAGCTCTGGAATCTGTGCACTGAAGCAAACTGCTACAGCACCGACCTTCCTGTGCTCAGTGCCCATCCTGGCTCCCAAGTCTCCTTTGGCAGAGGCAGCCAGAGTGAACATGTGTCCAACACATTTTGAAAGCTTCATTTTGGCATGCTAAGGTAAGTCCAGCTTCAAGGGTGGCTTAAGCTAATATTCTGTCTTCTGAATTTGGTGTCCAACCCATAAACACACATTGCTTTACAGTGTCCAGTAGCTGGGGTGATAACCGGTGACAAAAAGCACAGGGGAATAACACCTTACACTCCCAAGTTAGATATGAAAAGCCTTTAGTCTCTCTGAGCCTGTCTTCCACCTGTAAAAGGAGTTAGGAAGATAAATGCCTAAAGGTTTTCACAGTGTGCCATATCAAGGATCACAAATGTAGCAAAACCAGACTAAATAGATGAAATGAAAATCCAAGCCAGCCTGGTTCTCAGCATTGAAACTCAGTAGGAAAATCTGGGTTTGTTATATTTTTTCCTGGTTGTCCTTCTACAGCTAATGTACCAGATATACAAGTTAGTTAATGCATCAGTAATTTATTGCACCATTCCCAGTGTTGAAATCCCTTGCTGACATGTTGATGAAACTCTACTCAGTTGGAGAGTCTAATTAAGTGCGCAGCAGTTTATAAAGCTGGCTAAACTGAGACACAATCCACTGCGAGGCAGAGAAGTCTGACCAATACAGAAAGCCAGGCTTTCTGTGACACATTCAAAAAATGAAAAAAGGATTAGGGAAAAAAAAAAGGTTAAAAAGGACCAGTTAAGTATATATTATGTATGTGTGTGTATATAAGTACACATACATACACACGTATATGTATGTATGTGTGTATATATATAACAGGAACAAAATTGGAGTGGTGTGATTGTCAAATTGAGTGATAGCAAATCCCTTGGCTTTTGCTTAAATAATAAAGATTAGACAGCACAGTGGTGTTCCAGAAAGTCCTCTCTTGTTTGGCAAACTTCTAAACCACAAAAGAACAGTTTTGAGCCTTAGCCAAATCCTTTCTCTACTGAGTTCACTGAGATTCCTTTTTCTGAATCAGTGCATAACGTTACCATGTGTGTTTATGGTAACAGCTCCACAACCCCTTTTGGCTGAAAAATTAGTGAAACTGCCCATGTTTTTGATTAATTGATGAGTAATCAAATATCATCTAATATCTAGTTGCTTCAGACAGACTGCTCATTAGGGCTGAATTATAGAGCTGAGAGATACAGTTTTCTTAGTTATCACTGAGCTGATATTTTACTGTTGGTCATTTTTATTTTCCTGCTGCCTTTGCCTGCATTGTTTGTTTTGTTTATTTGGTAGGCAGATACAACAGCTGCAGTTTTGCATTGGATTTAACACAGTTTAAATCCAAGATATTCTTGAAAAGGGTGCTGCTGCTTCTCCTTTCATCCTAGGCTATTCATTCCCCCATCCTCTTTTTGCCAGACCTAATGCTGGTGTAGGTCTCTGATGAGTCAGATCAGGGAGCCGCTATGGCTGAAAACTAACAAAATAAAAATCTATACTCTCCAGAGTGTCCTGATCCCTGGAATAGCAAGAGCTGGACCAAGGAAAGGCCAGGAATTCACAGCTGGGTGCCGTGAAATGATCTTCTTCAGCAACTCTGCTGATTTAGATCAGGCTTCATAGTTATTTTAAGCCATACTATCACTTACTGGAAAAATACACTGTGCGTAGCACAGGTTTATGCCAGTCTTGAATACACTGTCATAACATAAACAGGAAAGATGAAGTATTCTCTGCTGCACAGAGCATAGTTTTGAAGAATCCTTCTGTATCCAAAACGCATGTTGATACAGAAATGACTCACTTTGGTAGTCTCAATATAAAGATCCTCAGTGTTAGATGTAGCTTTAATGGGAACCAGTGCTCAGAAATACTTTATGAACAGAATAAGTTGCCCAAGCTGGAGATAGCACTGGCCCTTCCCCGAAAATCTTGGTTCTGTATAATTAAATTTCACCTGTCAATTTTGCAAATCCTCCGGAGATGAGCAAAATTATTTGCTATTAAATCTTACTAAATTAATTAGGTTATTTTGATGGACTAAATTTGGTTCATTTCAGAAGCAGCACTCCAGTTTCTGCAAAGTCACATCATCATTCTGAGGGCATAATATCATCTTTGATAACATACATTCCCTTCATGCAAATTTTTCTAGCCTAAATCTAGAGCTAGGAGAAAAGCAGATTTTTGTTCAGAATTGAAGTATTTTCAGGTTTTTTTTTTTAGCATAAAACATTTCTAATTCTTTTATTATGTTTTGTGTAAGCAAGCTGGAATGAATGATTGACAACATAATCTTTTGGTCATAGTTATTATAGAACAATAAAGATTTTGCCTTCTTTTTAGTTTTCCATCTGCAAAGTGGGGATACAGTTTCTGTTTCAGAGGAGAGTTATGAAGATTTGTTGGTTAAGGCTTGGACTGCGTTTTGTTTGTGCTAAGTACCATATAATTATTTAATGTCCCAGTTACAGGCAGTTGACACTGTGTCACATCCTTGGAGTATTGCTCACTTTTTTTTTTTTTTTTAAAGACTCTGAAAATCTGAATTATACACTTGTTCTGAGTGTAACGCATCAAACATCAAAACACAAATGTGGGGGGGGTTTAATAATACTAATACTCCAGTGCTTGCAATTTTTAAATTAGGAGCTTGTTTGCTCCTAATACACAATATGTTTCTATCATTTTATACAAAACTGAAAAAAAAATCCTGCTATACTTTTTTGTAATCTCAAGAAGACTCTTGGGTGTTCTTTCTTCTTCCTATGGCCTAGATTATGACTTCGTGTTACTGCAAAATTCACCTTTAGAGGATAGAGCTATTTATATGATTAAATTTCAGGTGTGCTCAAAAAACACGATTGCAGTGGTGAGGAGTCTGATAAAAGTTCATCTCTTATTAATTGGAAACTAGTTTTAGTATGTGCACTCAAGCACAAAAAATAGCAAAACTGAGTCATTGAAAGTTCTTGTAGGAGAAAGTCTGTCTGCTTTTCATAACGATTCGATGGCTTCAGGCCACAACACTCCACACTCTCTGGTTGTAGCAACCACTCATAATGAGCACTGTCATTTTGAGTGAGTTATCTTTATTTGACTTCACTTGCTGGGGTCTCTAAGCAGAATAGGCACCAGCTCAACAACAAATAGCCTAGTCACCAGTGGATGGAGAGCAAAGCAAGGAAGAGCATGACTCAGTGGTCTAGAAATTCTGAATGCACTTCACGTTGTTTTGTTGGATTTATAAGAGATATAAACAGAAACAATTAAAAAATTGCTTGTGTGACTCAGTCGCCTTTGATATATCCTCCTACATGTTGTGCGCTGACTATGGCACCACAGTCATGTTCTTCCTTCAGTACGCTGCTGCTTTGATCTTGTTCGTCCTGTTGAATTTGTCCCTGGGTGTTAGATGTCTTTATGTCCTTCCCTCAGAGCACCATGGTGGGACACCCTCCAGGTGAAGGGGATCTGACTTCTTGCTGCGGCAGATGGTTTTGTGGTAAAGTTGATGCTTACATTGTACTTTAGGGGTACCCCAGTCTCTGTCCTTGGAAGGTTTTAAGTGTCACTCTGTGCAGCAGGGTCTGATGGGGTTCACTTGGGGACCCTCAAAGGGTAGCCTTGTACATGTTCCCTTTGCTTTCCTTGCACACAGAGTGGACAGTACGCAAACAGCCTGCATGGTCATGGCTTGTTCAAAACCTGCCCTGGGAATTTTTGGATGAAAATTACAAATGCTTAATGAGATCAGATGCTGCTAAACTAGATTGTTAATTAGTGTTATATTACAGTGTAAAAATTAGAAACAAAGAAATCTTTCAAGTCCAGTTTCAGATGCCCAAGTTTTTTTATTAGACCTGGTCTATGTGCTTTGAAGAGATCTGCCTCCTTCAGCAGTTCAGTTCTGGCTGTGTCTGCATTATCATGGCTTTCTGTAATCAGTCCTTGGACTTCCTATCTCCAAAACTAAATCACAGTTGGCTGTCAGAAATACAGCCTGCAGACATTGATCCAATAGGTCACTAAAAGACATGTTTAAAGCACGAGTCTTAGATGTGAGACATAATTGTCATGTATTTACCTAGATACTTTAGAATAAAGAGTCTTGGTTTCATGAAGGGCAGACTTCACCACCCACCATTTAGGGGAATCTTCACTTGGCTGAGACCTACCCCACACTTCACTTTCACACCCTACATCCCCAAAAACCAACACCCCAAACTTTTAACTGCTCCACATATATACCTGCATCTTTCCAAATCAGGGCTATCACTGCATTTTTCACACCTTTTTCACTCTTCTGTGTTACACCTTCACCTCTCCAAGACATATCCCTACCTACCCATGCCTCTATCGTTTTTATTCTCTCGGAAGATATGATTGCTTCTGGATGTATTCAGTCTTATGTCTGTGATCTCATCCAGCTTCCCAATTCTCTGCTGCCCACCTTGGAGGGCTGCCCAGCTTTCTAGCCTATCGGTCACTGAGTTGACAGAGTTCCTTTGCAAGATGTTGCACATCACACAGTAGAGAGCTGCAAGAGACAAACTTTTGCCTCCCATGGGAGCGAGTTACCAGAGATCGGCTGCCAGGCAGTGTCTTGTTCCTGCTTGAGGCAGCAACTCCCCGCTCCTGAACTTTTCACTTCATTTCCATACATACTGCTGTCTAAAATTAATGCCTTTCACATTTCAGCATGCTAAAATATGCAATTAGAAAATCAGCACATTTGATAAGCATGCAGATCATGAACTGCTCATGAACCACTTCTTGGCCATGACTATTATAGTCAACACAGAGAAGCTACAGAAAAATTGCCCATAGTATCTAAATATGAAAGCTTTGAGAAAGGTATTAATGTTTTCTTTATCTCTTGAAGACACAAAGGGATGCCTTTGTCTCTCCTGAAATTCTACCAGAGGTACAGCAGGGCCGAATCTGCTCCATAAAAACAAAATTACACAAAAGAAAATTAAACCAATAAAAAGAGAGAGAGATTACAATAACAATAAAAAACAATAGGCAAAACAGAAAACAACTCCCCCTCCTTATTGTTATGCATCCAGAATCAGTGTCTTACCCATTTGTTAAACTTTTATGGCACTGGGAGTCTCAAATACTAATTTTCTTCAGCATGAAAGTGCCCTTTTTAACAGGATGAATATGATGCTCCCAGTGCAGGCAAGAGTAGGCATCCGGGGGATGTTAATGTTATATTCTATTCTGCTGGAGGTTTGTGGGCAAGACACCTTTGCCTTATTGTTTCCCCTACCCTTTTTCTGCCCTAACCTGCTGATGCTGCAAGAACATCTGATCAAAAACCACCTGTTGAAACCAATTGTAACAGAATTTTGATGTTGCCATGTTACAATTTTCATTGGCAATGAGGCTAAAAAATCACTTTCCCAGAAAGTAAAATCTTTTGCCTCAAAAATAAAATGGTGTCTATGTGGAAATGAGGCGTGCATACCTCATGGGAAGGGCAGTCGGGTGGTGTGCTGTCATGGCTGCCCATGAGCCACCAGACTTCATTTCCAAGGGGACATTGTGGTGGGGATGCCCCTTGCACCCTGCTAAGTGAGTGTCTGATGAATCATAGGAGGGGTTATCCTAGGGACAAGGAGAGAAGGAGGCAGTGCAGCAGCATTATTTATTTGCAATAATGGGAATTCCTGTTGGAAAAAGAATGTCCTTCATCCTTCTGTGAAAAATGGAGAATTAAAGTTTTACAAGTGTCAAATTGAAAAACCTGTGTACAGTGATGAAAGGCTTTGCTTCAAGGTCTTCATATGGGTAAGTATACAGCTGAGCCCAATATGACTAGAATTTCAGCACCTATAATAGAAATAATTAGCTATACTGGTTTGTTTCCAGAGGTTTTCATTACTTGCTGAGCTTTATTTAGTGCCACTGTGTGTATACTAACAACACACACAGCTCTCCAGGACTTTGAAAAAGTAGGCCATTTAAACAGGCGAATATCACAGGGTAACCTTAACTATTGGTAAGAAGATGGACCAGAAATTATGTTCATGGCCGTACTTGCAAGACTCTGATGATGATAATAATAATAATAATAAAAGAAGATATCATGCCATTGACAAATAGAAACAATTTTATATCTAATAGGATTTAAGTAATAAAGGCTGAAGGGCTGCAACAGCTGCAAAGAGATTAGATACGTTATGTTTTCTCAGTGTAATAAAACTTGTCAAATAAAGCTGAATAAAATCTTCTTATCTGTGTCTCTGGCTTATTTTTCCTGCAGCCTCTTTCCTTTCAGCTGATTGCGGGAATCACCATTTCTCTAGAATGGTTACACACACGACAGTTCAATTAGAGTCAAGTTAGTGAAAGTTATTGCCGGATTTGCTTTTGGTAGAGCCCTTTTTTTAAAGTGAAGGACTTCTGCAGCATTTGGAAAGTATGAAGGAGATCAAAAAACCCACTCCGCCCATCTGTTACCAATCTCTGCTGATATTTACTGGACAACTGAGCTGGATTATGTATATCACTGTAGTACCATTAAATTTAGCCCTCGTTTACACCAGAACTGGATCTGATTTAAAAATAAAACACATTAAAGTAACAAGACAACCTTCCGCAATTGCACTTGATGCTGCCTTGGCCACTCCAACCTGTTCCTCTGTAAGAGCTCTCTTTTCTCACCTGTCTGCTCCCACCTCTGGGCACTGTCTGGAGTCCTCCTCCATTCTTTCTGCTCCTCCTGCCTCGGTTTCTCCCTTTCTTTGTAGAGCTTGTGTACTAATGTTTGCTGAGAGCTTTAGGATACACAGATGGTATTTGCATTCAAAAGTGTGAGTTGTTATTACTACTGTTAGTAAGATGTGGCAGGCTGACATTTTGCTAACCTTTCCATGAAATCCAAGGCCAAACCTTTGTCTGGGTTACAAACATGCTTGGATTTGCCATGTGGTCCGTCCTTCCATCCAGGCCAGTATTTCTGAACTTGTGTGCTTGTCTGGTTTAAATTACATGAGCATCTAAAGCAGAGGTATTGTTTTAAATACTAAGTGGGAAGAGCAAATGATGATGCATGTTGTGTTTGAGGAGCATTGCTGTTGCCTTCGGCACATATTTGAAGAAAGTATACTACCTTCCAAGGCAAACCAGTGAACCTAGTAAGAAAAGCCAAGGGATCCATCCAAGCTGATGTAATACATAAAGACACAAACATCATCCATAAATCAATAGGCATTGATTTAGCTAAATGAGAGCTTTGCCCTTAGGTAAGAAAAAAATTACTTATTTATATGTATGTATTTAAAATGTTTCATGTAAGATTTCTGGGGACACATATCCAATATTAATTAAAATTTAAGTGTGTTGTGTCAGTGTCCACAAACCCATTAGACTGTTTTTCAAATTAAAACTTTTCTCCTACGCTGTTTTCCTCTCCAGACAGAAAGCTTAGGAAACCAATGCATGATGACAATATGATAACCAATTAGGGAAAAAAAGCTGAAACCAGTTGCTGGTGCTGAAACTACTGTCAAAATCTACACTGTATCTGTATCTGAAACAATTTCTGGCCACTGTTTTAAACACATCTGTTCCTTGGGGTGGAGGGCAAAAAGAAATTTCTATATAAATTTAATCTAATAATTTAATTTAGTCTCAGTCCTAATTGCATGGAACGGTGAGTGTAAATCCTGTGTCACCCTGCTGAGAAGTGCTGCAGTCAGCTCTGAGTGAGCCAGGGTGAGTCCTCAGGGAGGTAACTGCATTAACCAGAGTACTCCCAGCCTCTAAGCTGGCATCGCAGAGGCTGTATGTGCAGGTTTATTGGAAGGATGAGAGGGGTTAAGATGCTTCTTTTCTTTTAATAGCACAGGAAATCAGATGACTGGAAGGAATCATTACTCTGGATTTGGGAAGTCTAAAGCAAACAGGCCAACCCAGCTGTCAGCAGGTGGTATACACACATCATTCTCGGCATCTCGCTTGTCTGATCACAGCTGCAGCCCTGGTCTCCAGCATGGACAGACTTTCTACGAAGCAGGCTGAAGTGTGAGTGTGCACCATCTCAGTCCAGTGGTCAGCATCTATGGGGGTCTTGGGTTTTCTTCCCCAACTCCCCGCTTCTCCACCTGTATGTTTCTGTTATTACTACTACTACAACATTATTCTTCCTTCCTTACAAAGTAAGGGAAGAATTGTATCAGGAAATACACTTCACAGGTTTAAATCATGAATGACTCCACTGATTTTAATGAAGTTTGTTCAGTTTGTTTCCAGCTGAAGTTGTCACCCATTTGTTGAGATGGACTTAGGTATAGCTGCTGATAAAAGGTATAATGTTAGTAGTTGGACAGGTAAAATAACATTTTAGAACACGCACCTCTTTTCCACTTGTCTCCCCCTCCTGTGAAGTCAAGTTGTTCCCAGTGTATCAGGTATAAATAAATGTAGGAAGAGCCTAGGTAACGTTATTCCTTTCCCCGGCCTGGCC
>NW_008824762.1:440758-445376 GCF_000699105.1 Pygoscelis adeliae | reverse complement strand
CAGTTTTCCCAGTGTGATAGGAGATTTAAAAAGGCACCTGCATGGCTCAGCCCTCTGGACGTAAAACAACGTAGATACAGAGCCAGCTTGTTTTTCTAGGAATAGGAACAGGAGTCGAGAGTATAGAAAATGGAGAATTACATCCTCTGCTTAAATTTCTCCACCTTCCTCTCTCCCTGCAAGATTATGAAAAAATCCTGTGTGCAAGTAGAGACTTGCCTTAGCTTTTGTCAGAAGTTCACTTTTTAATATTAGTTTCTTTCTATTTTGTTTAGCTTCTCTCCTTTTCTTTTGGTGGTAAAGACTTAACGAAAGTTAGCCTGACAGGAAATGCTGGGACCCAAGCTGTGGATGGTTTGCTGCCACCAAAGTCCTTTGAGCCTTAAAGTTCATTTTTATCACCGCTATGAATATAACAGCATCATCAAATTACTTTCCCGCATCGGTTTTCACACATGATTGACAGATGTAACAAGCAGGTAGGCAAGAAACTTAACTTGTTGCAGGACAATGGATGTGCACGTTAGAAGCTTTCTGAAATGCAAAATGTTACTAAAGGCCATAACCTGATATCAGCAGTGGAGCTGGCTGCAAATCACTCAGTGCACTTTGGTTCTTAATATTTTTTTTTGTTTTGTTGCTTACCTCTTGTAATAGATCAGTACTCATTTCCTCAAGGTATTTCTCGCATATCAGGAGCCCCCAGGACATGGGAACCAATTAAAGACATTGATATTCTGGCTTCAACATTAAGCCAGGGAAAGAACTGATAGGAATTTCAAGTTCACTGTGCATGCAGGAGGTGGTTACCATTTCCATATGGCTTTCAGACTGTCTTCACTCCCAGTGAAAACCCACGCCTGAGAAAGACCCAGCAGGGCCTGAGGCACGATTCATTCTAAACAGCTTTTGATTCCCACCAGCATAATTTATTGGAAACATTCTGCTTTTGTTGGAACATTCACAGCTAGTCTGGGAGCTACTGAAATATGTCCCTAACATGTAGAACAGATTTTGAATAACAAAGCTCAAAATATCCATGGCCAGTGGCTGGACAAACTGCCTTGTGACTGTCCTTGCAGCAGGTCCCAGATCATATATACTCATGCTTTCAGTCACTTGTTTTTTTTTTTTTTTTATATTGGACATTTATAAGTCCCACTGCGAGGCCAAGTTGGAGTTCCAGTATCCCAGCCTCGCACAAGCAGTGCTGTCCTTTTGGATTTCAGCAAACTGAACAGCGGCTGCTCATGTTCCCCAGCTGGTACTGTATGAAATGCTGTGTGATGGTGGCTGGGGAGGAGAAGGGGAAGGAAGGAGATCCTTAAGGTCTAAAGAAGCGATGATCCATATGATCTGGTCTTAGCTCATGCTCAGTATGCTTTGCAGCCTGGCCATGTTCTTGGGCTCTGCTCAGGAGCATGATGCCAGCTCCAGTGTGGTGTTGTGAACAGCTTTTTGCTGCCTGAAAGAGGAAAGAGGCATAGTGCTATAGACCTGAGGGATTTCTGGGGCTTAGCTTGACATTTCTGATTTTGACCTGCCTCTTTTGCCCTCACCAGTAGCTTGTCAGTTCTTAAGCACACAAAGCATACATAAATATAAACGCTGTATTCCTCAGGAGTAGCCCCATTAATTAATGGAACAAAAATTATTTATAAACATCTCAACCTTCATTTGCTTTCATGTATGGAAGGTCCAATAACTGTATTATTGAAGACAACCATGTGTAATTACACTGCTGTTTTATCTGCTCTCATCCCAGTGACAAATCTCATTCCCAACCAGTTTTGACTAAACAAAGGGGGTTGCTCAGATGACTTTCAAAGGTGAGTTTGAGCCACCCTCTTCTTCCTGTGTTGTTTCACTCCCCATCTCTTTCCATTTCAGCCTTAGGCAAGTGAAGACTTCTGACTTGCTACTGTTTCACCATCAGTTCCCACATATGGTTAAAAGGCTGCAGCGTTTCTCTGCAAAAGTCACTGTGTTTCAGAGAGAGGTGAAATGGTGCTGGTTATACTGCAGTTTGTATTTTGCAGTTGCCCAGATACATGTCTGAGATAAGGGACTAGGGATGTTTCTGATTAATATTACTGGTTTGCTGTCTGTGCAGCAGTAGAGACAGACCTCCACTACTCTAAGTGCAACGGGTGCATCTAATGAGAGTCCATGTCTATAAAGAGTGATTAGGCAAGCACTCATCTCTCTGACCTTGGCTATCTACAAGATATGTGTCTAATCTGACCCCCTTGTCCAAGCTCCCTCTATACTTGGTGGGGAGGGTGATAAATCCTTCCAGTTTCAGACACCTCTCTCAGGCTGGGATTAATCATCTCAGAAGATAATCTTTCTCTGTTGGCTCTAGTGGAAGCTGATGTGACTAACATGGATTAGATAGCTACATTTTAGATTACTGATTTCCGTATTCCATTATGTTTGGTAGACTGAAGACTTCTCTTCCTTACAGGTGGGAAAGAAACGGACAAAGCCATCATTTCATGATACATGGTGCCAGGTAGTGTGACTGTCAAATACCCACACTTGCCTTCACTTCTTGTACACCCAGCTTGGGAGCGGGAATAAGAAATTGGATTATGATTCTTGCTCTCCTGTCATTTCCTCAGGTAGCAGATTGATAAGTCAGCACAAAATAGATATTCACCTATAATAAATATATAATAAATCTATTATATAACAACCTATAATGAATGGATTCTTTTGATTGGGGTTTTCTTATGCTTACATAGCAAATAAATATATTATGTCTGGTTGTAATTGTCAAGGCTAAAGAAATACATAGCTGCTGATTTGCCTTTTAATTGGACTGAAAAATCTTCTAACAACACTGTAGTATTACCACTTCCTTCTCACCCTGTGGAAGAATAATCAAAAAAGCAACAATACGCAGAGGCTCAAGGTGAGATTCTCTGTCTTTCTCCTCAGCAACAGGAGATGTTCAGAATGTTAATCAATGTTGTTTCCAAGCTTGAAGCCATCTACTTCCAGCAGCAAACATTTAATCTATTCAGTCCTTAATGAAGTTGTCCCAATGGCACATCTTTCCTTCACACTCCACTTCTTGTACCCTTACACTGCCCAGATGTAACTGTCAAGGGCTTTATAGCCCCTCTTCACTCTTATCCTTTCTATGAGCAGTTATCCTGCTCAAAAGTAACAAAACTGAAATGAAAAATTAGGAAGGGTCATTGCTCTGTTCTGGCTGGGAAGATGCTACTGTGTCCAGATATTGGGTGGGATGCCTCCATGCTGTAAGGCCCAGGTACTTGGTATTAAAAATTCTGCTACGTTATAGGTGATGTTAGTCCATATTCTCCATAAATAACCTGTAGAAAGATTAGACTGAGATCTGCAGCCTGCAAACAGGAAAAGCTTGTCAAATTTGGCATCATCCTGTGGATTTGATTTTGGCCAGCATCTGAGTTGGTCCTTTCCTGCACAGTGTGTTCAGAGACACCAGCAGCTATAAAGCTTCCCATACCTCTGTTGTGAGATTTTATCATTCCTGTCATAGGGCCTGCTGCACTACTGCACCAAAAGAGCACAGGGTGACTCCTCCTTCCCAAAAAGCTCTCCCTGAACGGGGAAGAACATGTCAGGAGACCAGGAGCTCCCTGTCTGCTCCATGCAAGGAGCAAGGGTTTGAAACCAGGAGCTGCCATTTGCTGTCACTCATTTATTTTTGCAGCACAGAATTTAAAGGAGGGATTTGACTATGAAGCACTTCACTTGCAGGAAAGGACCAACATACAACTTTTTTCCTAGCTTTTAGATTTGAAGCCTGGTTTAAAGAACTTTGAGGAGGATTAAATTAGAGATAATTCTCTGGTATGAAATAGTGCAGTTTCTCAGTGACTGATGGAAACAAATTTGTTTCCATAATCTATAGATGAAGCTAAGCAGCAGGACCATGGAAAAGCAGCATGAGAAAAACCCCAAATAGAGAATTTTCCAATTTAATTATATTTTTTATGAAAAGATAACTGCTTATTTTTTTGGGACTGCAATAAGAATTTACATATTCTGCTTGTAAACAGTCCTCTGGGCACCTTATCTCTGTTTACAAATGATAGTTTCCTTCTAAGTATTTGCTGTGTTTGTTGAACACATGATAAACACAGGTTAGAGCACACCAAGACTCTAACATTGCATGTGTTATTTACCTTTTTTCCCCTCCCCCCTGTTTTGTTTGGTTTGGGTTCTTTGACCTCCTAATGCCTTTGCTCCCTGACCCAGAACATCAAGAAACAAATCAAATCTCCACAGGGGAAAGGTGTTCATTTAAAACTTGTTTTGGTTTTTAATGCAGCAGCAGCAAAAAGTCAGAGCATCTTTGACACAAATAACCTCAGTCTTTAACCTGCAGCATTGCTTTATGTAACATTCAGTAGTCTTGCCGACACATCGGGAAAAAAAATTATTCCTAGATTTTTCTTCTTTGGGGCAAATAAGAAAGCACTTGTCAAGGAAAAGTACTTTAATGTCAGAGTTATGGGGGTTTCTTTTTCTTTTTCATCTCTTCTAATTCAGTTACTTTAGGAAGATGCTTGGTTCTAAGTGTTGGAGTACTCTGAAAACAGAGTATTTTAATTTTTTTTTT
>NW_008824762.1:398756-440712 GCF_000699105.1 Pygoscelis adeliae | reverse complement strand
CATTTGCAACGTGTATGAGTCCTGTTGATCCCCCTGCTGAAGATGCATTCATGAACATTATCTTTTGGCATCTGCCATAATAAGTCTTTCCATCAAGACAGACAGAAGCTGCTCCTGGAGCAACTTTGAATCAGGGCCTGGGAAGCACTAGCACTGTGCTGAGTCTGGGGGATGTTCCCTGCCTGTCACATATGCCCTATGTGGTCTTGGGCAAGTTATATGAGAATGGTCTAAAGCCAGGGAATTTCACAGGTTTGTAAATCTGCAGAGAGTCTGTGCCAAACAGTGTTTCCTGCTCCTGTAGGATTTCCCTGACTGAATTTCTGTTTCAGCTTAGCTATGTCTTTAAGTAAAAGTCATGTAAACTTGTCTTAACTTTAACATGCCCAGTAACACTACAACTCTTGGTAATCATTCCCCTGGTTAATTACTATTCATATCAAAGAAACCATGGTGTTCTTGAGGAAGCACAAAGCCTGGATTTTACATATTTATTTTCCCTCTATAGTATCATTACATAAAGAATACAACAGAGGAAACAGGATTTAATTTCTGACTCACAGTTGCATCTACCTCAGCAATACAGAAGTACCTGAGCTAGTTGTATGTGAGAGACTCCAGATCCCAATGTAGTTTAATTGGATATGCTGATTATTAGCTCAGGCACAGATCTAGGTTGAGACAGTTTAGTTTTGTGCAGCCTGAGTGATAAGTCAGAGGGGACCTGTGCTGAACCAGTGGCACTGACCAGCTTGCAGCTTCTCCGTCCCAGAAGCCAAGGCACCACTTCACAATTCTTGTTAGTTCATGCCATGCTCACAAGGCAGGACTCTTTGGGCAGGACAAGGTTTTAGGTAAGGCTCAAGGGTTGCTTACAGAGGTCTGGAAGCCCTGTGGAATAATAATGCTGTACTGACTCTCAGGCCAGGCTTCCAGTGTCTGGCCAGGTCCAGCATGTGGATAGCTTTTAGGTGCTGAGCTCTCGTTTAGCCTGTGCGAGAAAGACTCTTGCAAAGGCACACTCACATCAGAGATGCTGCAACACGGTCAGATAAACGGTATTGTGACAGACTGATTCTCTGCACAGTTTGAGCAGTATTAAGGTGCCTAAACATAAACATCTAGGGGACCCCGCCAGGTCTCCAAATGCTGTTTTAAAAGAGTGTTTCTGTTTGTGCAGCGCAGCTGGCATCCCTGCCTGGAAGTGTCAAGATGTCCAAGGGCATCAGAAATGACACTAGACTCCAATGTATGGATATTTCAATCATAACATCACTAACGGAAGAAAAACTCCTAAATCTACTTGGGTTTGATCAAGAAGTATAGTTCACAAACCTCATTGATCCATTAAAGCATCTGCTTCACAAAACTAGGCTCCTTAAGCCCAAAATAATCTACCCTAAACTTAGGTATTTAAGACAGAGTTAAGAATCTGTATACCATGAATTCCTTCTGTAGTCAGTAAAAAGAGAGGTACATCTAAGAGTTTATCTAAACTCTAGCAGATTCTACAGGGGATTATTCCAAGGTTTGCCAGCTATCTAATTGTTGGTCAAGGACTTTCTTCCTACACGCTTATTTTGATCCACATTGGATGTATTTTTCCTTTGTGGCAGCTGTTTCCTGAAAGTAGAAGGTCTGGATGAGTCCAAGCTTGTGGATGAATCCAAGCTTGTGAGTAACTCACCTGCAGCCAGTGGAGCTACGTCTGCCTTTGAAAATGTGTGAGAAGAAGCAGGTTCCCCCCCATTGTGTTTAGAGAAATAATCTGGGTATCAGATAGCATCCAGCATTTGTCTACCTGAAAGTCCCTGCTGCAGCTGTTGAAAGGTACACTCTAGTTAAGTCTCGTTACCCTTTTGTCATATAGATCAGGACTATCTAGATTCAAAACAGCTCTGTTAGTGAAAGGGAGAGGGCGGGGGAGAAGAGGAAACCTAGCAGTGCGTGAAATGACATTTCAATGAGAAGTTTGCCATTCAGCTGACAGCTGAAATCTAAATTTCAGGAAGAGGAGTGTGGAGTCACGTGGGCAGACCTTATATACTGCAAGGGCTTGAATTTTTGAGGAACGAACTGATGTGGACATTTGAAAATGACAGCTTATGGGGCATCGGACCCAAGTGGTGGGAGGAATAGCCCGTCTAGGGGAATATCCATAGCTTGTTGCCATGTTTTGTTTTATGATATGAAGGCTTTTGAATGCATTCATGTAACAAATAAATAAATAAATGCATGCATCATTGTCACCAAGGGCCTTTTCTGATATTTATCAGAGAGACATACTGTGTTTTCCTTTTGAATAGCAATGCTTTTCACTGCTGACAGATTCATGTAAGAGACTCTTGAAATCTTAAAGGAGAATTGAATAGGTTTTTCAGCAGAATTAAAACATAGTGAATGAAATATTACAATGTTTTTGTTGACTTAGTAGCTTCAATAAACTGAGAAAGTTGGATATAGAAAGATCCAATGTGTGTCTGAATGTCTTAGAGCAAGTCTAGTTTTCATAACATAAGAATCAAGATACATTACATCATCACCTCTGTTTTAATTAGAAAGGTGTCTTTTATGCCCTTGAATAACTACTGAAATTGCCCTGACATTTATGCCACTTTTTATACCATTCTATTGGGTCTTACTACTGATCACTTTAAATTGCAGAGAATGGTCATAGGTCATCACATTTTTTTCATGTGGAGCATGGTCCAGTCTCTAGCTTCAGATATTATTTTAAGAACCAGATCCTGAACAATGCAAATTTCCTCTGACATGTTATGCTAAACTGACAATACACTGCTCTGCCTATAGATATGTAAATAGTGAGGCAGTGGACGGTGCTCAGGACTGTGTAGCATTGTTTAAGAACTTAGTATGAACAGTAAGTTAGTTCCTGTTAGTTACTTCATGTAGCCCTTCAGCACAACTCTACACCAGCTTTCCACCAGCAGTCTGTATTCCTCAGCTTTGTCTGTAGACTTTCCTGCCCCTTGTTAGTGCAAAAAAATTGTTGGTTTTGTTCTGCACAGTTATGGCTTTTTGTCATACAATAGCACTTCCATCTCAAAGAAATATTTCTCAGCCGTTCAAGTGGCTTAGGGTTTGCGGGATTGGGTTTTCTTTTTTTCCCCACTATTTCCATTCTTGACTTTCCAATGTGGGCTTAACCTCTGACAAGACATTTGAATAGTTCTACCAGCACAGGAAAATCATGCTGAGGATTTCATAATTGAAACTGAAGTGTAACGTAGGGAAAAGAAAAAGAAGAAGAGGTGAGCGAGTTGAGCTATTCAAGCATGAGTGAAAGGATAGAAGTTAAAAGATGGGACTTGTATTGAACATTTTCAGATCAGCCAGAAATTTCTCCTTAAAGGAGACAGAATGAAAACAGATGGGAATATTCAATATTAAATAATTTGGAGAAGAACCTGCTTCATCACTACTTTGGAAACTGATGTTGTACAACTCTGGGCAAGTTGCTCCTTCTTTCCTTTGTCTCTTTCTTTAACCTCGTTTGCCCTGTTTTGTCTCTGTGTTTTGCAAGCTCTTACAGGAGATTTTAAAAAGTAAAGCTTTCCATAGCATGATTATAACAACCATTAAATACATTTTCTGATCTGAAACAAGCCAAGGATTTGTGACATGAAAGTCTCAGTGACTCAGATCTAGCCTCATGGCTCTGAATGCTGTCCATCCAAAGGTGATAGAATGAAGTGTAATGCTCCATCAGCTGCTTCCAGCATACATATAGGATAGGAGATGAAGTTAAGTATGCGTTTCTGAATTAAGTTTCGGGAGATGTGGCTTCAATTCCTAGGCACTGGAACAGGCTGCCCAGGGAAGTGGTTGAGTCACCATCCCTGGAGGTATTTAAAAGACATGTAGATGTGGCGCTTAGGGACATGGTTTAGTGGTGGACTTGGCAGTCTTAGGTTTATAGTTGGACTTGATGATCTTAAGGGTCTTTTCAAACCTAAACGATTCTATGATTCTCTGATTCCATAATTAGTCACAGACTTTCTGCAGGACTGAGAAAGCAATTTAATATAATGAAGCCTCAGTTGACCAATATTAATCTATGTGATGATGCTCTCCTGTGTTCCTGTGTTCCATGTTACTATGGCCAGAATCTATCACTGTTTATAGGTAGTTTAAATAATGTGGGTTAGATTCATCTTGTAGACCTGAATCAAGTTAAGATGGGTTAAAACCCAAGCCTGGTAAGGCTCTTTCTTCAGAGAACAATTTACTGGTCATAGCATCAAATGAAAACCTGAAACATTTTTTTGAATTGAAATCCAAATAATTTTGAAAAGTTAAAAATGTTTAATCTATGTTTTTCTTCCTCATGTTTTCCATACAAAAACTGTGCTTTTCAAAGAAAAAAAAACTTTATTCAAAAGATAATCTATGTATTAGCTAAAATCATTGCTCATCACTAAGTAAGCTTCTTACTTTGCAGTTGCTGAGCTCCTGACTTCCCTCTTCCTTCCCAGTTCCACATGTGTAGTCACTTGCATTGAGTTTGTATGATGAAAAGAGCTCATGTCGTCATCGTGACTGTTTTAGGGCTTCACTTAGGTCATTCTCTTCCTCATCAACATTAATATTTTTTATCAAAATTAACAGTACTAACAGAAAGTGTTTTTCCCCCCCCCCCCTTTCAGATAAACAAGGGAGAATTTGAATCTGCTATTTATTCCTGCTTCCTGGAGCTAAACCTTAGGTTCAAGCAGGTGATATTTTTTTACATTTGGAGAGGTTCAACCTCTGCTAGGAATGGTTCCAGACAGACTGGGAGGGGGTGAGCACAGAAAACAGGATAGTGTTGCAAGAGCTGATTTCCATCCTTGGCCAGGGTGGTGTCAGGCTGTTATTTATCCTCTCTGTGTCTCAGTTTTCAGAACTATAAAATTCAGTAAGAAGCTGTGATCAGCTCTTCTTTACTTCCTTCCGTCAAAACCTCTTTCCTCCTCTCTTTCTTTTAAATGATCTGGGTTAAAAGAGGTCAGGTAGAACTTTTCTGCTTTGCACTGCCTTAGGACAGGAGAAGGCTTCAAGCAGTGTCCATGGGACCCATTGTGGTGGGTTGGTGTGCTCAAATCCACCAGTCTCCTGTTGTGATAAAGACACCGGTCATTTACATGCAAGCACCAGTCTGGTTCTCATTTAAAATCCTTTGAAGAAGTTTCTAAGCTTTATTTGCTGTAAAACAGAAACTCTTTTCTCTCACTGCCCATTCTGCCTCTAGCTGGCTGGTAAACTACTGACTACTTGTCTTTAACCATGATGTGAACTATGCCAGCAAGAATATAAATACATATTACTTAAATCCCATTTACATTAAGCTAATAGCAAAGTGTTGACAACATTAAGGAGGGAGAGAAACAGATAGAGAGAACTTAAAAAATAAAATCTCCCATCAGAATGCAATTAACCTGCTGCTCACCTTCTCCTTTATGGACTGTCAGAAGGAAACTTTTGTGTATTTATGTAATGACAACATAACTCTTTTTTCCTTCTTTGTCATAAATCAAGATCCAAACAGATTCCTGGTGACACTCAGCTGCTGAGTTCACTCTTGTTTTAAAAAATACCTGGCCTGCAGATCACTGGAAATTGGGAGAGTATTCCAAGGAAATATCACAATAGGCTTGTGTTAATTCTATATTTGTCCCTTGACGTTTGCTGTTGGGGGAGGATACTGTGGGAGATGCACTGTTAGGTTGATATTACCCAGCTGCTGCTATATTCCTGTGGATTAGGGGAGCTTTCACTGGAAGGACAAGAGCACACTGATTTTCCTTTACATGAGTGTCTGCATCTCCTGGCAGTGGCTGGCTGCAGGGCTGGGCCCATATGAGTTTTGATTTCTAATAGAGGTGGCACATTATGGTTAGATGCCAAGTAAATGGTTCTGCAAGATCAAAATCCCATCTTTCCTACCCAGTGGTGTGGAAGGACTGCCAAATATGGACATATGTTCTCTTTTTAGTTTAAATGTTGAGACTGCAGAAAGGTAGCTGAAAAGAGCAAAGCAGATCAAGGCTGGTCTTTGTACTGAGGAATCATTTGGATACACAAATTCATTTTTCTTATTCCACTGTTCCTAATCCCTTCTGAGTTTTTAAATGTGTAAAGAGTCAAAACAGTTAAAAAAAGGAAATACACCAAGATAAACTAAAGTTTCCTTGGTATTGTATGACATTATTTCCTGGGTCCAGGTGAAGTCAAACAAAGAACAGAGATGTCGTCTCTTTTCCTGAGGGCCTCCAATGTAAATAGAAAAGACATTACAGACAAATGCAATGAGAGAAAAATACAGAGGAAAAGCATGACAGAATTGAGTAGTGGGTTCAGGAACTCAGGGTAGCAACAACTTCACACCCACATACGTTTTATTTATTTATTATTTTGCAAAGCAATTTTCTCTAAAAATGTACACGCATAGAGGAAAAGTAATTTTCAAGATCCTTTTTTATAATAAAGCTGCCACATATCAGCTCACAAAACCTCAGAGAGCTCAGCTGGCTCCGCTGTTGATGAGCCTATGAAGCTGAGGAAATCACTTAGCTCCATTTGCCTCCATTTCAGCTTGCATGAGTGGTCTGTTCCAGATAATGCTAGTATTTGCCTCTTGGTCAAAGTGTATCTCATCTATCTCCTGCTATGATACGTGTCTGTGCAGCACACAGGATGACTGTGTCCCAATCCTTTGCTGTCATTGTAATGCTAATAATAAAAATAATAAATCATATTAAGAACAACTGGTAGCAAAAGTAAGACGGAATTTTTGTAAACCACAATACCATTTTCTGGACTACTGATACTAAACTGGATTTTGACAGACAGAAATCAAAATAATGTTATTGGTTCCAACAAAGCTGCACCAGTTTACATAATGTAATATGTAAGCTTACTCATTTAAAAAACCTTAAGCACACAGCTTTTGCATCTATGATTTTTTTTCTCATTTTTCCCCTGAAGAACTGAAAGAAAACTTACTGTCTACCAAGAAGAGATCTAACATATTAAATTAGATCACAGACCAAATAGATTAGATCAACAGCTGTGCTCCCAGAAGAGGCTTGCTTACTGGCAATAATACAACCTGACAGCTTTAGGATCAATCATCTTATTAAAACTTTATTCTCTCTCTTTTCCCCCTCTCTCTCTCTCCAATTCCTTGAAGGAGCTTGGCAAAGTTTGTTTGTTTGTTTGTCTGTTTGTTTTTTCTACTTCAGAATTTCTCTCACTAATACTTCCATAAGAAATAGATTTGCCTCAAGTAGCTTATATTAATCTGGGACACAATAATGAATAAATATTTGGAATAAATAATGCATAATGTCTAAGTCTGATTATTATGCTAATGATGACTGACATCCTCCTAGCACCTTCCAACCCCAAATCCCAAGGCACTTAATTGAATGACTACAGATTTAGGGGCTGGGGGAGGAGATGGGGAAAGATCCTGAGCTGCAGTAAGCTGTCAAATCTTCTCTGATGTTGCTTGCGCCTCTTTACCATGCATGAAGTCTGCTTTTGTTTAGAGGACACTCACTATTAGCTATAAAATAGGGTGCTTTTCATTACAAAAATGGCTCCCTAAAACTATTTTTTATTTTGGTGGCTTACTGAGCAAAGAGGTGTAAAGGGCCAATACTTGGGAGAACTAGCAGGGCGGTAGGACAGTACACCACCTCTTGGAGCAGTCTATGCCGCGGTGATCCCCATTTACTGCAAGGACAGAGGCAGGTAGGGGACTAACAGAGAGCCGCCCCAGGGAAGGCAGCAGCTGTTGCCAAGGCATGGGATAGTGCCCCATTGAATCCATCCCACTTTGCTTCTGTGCTGAAGAAAAGGGGGTGGGCAACGAAAAGGGGACGTCTTGGATGAGGACCAGCCAACAACACTTATAGGATGCTGCTGAGCTCTCAGGGTTGGGTGGAAGGGACAGCACACTCCTGGAGAGCCCACCAGCTCTGGCACGTTAATGAAGAGGTGTTGCACCATTCAACCTCGTGCTCCTTCACAGACAGTTCTCGCCATTGGTGTCAATGGTCATGGGGGAGAGGATTCAAAACTGGGTCTTTTCTAATCAGCTTCCCCCAGACTTGACGTTCTCCAAATCCAATGTGAAGGTGAGGGATAAAGGGATGAAGGAGTTGCAAACTGAGGCATGATCCAGAGGATGCAATTTCATAAAAGCCAGCATTGAAAAGAAGCTGCTGGCTTTTGGTCAGTATGCCTAGGGTGATTTGGAGGACATTTCCAAAAGCAGTGGTCCATCTTTCTGCCAGAGCATCACTTGGAGCTCTGGCAGAGGGAAAAGCTACTTCATTTTTCCCTTTGAGGAATGACGGCTTCCGGGCCACATCGCTCCAAAATTCACCCCCTCTGGGGAATTCAGGGTACCAGAACCTCCAGGCTCCACCTCTTGATGTAAAGCTCCTGCACTGTAGGTTGGGTTTTTTTTTTCTTTCTGCTGGCAGCCCTCACAAGTAAACACATTCTATATAAAGCCAGCAGGTGTTATAGTGGCTATTGGTCAGAGTAACACCTGGACATCCCTTTCATAGTGGCCTGTTCAGTGCTGTAAAGTTTGTGGACCTTCTACAAGTACCATGGAAAGGATTGTGCTTCAGATGGCAGGGACATGACAACTATTTTAGAAGTCTGCTTTGTCCCCAACTGCATTCTAATGGAAGTTGAAAAGCTCCCAGGTATTATACACTAAACCCATGTGTTCTGGAGCAGATCTATACAAGAGGAGCACAGCAGGGACTTCTTCAGGAAGGTATACAGATTTATCCGCAGGGTCGTAGCCTTTGACTAGCCATATACATCCTCCATTTCATAAAGGTTTCAGTGGGACTATTCACAAGAGGAAAGATAATACAATGATTTGCCTATATAAGCATGGAAGACAGAAACACAATGTGCAGCTAGAGAGTGATAAGGAAGATTGATTTCTTTTTCCTATTCTTTTTCACTTTATTTCTCCTGGATGGCAGCAGCAGTTCTGTTCATCAATACATTACCTCTTTCTCCTCCTAGATGGGGGCAAATTTTCCAAGAAGCTTGAGCCTGCTGCAGGTAGATATATTGAATAATCTGCCTCTTGAAAAAAGAACTGACTTTTCATGAAAATCTGCTCTATGTTGGTTAAGTTATTGGAGTATTTTCCATTTTTCTTTATACTCTTCATCAAGCTATAAGACTAAGAACATTGCTCTGTCATGCAACTGTCCTAATCAGCTGGTGATTTGGAGAGATGTATCACCTAAACCGTTTATTTTTCTACTGGCTCTTATCGCTGTGCTAGATATGGTATTAAACACTTAACTACTCACAAGATTTCTGTGCAATCTCTGTTTGTGTTTAGGTTGCAAATGAAGCTCTGTCAACACAAGCATGATAAATTGGAGGTTTCTTCCCCAGCACTTGCAGACACACAAAAAAGCACTTCATTAGCAAGAAAATAAACAAAGCAAACCCCACAGCAGTCCCCACGAATGTGTCAGTAAATTGCTTCAGGGTGAGAAAACATCCTCTGCATCAACTTCAGGATATCAGGGAGACTGGGGAGGTGCTGCCAGGCTGGGAGCATCTCCTGGGCTGTGTGTTGCCTCTGTGAGAGGAGGCTACAGGGTGGAAATCCTCCCCTCGCCCAAAGGGCAGGTCTTGCTGGCCCCTGTCTGGTTGCTGCTGGGCTCCTGCAGCTCTCCAGGATTTGGTGCTTTGCCTTCAAACTGATCCTGTGAAAGTACTCAAGACGAAGCGGTTGGAGTTAATACATTCTACCACATGTGGGCTCACTCTGAGGACTGCCTGTGTCCCCCTCCAATTTAACTGCAAGTTTTGAAATTCCGCTACAGGGACCAATGCCCCGTAAGGAGAAGGGAAACATTTGGCTTCTCTTGGGTTTAAGAAACAGTTGCAAATGATAGTTTCAATGCTGTTTATCTTTCTGCAATCAATTTGGAGAGAAGGGCTTAGGAAATACAGACAAACAAGTTCCATTAGGAAGTATAGTTTTTCCTTATGGGTTTTTTTTCCTAATTTTTAACTATAATTGAAAATGTTATCTTATTTAGTATTTTGCACCCCTTGCACAATTTTTGCTATTGAGCACAACAGAAAGAGTGATACCTATGGGATTCTGTTGTTTTCTTTTTGTTTCCTCCACTTATGTATTTATTCAGCTGCCTTAACTTTGTAAAAGGTAAGGCAAAGTAATTTTCTCTTTGTTGCTAAGGTGGGCTAAGATGCATCTTGATTTTTTTGAATATGTATTTTTACATTAGCTTTGTCTAAGAATGTAACTATTGATTTCAAAGGTTGCAAATCTAAACAAAATTAAATACAAGAAAAGAGAGAAAAAAAACAGCTATGAGGCTCATTCATAATGCAGAATTTGGAGGCTGAAAGTAAAGTGGTGGAGGGAAAAATAGAGGAACACATTTTAAAAAGGAAAAAAAAGAGGAAAAACAAATGATATGTTAAACCACATGAGATAAAAATAACACAGTATTGTAGGTTGTAAGTATATTTCTTTTAGTGAGATTTTGGAAGGATTGAGGCTGGACTGTTTGATGAATAATTTTCTCTGTGGCTTATCAGATTACTATTTTGTATGCTAACTTTAGACAGTGTAATGTTCACTTCCTCTAGAATCAAGGACGTCTAGGGTGTCTTCACTCATCCTTATCACTTGATGATTCAAATTATTTTATTAGGAGAATTCAGTGAAAATAAAAAAGGTACACTTCTTTCCAAAGAAAATTTTTCTTCATAAAAACTTGAATAAATTTGCCATCACTAACAAGTTTAAATGTTTTATGTTACACATTATTTCTGAACCAATATAGCAAGACAGGAACCCTGCCTTTTCTGGAAAGATCATCCACATACATTTGTCGTCTTACAGAAAGGTTTTTTTTTCTCTCCCCGATGCATGCTGGAGTGAAGCTGGTTCTTTAAATTGGTAACGAATTACAGATGTGATTTTTTTGGTAGTAGCTGTATCACAGTGACCTGTTGCTGTCTGTCTGCTTCTACCTGGTAAGTATTCTGTTTATAAGATGTTTATATACTATGCAATCCTATGTTCGTGGTACTGTCCCTTCAGTCTTTCCTGAACTAGATATTTTTTCCTACTTTTTCCATTTCTTTTTGTCTCTTTCTTTAATTCAGATTCACAAAAGTCCATATTTCTTATTGCTCAAGTCTCTTTTTCTCTCTTTGATTCTTTTTCTCTCTTTGATTTTTTTTTTGTTAAAGTTTCTGTGTATATAGTCATGTGTAGTGGGTGGGACTCAACCAATGAGCAGCCTGAAAATCCGAGTTCTTAGCTATAAATATTGTTACTTTTCAGGTTGTTTTTCTTTCTTTCATTCTTCTTTTCTAAATAAGGTCAAGTATGACTGGGGGCTTCTCAGAGGTTAATAAATTACATAACTGGATTGAATTGCAAAAAGCAAAGTAGTGATCACATCAACAGTGTCTACAATTATAACCTCATACTGGAGATGTTCAGTACTTTGTACCACTTAACTTCTTATTTACTATACCATTTATATTAAATCTAATGATTTGCAGGCATACAATTAGTCTCTGCATGTGAGAAAATAACTTTCTTCAATTCTATGTTTTAAAATAAATACCACCAAGACTCACTGTTGTCTCAGAACTAACTGTTCATGTAAGTTTGATGCTTTCTGACTCTTGCTGCTGTTAGTGTATTTACATCACAAAGAATTATAAAATGAGGGTTTAGACAGAGTTATCTATGCCAGATGAATCATTACGTTTTGTGTTTGCATTTGGCATGATGTCGGATGTTCACACCATCTCACTCTACTTCCCACACCCCTCCCAAAAAGATGGTAGGATTTTTACAGTGATTTATTTAGCAGTTCACTGGGAATCTGACTCTTCGATTTTTATCGCTTGTTTTTCTTTCAGTTTTGTAAACTTAGTATTGCCTGAATACAGAGAAGGTTTTTGGCATTTAACATACAGAACACTGTGCTTAAAATACCATTATCATTGTAACAAACAAATAAACCCTGAAGAATTCATTTGAAAGGCTGAAATTATGTCCTTAATTTACATGCTTTTCCTTCTCCTTATTAAGAACAGTGGTGATGAAATGTCGTCCTTAACTTTGAATTGCCTAGTGTCTGTTGGTTTGTGGCACAGCCCAACTCTAACATTGTTTAAATGTATTTTTGTGCATCTGAATATTAAATGGTGCCCTGAGGATTCAATCCAGCAGACAGGGCTATGGTAGTTTCTCTTGTGCTCATTTGGTGTTCAAACGTCTACCTAACCAGTTTTGTTTATTGAAGAAAGAAAAAAAAGGAAAAAAAAAGAAACAAAAGAAAAAAAAAGAAGGGGAAGGGAATCCAGGTTATATTTGCTGAAATATTATGAAATGTAGGGTTACCAATCTGTTTCTTTCCTTCAAACTTTCAAGTTAATTCCTGAGAGCAAGGTTACTTTACATTTCTTACAGCACTTCATGTCAGGTCTGCAAGTCACAGGGAGTTAATCTGTTCTTAGATTTGTTTTAGTTTTCCTTACAAAATGAACAGTAAAAACATATGCATATATAATATATACATAACATATGTCTGCTGAGAAACACAGAAAGCTGAAATCGGTTTCTATCAGAAGAAAAGGGTGGAACTAACACGAGAAGAAACTCACTACAAATCATCTAAACCTGCAAATGGTGGCAGACTGTGTCTGTGTTAAGATTCTCCATTCTCAGGCGCTGCCATGACTTTGTATGGTGTTTACAAAGGTTTAAATGGTGATAAATTTGGTTTTGAATGGACAGGTTGTATTGCTAAAATTTGGATTAAAAGAAGTATCAAAAAATAGGGCTTTTGAGAATACAGATTTTTTAGTATTCACGGAGGTCATTTTTCAAAAGAACCAGACAGCTTATTTAGGTGCCTTTTTTTTTTTTTTTTTTTTTTTTGAGGAAAAACTCTTCTGGTTTCAGCTATATGAGGTGCTGAATACTCACATTAATAAAATGTGAGTAAACTCTGTGTAAAAACTTAACATTTTGTTTTACCCTTAGATTTCAGATCTGTGACACTACGTTAGATATTTTGATTTTAAAAAAGAGATTTAGAATCACAGATGCTTTGAAAATATTGTTTAGTTTTCCACTCTTGGGAATTATTTTTTTTTCTTTAAAAGACACATAAATTTCTTATAACGCTTCAGGCATTCAGGCTTAGTGTCCTGGTTTCGGCAGGGATAGAGTTAATTTCCTTCCTAGTAGCTGGTACAGTGCTGTGGTTTGGATTTAGGATGAGAACAATATTGGTAACACACCGATGTTTTCGTTGTTGCTGAGCAGTGCTTACACTAGTCAAGGACTTTTCAGCTTCCCATGCTCTACCGACTGAGAAGGCTGGAGGTGCACAAGAAGCTGGGAGGGGGCACAGCCAGGACAAGGGGGGGGAAGGCGGGCGGGGGGGGGGGCCGCTGCCTGGGGACTGGCTGGGCATCGGTTGGCAGGTGGTGAGCAATTGCATTGTGCATCACTTGCTTTGTATATTCTTTTTATTATTGTTGTTGTTGTTATTATTATTATTTTATTTCAATTATTAAACTTTTTATCTCAACCCATGAGTTTTTCTCACTTGTGCTCTTCCAATTCTCTCCCCCATCCCACCAGGGGTGTGGGGGGTGAGCGAGCAGCTGTGTGGTGCTCAGTTGCCGACTGAGGTTAAACCACGACAGACCTTTTTGGTGCCTGACGTGGTTAGTGGAAAAAATGAATGCTGATACAATGTTGAAAGCAGTAAAAAAAAATGGAGTTTTTCACTGCAAGTATTGCTTCTTTTGAATGCTTTTTCCTTCTTGCTCACCAGGTAACATCAGCTGGCTTCTTCTCAGGGCAACTTCTAGTTTTGTCAAGGGGAAGAATATGCCTTGCTGAGGCAAAGAAATAAGAGCAATCACATTTTTTCTTCACATTCTCCGCACTTATTCATGTCTCTTCCTCCTAATTTTTCATCTTTCATATGTGGCCTGGAGCAGAATCTCATCTATTTACAATAATGGGAAAAATATTGAAAAATAGTAGATCCTTTCCAAGCTCCATTAGCTAAGCAATATGATGCATGTTGATGAAAGGTGCTGACAGTCTCTCGTAACTCAGGTCTGGAGAATGGTTCCATAACCAGTGTCAGCTCCATTGCTCAAAGCTCACCCTTAATGCTACTGCTTAAGAAGGGCACATGAGGGACACCGTTCTTTAACTGGGCTAACATTGGCATGAAACCTGCAAGGAGCTTGATTCCACACCTATTTCTCTTGTGCTGATTTCTTGTTTGAGTGATGCAGGCAGAGCGCACCTAGGGACCCCCAAGTACTACCTATCTTTAGGCTTCTTTGATGTTTCTAAGCAGCAAGGACATAGAGCAAATCATAGTAAATGGTGGAACTGCTTCAGAATGACACCTGCAGTCTCTTGAATCATCACTGGTGTGCTCTTGTTTACAGATACTGTTGGCTCACTCCACATTGCTTTGTTAGACTCAATTTCTTTACAATTAGTGCTTTGGCTGATCTTGAGGAATCTCTTTGTGAGACCCATCTGAGGCCTGTTAATAGCTGGTGGTGTCCAAGGCTGTATCACTGCATGTAAACATGTGCTTCGCTGAAAAATGTAAATCACTTATGAGATGAATTAGAAGAGCTGCAAGTGGAACATATTTGCCTAGAATTATATAATGGCAAACTGGTGAGGGACAGTGTGACACACAAGTACCTACACAAAACCAAATGTGAAAATAAGCTCTGGTTTCCAACATATCTTCATCCAGAAGAAAGAGAAACAGACTTGAACAACAGTGGTTTTCATCCTACTTATGTTGTTGCTTTCCAAGGTGTTATTCTAATATGTGAGAATGATGTGCATAGCATAGCAGTCAAACCATCAAGGAACCACATCCAGGCAGTTGCTGAACACCTGCAAATCCCACTGAAGTTGGTGGAAGATGCAGCTGCCGAGCTGTAGCTCAGCTCCTTGAAGAGACTGACTACAGTGAGTAATAACAAAAGCAGTAATAAAAGCAATTAAAAGTCACAACTACCTTGCAATGTTTATTTTAGGGAGATAGGTTATGTGTCACAGAAAATCAAGCTCCATTCCTTTACTGGAAATAAAATGAGACTAGTTAACTGTTGCACACCAGTGACTATTCTGGTTGGTATCCAAAGCCTACGTAAATTTTCTGCTTTTTTTGATTAATGGAACTTTTGGTGTTGTTGCCTCAATAGCAGTTAAGCCAAATTTTAAGAGCCTGACAGAAACTTTAATAAACACTTTTTTTAAAAAGAGTTTGGAAGGATCGTGCATAACTATTAAATAAAAAGCAGGATCACTGAAAGAAATTAAATCGCCAACAGGGGACAGTAGTCAATGTTGACTCTGAAAACCTGGGTCCTGAATTTAGACCACTGCATCTGTAGGAGATTAGCAAGTAGGCACCAAATAGAGATAATGAGTTTATGATTAAAAAAAATAAAAATCCCCTTCCCTCAAAAAGGAGTTGCATGAAGGCCTTGAGGAACCCAGTGAAAGGCAATCTGTGTGTAGCCTCAGTGTCTCACTGATGATCTCTACCTCTGTTTGTCTTGGTGCACTACAGACAGATATGTATTTGCAATATTTTGCAGTCTGTCTGCAGTGACCTGCTTTTTCTCCAAGACCAAGTAGAGAAAATGACTCTGCAGGCTTCCAGTTCTTATTCATTAAAATATTTTACTTACAGAGGAAGAGGCTGCTTGATTCTTCCATAATTGCTTTATGTATAGATATGTTGACCAGTTGATAGATTACGTTCACTTCACATCTCATTCATTTGCACTTTGTTAAGTAAATCCCATGTTGGTTTAGCCATTTCTGTCTTTTAGAAAGATGTAAGTGGTAATTTTGAAGAAAACATAAATGTTTGTGCCTCTGGTCACTTTGCAAGCCTTTCAGTGGGACTTTTGCTTCTCATTCACACAGAAAGTCTTGGTTGTGAAATACTTGTACGGGATGCCCTTTTGGACATCTGTGGGGCAAAGGAGGACTGCATAAGTCGTCATCTAGCTTCATTCATGAAGTTCTCCAAAGAATTTCAATTTTACAGTAGTTTTGCATGACTCTTCATGTGATTTCTTATAATGCTTTATTCTACTAGTTTTAAGACCACACTGCATAAAACAAAAAATACTGCATTGGTTATTTTATTGATGGATGCTGTGGACCTGTTGGGAACTTGGAGAACAGAATTGATTTTTTGACTAACTTTCCCTTTGTATCTGTCTTTAAGACTGACCTCATAAAGTAGGCAACTGCAGTAGCAGTGTGTGAGCTTCAAACAGATGGAATCATCTTTGTGTTACATTTTCTTTGAACAGTCATCATGTCCTTGTCTCCTTTGTGGTTTTTTTGTTGTTTTTTGTTTTCTTTTTTCCTTCTCCTTGATTCCCTTTTCTGTCTTGGGCCTTTCATATTCTTCAACTTTGAATTAAAATGACCTGTTTGTAGTTTGCAATGTGAACACAGAATTTCATTTATATTTGGCACTTAATCAACAGGGAACAAAGTCCAATGTCAAATTAACTTTATTTTGTTGTAGAACAGCACAGGAAAAGACAGAAAAGTATATTTTCTCTAAGTTTGTGTGTGAATCTTCTGCCCAGATGTGCTTGAAACTGTATGTATATGTGTATTTGGAGGGCAGGTTGCCTTTATTTTATTACAAATATACCTTTTACTTTTTCTTTTCTTTTTTTTTTTTTTAAGTAACATTAAGGGCTAGGAACATCACCCTCAGAACAAATGAAACAGTCAATGTTTGGTGGTTGGTTTAACATCCTCTTTCCATTACGGCCTGAGCCTATCCTACACAAGATATATGGTCTGGTTGTTGCCTTGTATTGAGGATAGACATGACACCAGTAGAGCTGCTGCTGTTAGTGGACTGCAGTCTGGCTGCTTTCTCTTGTCTTTAACTGGCTTTGGACCCCAGACTAAAGGTTGGAAGCATATGTCACATCCTTCAGTTCAAAATACAGCGTATGTGCACGCACACGCACAAACACAGCATGAGTTTGTGTGACAATTATGCTGTTCTGATCGTTACCATGGGGATACAGCAGTTTCCCACGGCTTCTCTATATGAAGCATTTGGATGCAACGGTCTGGCAGCTCAGTAGCTCTGTAAAAGTAGAGTTTTTTGCCATGTCAGGTATTTTGTCACATTTCTCTGGAGGAGGGCTTTGGGTTTGGACTTGTAAAATACTTGGAAGTCAGCATCATCTCTGTAGTTATCTATGCCTATGTGTTGACTTCCCTGGAGCAGTCAGAACCATGATTAAGGTTTGTGTGTAAGAAAACACTACTGCAAACCTGCATGATTGCCATGGGTGAAGGCTGAGGGAAGCTTGCTTCATATCTTAGAAACTTACACTGTAAGAAAACAAGGAAAAGACTAAGGGCAGCAGGAGATAACAGTGCATGCAGTTATTAAAAACCTATGGGCATCATGGGTGGTAATTTTGCCTTTTAAAAAGAAGTGGAGTTATGCAACTGAATTTCATATATGCTTTGGGAAAATATGAATGTTGATATTCATAAGAGATTGCTTATTTGCTGAGACAGATTTTGCTATTCTTTTCCAATTGCTTTCCTAAAGCTCTGGTATGTCACAAAGTTGAAGCATTGATTAAACAAGATATTAACCATTTAAAGGCTAAAAAGTGTTCTTTTCCTGAGGACAAACTATTCGGAACCAGTAACATACTTATAAGGACTTGTTTAGAATTCATAAGTTCAGGAAAATAATGTTGTTTTCAATTGTTTTCAAGTTTGGAGGAGAAACTTTATTACTGCCTAATTTGATCTCTAGTTTAATGCATTCTGTGTATTTTTACCCTATAACTTCTATTTGAGTTATGCCATATATTTTAGACAGCTTTTAGCCTTGATTCAACAGTTACAGATAATGAAGACTTTATCACATCTATTAGTAGTTTCTCCTAATGGCTAATCACTTTGCTGTTAACAGTGTGTTTTGTAACTTTACTGTGATGATTTTTTTTTGGTCTGTTTTAAGTTTCCAGCCATTGGCTTTCATTATCTTAAAAACTTGACCTGTCAGTTGTGGGTAAGTTGCTTTATAACACTGTATTGGTTAAATGATATTGAGAGGTTTTCTTTGTTTCTGCTGCTTTACACAAGTGTTGGCTTGTCCTCTAATAGCTCTCACAGTTCTTCTGTGATTCTGTTCCAGCCTTGAGACCCAGCATAGTTCCACAATAGCCCTAGGCAGGACCACAGGCCCTTCTTCTGCTCCCCAGTGTACTTGTCATGATATCATGCCAACCCATTTATATATAGCATCATGCTGTGGGGTTGTTGGGGTTTTTTTCACCAAACCTTACTCAGATAACTAGTTGCCTCTGGGATTCTGATAAAAGTGTTGTGCTATTTTGGGGTTCACCCTAATGCTTTAATAGGTCATGTGAAAATATGTGTTTGAAGAAGCAAAAAAAATGTGATGAGAGTCCTTTTCTCCCTAAATGTAAAATGAGGATTAGTGGAATTGGTGAAACACTCAGATTTCTGCATAAGTACTGTGTTATCCCAAGGCTCTGTAACACTCTTCCTCTCTTTTGAGCCTCCCACCACAAATAACTTTTTTCAGATATGATTCTTTAAAAATATAATTATCCAAACACTTACCTTAGGGTAAGCTGGCCCAGTGGTTCTGTGTATTTAAAACTATTAAATCTCTGCCAACATATCCATTAGAAACAAATGAAATAATGATGTGGATGAAGCTAAACCAAAGCACACAATTAATTAGATTTCATTTTCTATTGTGATGGATTCCTGGAGCTCTGTGGGCACTGACCAAAGATACATTTGCTTTTCTCATGTAGGGTAATTGGATTGCTAGGTAGTATGAGTCTCTAATCTTTGCTGATAGAGTGAGATAAATGTCTGCTAAATACACTGAGCAAACAAGAGTAGCTTAAGAAAAGAAGTGACAAAAAGGTGTCGTGAATATAGAGGCTTAAGCAATATTTCTTCTGGTGATGGAGAGGAAAAAGCTGTTCTTTTGTCACTTGGCTGGTTAAACATACTGTGACAACAGGGGTAGCTGCTTCTCTGCAAATAATAAGATATTATTTTAATAATATCTCCCTGTATGCACTGAATTTTGAAATGGGGTGCACTCTTTTATGTGTCTGCATAAGTGTCTGCTTTTCAGGGAATGGGTGTCTGAAAATACTTGGAAATTTTTCTCTGTGAGGAACTCTGAAATATAGATTGGAAAAACTGAGGTGTCGGTAGTCATTTCTAGGCTGAAAATGGACATCAGTTTTTCATCCTGTGATCAGGAGTGAAAATACAGTGTGTGCTTTTGTATTTTGGGGGTGGGGTGGGGATGTGTGTCTGCCTTATTTTTTAAGGTATTGGAAAATAAAAAGAAATATGACAAAAATAATAAAATGACTTTACAATTCTGGTAATTCATCCTACCAATCAACACCCTAAAAAAAACAATGCCACTCATCTGTGACTAGTCATAGACTTGCATTCAAGCAAATACAGAGCACAAAAATAGAGAAAAGATTATGGGCTGTGCTGTTTGGCGGGGGAAAATAAATAAATTGGGGTTGTGCTGGTTTGAGATTGGAAGCAATTTCCTGTGGAAGACCTTTCCTCCTGGCCTGTAATTTATGCCCTGCTTGAATACTGAGGCAGAACCTGATCCCTTTTGAATACCTGAGGAACACAGGAGGAAGCACAGATGTAACTCCCAGCTGTGGGAAATAGATGCTGAGATCCGAGTGCCTCTGCAGAGCTCCAGGGCGGTCCTACGTAGCCAGAGAGGGGGACTTTCAAAGAGACAACATGTGGCCACCTTCTGTCCACCTTCCCTTAGAAGCCATCTGAGCTGAGTGTTTAACTTATCCATGGTGGTTGGAAAACCTGACTCTTCAAGGAGCAGGTCTGGAGGACTAAACAAACTCCAGTAAGCAGGCAGACCACCTCCAGCAGTTTCGATGTCCTGATGTCCTGTCATGAAGGCAGCTCTGGGCTGTTAATGAGCTCAAGGGATGGCTCACATCCTGTGGGGTCAGATCACTGCCAGTTATAAATTCAACAAGCATTGTCAAATTCACTTGTTTAAGCTTGTTTGAATAGACAACTTGAATTTGCTCAATTTTAGGAAAGCCAGCAATAAAGAGCTAACACCCAGACCAGACTCTAGAGACCAACTTCCCTTCTTTCTGGGTCATTTTGTGTCTGTAGGATTCTGGGAAACATGCAAATATATCCTGAACTCTTTCATAAGTGCCAGAGAGGTCAATCTTCTTTCCTTGCTGTTTCACAAGAAAGTGATTGATGCTTGGCACTTCTGTATAATAATAAAACATTTCCAAAGTTTATGGTCAATAAATTTGTGTAATAAAAAATGTATCCCAATGCTATTATAGTTCATACTTCCACCTCAATAACTTCGCAGGCTAAGATAATGTAAGTTTTGGTCATGCTTTTTTCCTTTTCAAAGAGCAAAGACTTTGAAATTCCTTTTAAGCTAGTGCATGTTAAGGTTAGTGTCTCCTTCAACTAGTGATTTCTGCTGGAGTCAAAACAGTGATTTTAATTTGAATTTTCTATGAGTCTTTGCAAAATAGTGTGGTCTGGGACTTTAAGTGGGTAGCAAATATTCTCATGTTGGGTTTTTTCTGGACACTTCTGAATACACCTGTATTTTTTTAGTGAAGTACCACACAAAACTGGTTTTCTGATCAGGTATCTTTTCATGAAGTGTTTTGACATCTATAAACTAACCCAAAGTACAGTGCAATCACTGGATAAGTCTTCACTGACTCTACCAATATTTGAATAAAAGTTTCAGGTAAAGAGATGCTATAAAAGCACTCATCTTTCTTCAAGGCATAGGGTTTATAAGGTCTTTGTTTTTCTTTGTTCTTTTGTTTTCTTTTTTGTTTGTTTGGTTGGTTTTTTTCCTGCTGGCAGTGTCTCTTTTTTTTTTTTTTCCTGACTTTGGATTAAGACAGCAACAGTAAATGGAGCTGATAGAGAGGACTCCAGTCCTATTTCCACTGAAAAGATGACGTGGGTTTGTATTAAGAACTGTGCAGGCTCCTAACTGTTCATGTGAGGGATGTAAATAGAGGTCAGATACCAGGTTAATGTGATTTTTCAGTCATAGAAATCCCTAACTGTTCCAGAAACACATTTCAGCTAGCTTTAGAATCTAGTTTTACAAGTTTTAAAGAGCCTTTGTTTTCCTTTTAAAACCTCCTGTGAGTTTTTTTGAGACTTTTGGATATGTTAGGCAACATTTTGCCTTTGCTGTTTTCCATGCAACCATGATAGTTAGGCATCAATTCAGTTGCCACAGCATAAATACAGAGATAGTGGCATAACCAGGCTCCAGCCAACACTGTGGAATGGGGGTAGTTATTTTGTAGGTCCTGTGCCATACGTGCTAGCCTCATCTGAGGCACCTTAAGGGGTCTGCAACAGCATTACATGAGCCTGTGTGTAGACAACTGAACTGACATGTTAATGTTTGCTTTTGCTTCCTTTTGAAAATGTGAGGAAAGAAATAAAAATAGTCTGGACTGAAAAAACCCTGAATTTCCTTTCATTATTCATTTAAAAATGAACATGGTTTTTGGGTTTTTTTTCTTGATTTTACCCCTCTTTTCTCCCAAAACTGAAAATTTTGATTAAGAAAATGTTTAGAAGATGAGCCAGTAGAGAACAGAAGCTACTCATTTTTTTTCAAGTCCATCTTGTAAGAAACTGTTCTCTAAAACTCATTCTGAAAGGTAGTTTCAAGGAATTTGTTCCCCGTAGCAGATATCAGGGATATATACTATTCTGGGATATTTGCCTGTTTGGGAATGCCTGTTCTCTGTTAGGTTTTGCAGGGTTGGTGGAGTGATGGCGGGGAGACACAGGAAATACAGAAAAATTAGAACTGAGGCAGGAGGAAGGTGTCAGTGATCAGGATCTCAGACTTTGCTTGACAAGGGATTCATCTTGCCAGGCTGAGTTTAACCTAATTAACCAGGGTCCTCCTGAGAGACAAGAACAATCTCCAGAAAACAACTTCTATCATCCTAAGAAAGGTGTCTACAAAACTGGAGGCTATTTGAAACTGATCCTAACCTATCTCTTTGCCTTCCTCTCAAGTTGACTTTGTGAGATGAAAATTATGACTTAACACCTTTGCTTTCTGTTTTTGATAAAACTTTAAACATTTTTCTTCAAACAGTCTTGTCCGGAGATGACATGTGCCCTCTGTTTTGTCCTCGTGCCTTCTGTCCCATTTCTGCTGTCCTTGTGCATGCTGATGGCATATGATGTAGCTTTTTCTACCCAAAAAAATGTAGAATCACATTTCTAGGCCTGTCCAGTCCTGCACAATAGCTCATGTCTAAATTCTGGCATTTTCTTTTCGCTTTATAAAGGACAGGGCAATATTTTGTGCATTTGCGCAGTCCTTCAGCCTTACTGCAGCTCTGGCACCCCAATTTATAATCTATTACCAGCTGCTGTCCCCCTTCTGAACTGCCACACAACAGCCACCTACAAGGAAAATTGATGCCTCCAAATTCATCCATGAATGCCAGGGGTTAATTTAGGCACAGAAAGCTAGTTCATAAGGATTCCTCAGTGTTCATGTATAAAAATACTCAAGTAGATTTGCAGCTTTTGAGGAGCGAGTTTAAAAGACAAAAACATGGCAATTGATGGCCAAAAGGAGACTGCATGGGGGAGAAAATACGCGGTCACTTGTAAGCTGCAATCTGCTGAAACCCAGAGGGTTCTTTTAAGTTTGTCTTTTCTCTGATCTGTGTTTGTTTATTGCAGCAGAACATGTTTTTGTCTGGAAGATATTTTGTGCCTCGAATAAAACATACAGCTTTGCACAAAAAGCTGTCTATTTCAAATTGGTATCAATCATTTATGAAGTTCATTGTGGAAACTGCACAAATAGAAATTTGAAGACTCCAGCTTTTAAGGACAGGCTTTTCTCTTTGACTGGGGAGGTAAGAGTATCTATCTCTTTTCCTTGTAAAACTTGCATATTGCCAATAAAAGAATTTGGGGTCTCTTTCTAGCAGATAGCAAAGATAGGAGAATTTTTACATCCCTGGACTTAAAGCTACTCATGACCTTGTTCCGTGAACTGTTACTTTTAGGTAAAGAACTTGGGCTTAAATTAGAAGTATTTTCCTTTGTATAGGTCCTCTCTTTGCTTCATTTATTCTACTATAGTCAAACTGAATATCACTACAGAAACAGAACCACACTGTGCGCTACACTATAAATATCCAATAAGCTACACTTTCTGTGCTGAAGAAGCAAATAGACCAAATAGACGAGAGGACAAAGAGAAGGAGTAAAGAAAAATCAGCCCCTTTGTAAGTGCTGGGAACCTGAAGTTCAGAGCTTGTTCAAGGTCACTCAGGAGCTGTGCACCAGAGATGAGATTTAACCAGGCTTTCTGAATCTGAGGCCAGCATTGCTATCACTAAAATATCTCTTCATCCAGAAGTTTGCCGTCACTTGACATTTGTGTTAACGCCTGACACTTGACTTCAGCGTTTCAGCTTTGATAAGGCCACACTGGCTTCACTTAAGATGAAAAGAGCTTTTTTTAAAAAAAAAAAAAAAGCAGGGGACTATTTGTTGTAAAGGTTTCTCCATGGTATGTGAAAAGAGCTCTGCCAACTCACTTTCACTGAATTTGTACCAGAAATGATCTGAGTAAAACCTTAGTGTAAGCATAGAACCTCAATTGATTAATATGATCATCGGTTGCTTGCACTGTTAGTTGAGACAAGGGAGGCATCTTGACTTTTCAGCATGAATAGCTTAGGGAAATATTTGCCAACACAAATCAGGAGTGTTTCTACACTTTTTCTACATTTATTTGTTTATAGTAGAAACTGACTGGCCTTATGCCAATACGTGGCACATGATAATTCTGGAGAATCAGTCTGGAGAGCATGGGACTTTGCAGATGTTAAGAAAAAGTATCAGATCAAGGTGGGCTCATCTAACCTGAAGGTCTGGGCTATTAATATTACTACCACCAGTAGGGTCTGAGCATTTTCAGAGAATCTGGGGATTGGTTTCTATGGGTTTGAGCTGTGGGATGTACCATCACAGTTTTTAGAGGAGCACTTTCTTTTCATGTTCTTAATGTCTTTCTCATGTGCTGCCCAGTCCTTTACGGGAGGGAAAGGGTGTGGGAGGAAAAGCAGAAACAAGGCTGTGCCTGCAAGACATACAGCTTGTGCAGGGGTATCACTGCTGGGTAAAGTTACTGGAAGAGGCCACCTTGTGGAGGCCAATAACACAACTGCACATTTCTGCAAACCACTGGCTCATGAGCAGAAGGATTTTTTGATTTTGAGACTGATTATTAGCTATTACTGACTGGGGTGGGGGGGGGAGATCCCCTTTTTTGAGACTTCTGTCAATGCAGCTTTGTGGGCTGACATACAGAGTGCTTAAATTGTAGCATTTACCCTAATGGAGGCAAACAGTTTTGCAATTTCAATATTTTCAAGAATATCTCCTTCTCTCTTTCTCTCCCTTCCCTTTTCTTGTACCAAACTGCCAATTCACCAATAACTACTGGGAATCTGTTTATTTATAATAGGTTTTAGAGTGACAGCTTGTTATAATATCAGCGATGACTCTCCAGGTTTCTAATTTGTTACTTGTTTTTCTAATAGTGCTTGCCTCTGCCTCTGCTCTTTTCAAATGCTCTCATTGCTGATAATTGTCTGTTTGGATTATATTCAGAAAATTATTATTATTATTTTTAACTATGTACTCAAAGTCACTTCCCTGTTTTTATAGAAGGAAGGAAAAAGGTTGGGACAAGCATCTATAAGCAAAGAATAGCTGCTATGTACCAAAAATGACATTAAAAAGGAAGTCAATAGCAGGTCTTGTGAACACACAGCTCCTGCCAAGGTACATGCATACCCAACTTAGGGGTAAAGCCACAACATGGAGGCAGGATATGGGGTACACTGACAATCTGGGATGTAGAGTGCTCCCATGTTTTTCAGAGGAGCAGGCATTTCATGTACCTCTTGTTTTCCCATGGAATGTTCCTTGTGTTATCATTTTGATGCATCACGTGTGTGAGTGTGACTGGTGGTCAGGGTTTGGCTTGAATAGGCCAAAGCCAGAGAAGGCAAATGGTTTATAGGACAACATTTTAACAGGTGGGTTAAAGAATGAATTGCAATATTTGTGTTTGTTTTCCTTGTTAAAGCAAAAATGTAAAACACCCATAACCCTACAATGGGATTAGTGCCAGACTGTTTTCAGAACCTAAAAAAATAGAAATGTGGCACAAAACATATTAGTAATGTTGGTGTATGTTTTTCTACCTGAAAGGAAAGATTAAAAAGAGAAGTCTTGTTAAAAACACATAATCCCATGCAAAACAGTTAAAATAATGTTTTTAAACATGTTTGAAGTCATCAAATAGAATACAAGAGAGGGACCTGGTTTTTACCTGAGAGGAAACATGTCAAATGAACTGTGAATAAGCTTGGTGATTTTTCCATTTGGGGAGGCAGAGACAAGTTGTTTTTAAACTACCTAAATGAGGGTTGAGTGGTTATATGACATCTAATAAATTAAAGGAGTGACAGCCTGTCTCCTGAGTGCTGCCTTGCAGTCACCCCTGTTGGGATCCTAGGGGTGAGGGGGAAATTCATTGAGTCTTTCTCCTGCCTGGCGTGGCAGCAAAGTATTACAGCAGAACCCAGGAAAACAGACCAGTAATGTGGTAAGGCCTCCAAAAAAGAGAAATCAAACAAAAGATGTGCTCAGTTAAGGAATCTGATGGGAAATGGCAAATGATGCCTCATCACTGGCTAGAGAGGACCAAGAGTTGTTAGTCTGAAAACATCCTATGTTAGCACAGCTTGTAAATCAGTGTGCTCTCAATGAAAGGAGTGGTGGGTAAGCTAGTGTTAATGTCAGATTTATGTTAACATGCACTGAGGAAATCAGTACAAGGTAACACTGTTTGCGTAAGGTAAACAGATTTCTGGCATGCTTGCTGCTTTTGATTATCCAAAATCGTGTACGCAGAGCTGTGAGTTGCACTGCATTGTACAAACCAGAGGGTAGTTCTCCTGTGCAGAGAAACCAACGTGTTTCAATAAAGCATCAGAAAGAGATTAAAGCCAGTTTTCGCTGTTGCTTGGCACAGGGGTAGAGGCTGCCCTTTACAACAGCTTGTTTCTTTGGTCTGAATCTTATTCACCTGCACGTCAACTTGTTCCTGGGGCAGTATCTTTAACTCTGTCAGGAAAGTATAAACTGAATTCTGTGTATGGAGGAGGGAGTGTGTGGGAAATCTTAGACACAACCAAAATAAAGGACTTACAAGAACCTGTTCTCAAGGAAAAAGGTGCACGTAAGGATGCTCAAAATGTTCCTTTCTTTGCTGTGCAGTTAGATCTGAAAAGGCGTATGCAAGTCTAGTCAGAAATAGTATTTGATCCCAACTGGACTGATTTTAAATGCTTTTTGAAATCCTAATCTGTTCTCTCATCAGTGGCTGAAACTTTCATCAGCTGCACGCTACAATGTATTTAATAAAAAGTTGGGAGAATTTGCATCTCTGCAGCTCTGATTTTTCCCTCCCATACTGTGGCACTACCTGTTTTATACCTTTAATATCCAGTTGTTGGTTTAGTGTAACTTTTTCCTAGGAGAGCTGTTAGAGTGCTTGGTCTCTCACCCCTTAATGAAACATGGATTGTTTACAGCTAATGAAGCACACAGTAGCACATTTTAATTTGAGGCTAATTTTCCTGGGCCCAGCCAAAACCTGTAAACCATAAAGAGCATAAGTGGGGTCTGATTGAAGGCCTGAGGCTGTTCAGTCCTCAGCTCCCTAACCTGCCCTCATATTGCTAGAAGATATTTCTTTTCATAATGAACCAAGGATGCGATGTTCCCAGCAGGATGGGCCGTGGGGAAGCAGAGAGGTTTTGCCAGCCTTTGTCTGCTGCTGCTGCACCAGGTGTGATGGACTGGGGCTTTGGGCTCTGAGAATGTCTTTGCACCCCAGAGGCAGGGCATGCCAAGCTTCATGTACCAGTTCTCATTTTCCAAGAGTGCAAGCTTATTTTCTCACATCCTCAGGCGTGGAGATGTCTCCAGTTTGGGAATTGCTATGTTGCATCCAATCCTTTTGACCTGTTTGGGACCAGTTTCATTAAAGCAAAACCTTTCTCAGTGAGAAAGATACAGGACCACTTCACTGAAAAGCATATTTTTTTCTATTCCTCTCCTACCCTGAAAAAGCAGGTTAGTTTTGTACTGTGAACTGTTAGGATGTATTTCCCCTTAACCTTTTAATCCATCTTCCAGATCCTGAAGGTGCACAATGACTTTTTGTGGCAGCAAACTTCTACACAGATTCCTTTTTAGGTAAGAAAAGTAAGGGAAAAAAATAAAATGTTGCTCTTTGCTACACCTTCACTCCAGACACGACAGCATCTGTAACATTTATTTCTAGACCGCATGATATTTAGTTTCTGCACCACAGGATGGAAGACTGATTTTCTCACTGCTTCTCCCAAACCCATCAGTATTAATAATCCAAATAATAAATCTAAAAAGGATTCCTCAGCTCCCTCCCTTACAAGAATAGCCTGTGTGTGTTGTGTTTTTGTTGATATAATATTTCTGCTTTGTTTAATTCAGAAGTATTTATTTTTTCCTTCCATCATTCATTTTACTGCATTAAGTTAGTGGTTCTGTGGGGATTCAGTTGATTAATGACTAATTTCCATCCTATGCATGCTCAAGAGGAACCTGCTCTCACATACTTCCCTCCAAAATAATATAATCTTAAAAGAGGGGGGAATTCATGGAGGAAAACTTCCATGTGAAAACAAAATACGGTAGAACTGCAATGGAAAGACAGGACGTGCTGAAAATATTTGTATTTCAGTAGTTTCCTGGGTGTGAAAGCACTTCTCCTGAACTGGATGCCTGTATTCATGCATCCCCTTTTGACTGCCCCAGCAGCTGAAAATGTTACTGTCACCAACCGGTTGGTATCATGATCCACTTGGAGGTTAAACCTCTACTGGCTTAACTGGCTGTTTGAATTCCTGCCAGCTTATTTCGGTTTCCTTCTTAGAAAGCTAGAAAAGGATGGGTAAACACAGAATCATGATCCTTACTCCCCTGAGAGCGAACAGAAGCAGGGACAGCAAGTGCATTCCTCTAGGTCGTGCTACAGACTGGGTGGCAGAGTCAAGAATTGGTCCCAAATCCAATTATCTACTTAGTTCTTCATATTCACGCTTGTGGTACATGCATCCCGCTCCTGGTCTAAGCTTCTCCAAAATAGCCCATAAATACTCTCTGAACTGCTAAATGTGTCTTCTGAGACATCAAAAACCAGGAAATGAGCAATCAGCTCTCAGTGATGACTGAAGACCTCCAAAACCCCACCCGATGCTTGGAAGTGTGCAACACTTCCAAGTGCCTCTGTCTTTGCAGGGGGGAAGATGTGGTCTTTGTAGTGAGCATGAAAGTGAACATGAAAGTTTGCAGTAAAATTCAGTCAGGTCCTGTTAATGGCTGATCTGTGAGGGAGAGCCAAGCCTTCCTCTGCAGGATCACCACATTTCTTTTACTTGCAATATTTTAAACATTTGTATGATGTTAATGTACCCTTAATAAGAATTCAATGAAATACCGCAGGCATTTTGGCAACTGTCCTTTTTCAAGGAATTAACCATTTAAATTAGTATGTCAGCAAGTGACTTGAAATGCAGGCAGATATTGCAGACAGCAGAGCTGAATTTCATTGTTTCACACATCACAAAAGCCACAGGCATCTGGCAAAGGACACCAACAAATCGACCTTCTCCAGTTACTTCCTTGTGCTTCCTCTGAGGATGCCACAATCTTTTAATAGGTGTTTCAATGTAATCATAGATTCTTTTTTTTTTTTCTTGTTGGAGATGAACCAGAGGCAGAGTTCCATTGCTAAACCAATTAGAAAGAAAACTACAGGTGTTCTTGTAATGCTGCTTGCGGGAAGACAGATTTCCTGATAAATCAGTTCCTCTGACAATCTTAATGAGAAATTAAGAACCGCATTGTACTCTGTGCCTGGGCCTGACGGACTTAAATTTCTTTTCTCTCCTCTTTGAGTGTAAAATATGTTGGGAAATAAAAACAGGTATAGTAATTCCTAACACAAAGTAGATTTTTTTTTCTAATACGCACATTTATGTATTGGTCTAGACACAGATTGTTAATATGCTGATAGGACTTTCCTTTGCCAACTTCAAGGATGCACAAAAAAATGTTTTCTAATTACTAGCAACTAAAGCATCTTGTCAAAATGTGCTGAAGTAACTTGTGAAGTAAGATGTCAGAAATGAGTATGTAGCATCTTACCAACAAATCAGAAGACAGAAGAGCAGCAACATAAGGTTAATCCCCAAATACAGCATACCTATTTTGGACTGTCATCTTCTCCTGTCTTAGACTTTGACCATGTGTTTGTGAGTTGCTTTGTGAATGAAGTTTAGTCAACTGTGTTGGATGGACTGATGTATGAGCATGTAGGTTCTGATCCTGCAAAGTATGAAATGCCTTGTAAGAGCTGTGGAGTGTGCAGTGCCAGCTGTGATGGGAAGTGAAAATGTTCAAATGCTGTATCTCTCTGCTTATGAATGTAAAATATACATTTTGGCATCAAAATGGTTCTGTGGTGTTGTTATTGGACCACATCAAGCGGAAAACTGTCTCAGCCTCCAAAACAAAAAGTCATGCACTTGCCTTGCCTGTTTTACTGGGAAGTTACCAGGATCCCTCAACTGTCACAGTTCATAGTCACAGTGCAAACCTGCCTTCCCCAGCCCTCAGACATAAAATGCCAGTCTGAAGTGTAACAGCTGAAAAGTCAGCACCCATTCGCTTTTGTTGTGCCTGGTCCATGGAGGATAACCTCCATCCACAAGATGAAGTTTGCAGCTGGAGCTGATAAGGTACTAAACTACAGCAGCAAAAATTTCTAGACTCTATCAGTGTCTCAGGGACTCTTGCTATGATTTTTTTCTGGGTTTTTTTGTTGTTGTTTGTTTGTTTTTCAGGGTTTTTTTCGTGTTGATTTTTTTTTTCTTACTGTCAAGGACAGTGAGCAGGTTGTGCTGGTCGTAGTCAGCTAGAATCTCTCTCAGTAGAAGATGGACTCTACACTGGGTTAACTCATGATACTTTTATGTCATAATTTTATGATAGCAGCTGAAATTTATTAGCTGTTCATAGGTAGACTGGTCTCACAAGATCATTTTTCTTCTACAGATAATTACTCTTCCCCATGAGATTTCACAAAGGCAGTGTATATGCAAACACACGCATGCACACATATTATATTTTTTTTAAAATCCTCTATTTGCTGTTTCATTAGGATGTGGGTAGATAATCTGCATGTCTCTAGTGATACATTCTGGATTTGTGTTCAAAGTCTGTTGATCCCATGTTTTACTAGATGAATTGCTTGCTGTCAGTCCTTCCTTTTTTGGTACCTCTCTTTGAAAATATATTTTGTGTTTGACGCAGAGTGGAACTGGAATCTTTTTTAATGCAGTAGGTATCAAAGACCTGGTCCCTAATACAGCAGGGTAGGTCAATAGTTAAAGGTCTTTGTTTTGCTACTGTAATGTAGATTAGAAGAGCTCTGCTGAAGCCAGCAGAACTGAATCCGTTTGTATCAGATGGGGATGTGGTCAATATATTTAAGGATGGAGTAGATGCTTTTAAAAAGTAAGTTGGATTTTTTTTCTGGTGACTATTTCAGTTGGTCAAACCTCATGTGCAGTTAATATTATATTCATGGTGGACTAAACCATACTCCGTTACCACTCAGATCTATGTGGACCTGACTTCATGGGAATGCCAAGCTTATGAATATTAATCATTCTTTTGTTTCTGTTTCTGAGGTAAAAGTTAGGAGCTGAATTGTTAGATGAATAGGCTAATCTTTAAATAAGTGGCTAACCGCGGCCTGCCAACACAAAGTAATTGACCAGTCAACACAAGTTGGACCCCATCAGAAATTGTGTTCTTTGCTTCATGATTAATTCATATAAGTTCAAGATAATCTATCTGATGTTTACTAATTAGTTATGAGGCAAAATCACAGACAAGTGCAACTCTATGTCCACATCAACTGCTGTAAGACACTGTTGTGCATCTGTGGGCAGTGGTTTGGGCAGTGCTAAGGAGGTTCTTGCTGTGTCCTTGGTGGCTTGAGAGAGGATGCAAAGTCTTCTCTCCATAGAAAGTGCTATCAAAAATGGAAGAATAAAATAAATGAAGAAAAAATCTTTCAGGATGATATTTTTATCTGAGTGGATGTATTAACGAAAACGCTATGAACAAATGTTTGGAACAGCCATTCTTGCCACTGCATGTATGAGTTGCTAAGTATGATCAGCCTTTTTGCTCAGACACCTGAGGTGGTATCATACCATTCCTGACTAGTTGATAATACCCATTTTATCTTCTGCCACTCTCTCTATACCCCTGTATATATATAATTTGCAGTATTCAAAGGCCTGGCTATCACTTCACTGAGCTCACTAGTGAAATCTCCACTGATGTCAATGGTATCAGGTAAAACCCCAAATAATTCCAACTGCCCTGTTCTCTCAAGGGCTGCTTGAAGAAAGCATTCCCCAGTGCCAAAGCAACAAGGTCCTACCAGTCCTCCTATCCCCAGCTACAAGCCCTTTGGCTCTTGATTCTTACAAAGTGTCTGCTCACCATATTCACGTGCACCCAGTGATGGCAAACTTTTAGTGTTTTGCAGGAAAACCTGCTCCCTTTGCCACCACGGGGCAGGTTAGATGGTGATCTCTTGTATCTGTTCTCTTTATCAGCTGGCATACATCCTCCCTCACCAATGAACAACTTTGTAAGGTAGCAAGGCACTGCTTACAATAAAGTAATTTACTTGCAAGCTATCGGAAATGGTGTATGGTCACAAAAAGCACAATGTTATACAAAACAAAGCACCAGAGAAAAAAAATTTTGTCAAAGAAAAGGCAAAACAAAATCAGAATGTGTGTTAAAGATAAATCTTATGTCACGACCTTAAAAAACTCCAGCTGGGATTCTGTTATTCAGAATAGTCCTTGGAAATTATTTTCAAAGGTTAGCTGCATGTGAAAAAGGAACAAAATAAAGTTTGATCACCCAGGGATTTGCAAATATGTTTGTGGGAGCCACCAGAAGGCCCTTTACAGATGACCTGAGCGGAGGAAGAAATAATTCAGCTTTCCAACCAAGCAAGCGGGAGTGAATGTTCTGTAAATGTTTGAATATCAAAGGAGGCCTTTTAAAACCAAACCCCTACTTCACAGGAAGCCAATTTAATGAACACACACCAGAAAAAATAAATTACAGGGCTGGAATACATTACTTGGTGAGATCACACCATTTAGAGGCCTGTCATTTTCCAACGACTTTTCTGTGCAGGTCAAGGAGCAAGCCCTGATCTGAACCTCATGGTATGATTAGTAGGGCAAGAGAAAGAAGCTTAGGTTCAGAAAGGACCTGGATTAATCTGTAACATTTGAGAATGCACCTGGAGCCAGATGCTGCTAGAAAAACAGTAGACACTTGGCATGCAGTAATCCTTTCAGCAGGTTTAATGAAGCTTTGTCTCACAGATAGTCCCTTCTGGCTTATAATTTCTTATTACTCTATGTCCTTGCTGAATTGCTTATTGCTGATGGAAAGGAACTATTACAATACCTAAAAGCTGTGTTGAAGTCTGGTCTTGTTTTTTGATGCATCTTTTCAGGTGCACAAAGATACAGAGAAGCCTTAAAAAGCCATCTTATGGATAGGCACCTTAAGTGCAACAGTTCCAGTTTGGTGAAGGGGAAATTACATTCCCATCAGTTCTGCACCACATAGTCCTATGCACCAACAACTTCCATTTACCTCCAATAAATTAAATGCAAAAGCATGAGGAAAAAAATAGACCTTATTAATTTCACCTTTTTTCTTTTCTCCTTTCTGGAATTCCTTTCAAAGTAGTAGGAGTATTTTCAATCTCTTGGAGCTTCACTTTGTAAAATTGAACTTCAGATACACCCATTTTTGAGCAAGCAGTGAAACACTGGTGCCCATGCCCACCCTGTGCAAGGTTTCTGCACATCTTGCTGGCAGACACAAGAAAGACTTTTTTTTTTTTAATGTCAAAAGTACAAATGGGTTCACCGAAGGGTTAGACAAATTCATGTCTCTTAATAGTAACCTGGTCGTTACTTCCAACTCCAGATGTCTCTGTACCACTAATTACAATAAATCAGGAAACTGTACTGAGGAAAAAATTGCTCTCAATATGTCCTCATTATTGTATTCCTCAATTAGCTCTGGACCCCTGCTGGAGCTGGGAAGCTGAACTTGACGGGCTCAGCTCCACCCCAGTGCAATGCTTATGTCCTGCCGAAACCAAGACACCACCAAACACGTAAAACCTTTACAAGAAATAATCTGGTTTTGATATAGAGAGCCTGACACAGGCAGGAACAATGTAACTAAGCAGGAAATATAGGAGCAGAATCACAAGTTTGATGGGCGATAAAGATGAAGAAGAATTATGTCAGTATAGATCCGCTGACGGCAATGAAAATGTGCTGATTTACACCAACTGTAGTCTTTACTAAGGTAACAGTATAAAAGTATCACTGGGAGTATAACAAATGTTTCTTTCTAGGCACAGTGGATTACAGCCAGCCGTGGCTGTGAGTTGCATGTGCTTACACCAGGGTTTAATTTGGCACAGTAGCTATAAGCATGATGTGGCTTAGCAAACGATTTATGTTGGCTTTGTAGGCAGCTGACAGCAGAGATCTCCCAATAAAACTGTATCAGTGAGGTACAGGAAAAGAAGCAAGTGGCATCTCAGATGGCATGACCACCCGAATCTGTACAATGATATTTGTGTTGTTTCAGTCCATCTGTGTGAGCAAAGGACACAGAAGAAATGCATGACTGGAGCCATAAAGATCCTTGGATCAGGGCTGGGCATATGATTTTGTCTTGTGATGATCTGTTCCTCCATGGAGGGTGTTGGAAGGGATAACTCTCCAGGGGTCATCAGGTGGAGGATGTTGTCCCTGCATAGGCCACTGGATTTGACAGAGGGGTCAGTGTGTTTCCAGTCTGGCTCCTCTTTTCCTGCAACTGTAATGGGAATGGGTTTGTCCTTAGGTTAGCAGTGTGAGAAGAGAAGGCGGGGAAAATCCACTGCTCTAAGAAAAACTGGTGCAAACTGGCATTGCTATGGTTTCCCTTGGGATGTTTGGAAATGAACGACCAGAGCTGAGCTATTTGGTCACACTACCTAACCTGACATCATGTAGGTGTGTAACAACTTGGGCAAATCCAATGAAGCAGCTCTGACCCAACAGAAATAATGAAAATGGAGTGTGCCAGAGATATTGTGAAGGGCTGAGCAAACTGTGCATCCCTGAAAAATAGTGAGTATGCACAAAATAACAGTAGTTCATATTGATCACTTATCTGAAAAAGCATGTGGTAAAGATGACCCAGGTGGCTGTTGCATGTCTCGTGACCTGGCTCTTCTACGCAGAATGGGCTCTGTTTGCAAGCAACAACATTGACTTGGAGAACAGGCTGCTTTTCATATATTAAATTAACCAAATATGAAAATATTTTTTAAAGAAAATTATTCAGAAGAATCATATTTCAAAGTTATTGAAATCTTTCAAATAATACTTTTTAAAAAATAACACTTTTAAAAAAATATTTACAAAAAAAACCCTTTTAATACTTATAAAAAAGAAAAAGCATTTGGCATGTGGCCATGGACAGAGACAGGACTATGGTTTAGATGAACTGTGTGTTTCTGGATTAGTAACTCTCACTGTGTTGCTTTTCCTTTGAGTGTAGCAACCAGGGCAAGACTGATGACTGAACTAGGCCTCAGAAGCCCAGAGAAGACATAAATGTGTTCTGGAAAACTGAAGCTGAAGCATGTGCTCATATGAACTGGGCACACAGGGAATTGAAGGCAGTTTCCTTTACGGACAAAGCATATATATAATGATAGATATGTAAACATAATTATTATTAATACAAGAAGGTGGGAAGGAATATATGTTGAGAAAATTTCCAGTCATTAAAGCATGCACTGGAATAAATAGTAGTGCTGTGTTCGGCACACTGTGAACTTCCCATGTTTTATCTCTAAAATGATTTGAGATCACCCATCTGCTGCTGTTCTGCAAGCTGGCTGCTCCTTGTGAAAGAAATTGCTTTGTGTATTCCATCAGGACATAGCTTGAAATATTAGCTTGCATTGTTGGCTTTCTCTCTAGCATAGACCATATGAGTAGACACCACCAAAGGATTCATGCATGGTCTAATGTGCTGTGGCACAGGAATCTGCCCAGAACAAGCTTCCATGCTGTGAATGTAAGGAAACATATTCAACAACAGGAGCAGGAGTTAGATTTCTTTTTTTTTTTCTTTTCCTTTTCTGATTTTTCACTTTTATCTTGTTAGCTGAGAGAACAAGGGAGTGAGAAGGGAAAATGGTGGACGGGGGAAACCATGTTTAGTGTAAACTCCTTGCTTTTGATGTGCTTATCTCATTTGTGTCTCTCTTCTGCATGTGGAGTTTGTCTAAATGTCTCAACAGTGGTGTTTGCTAAAGACTTTCTCATATATGATTCTGTTCTCCCCATCTACTCTATAAAACATGAACTTTTCCATACCAAATGATGTCTGCCTTAGGCTAAATTGTTAAAGCTTTTGGGGGAATGAAGGGGGAGAAGTATAACTGTTATTATACATAAAGAGGAAAAAAGTGGTTGGGTTTTTTTCTTAGCAATGAGAAACTGTTGTGGTTTAACCTCAGTCGGCAACTGGGTACCACACAGCCGCTCGCTCCCTCCTCCCCCCCCGCCTCCCCCGTGGGATGGGGGAGAGAATTGGAAGAGTAGAAGTGACAAAAACTAGTGGGTTGAGATAAAAACAATTTAATAATTGAAATAAAATAATAATAACAACAATAATGTAGTAGTAGTAATAATAATAATACACAAAGCAAGTGATGCACAGTGCAACTGCTCACCACCCGCTGACCAATACCCAGCCAGTCCCCAAGCAGCGGCCCCCCCGGCCAGCTTTCCCCAGTTTATGTACTGAGCATGACGTCACATGGTATGGAATGTTTCTTTGGCCAGCTTGGCTGTGCCCCCTCCCAGCTTCTTGTGCACCTCCAGCCTTCTCAGTCGGTAGAGCATGGGAAGCTGAAAAGTCCTTGACTAGTGTAAGCACTGCTTAGCAACAAGGAAAACATCGGTGTGTTATCAACTTTGTTCTAGTCCTAAACCCAAAACACAGCACTGTACCAGCTACTAGGAAGGAAATTAACTCTATCCCTGCAAAACCAGGACAGAAACCAAAAGTCTCCTCACCATGTTGAGGAAGGTAGCAAGACCAGCATCTTCTGCATAAATTCACCCTCTTGTAGTTCTACAGGATGACAGTATGGTGTCATTCCAGTCTCTCTCTTTTTAGGGAGAAAAATACTAAAACTTAGACCAAGTTATAATGATCTTAAAAGCACTGTTTGTACATCTTTTTTTTTTTTTTAAAGTTGGTTACAAATCCTTAGAAGATTGCACGTACAAGGTTCAGGGTTTAGTGCTGACTAGGTCTGCAGATGTTGAGCAGGACTTCTGTCATGCTGTGAACCTGGAGAGCTTGGCCTTCCTGGGTGTTCAAGAGGATGTCGATTGGTACTGAAGCAACAGGCCAAAAAGGGCAGAAGAAATTTATAGGGCAGATCAAAGGTGTTAGGTCCCCAGAACAGGCTCTTATATCACATGGCAAGGCTGCATGAACACCTGATAAAGGAAGTAGCTGAAAGCAATGAGACCAGGAGTTGTTTCTCCTAAGATTCCTTGCACTTCTGGTTACACAGAGGTAGGTCAAAACCAAAATGCAAATGGGAAGTCACAAATTCAAGGGCATTTACTAAGCATCTGAGGAATTAGCAGGCCAAACATGTTTTGGTGGACACAGTTTTTAATCAGTTTTCTCATGTGAAGGATTATTTTGTCATTGTGGGTGTGAGAAAAATTATGTGAATAAAAGATGGATAGGGGGGAAGGGAGGGAGAAGAATCGTGCAATAGGAGGAATTACTCCCTGAAAGGAAGCTTCCAAATCTCTCTTTAATCTCAGCCTCTCCCTTGTGTCCCCTGCTACTGCAACACCTGCCCATCTCTGCCTCCTTTCCCTTCTCACTGATCTCCTGTGCTGAGAAGATGAACAAGAAGAAAGGCCAGGACTCTGCAGACTCAGCTAAATGCTTTGACAGTACTCGCATTATTTGCCTTGACGTTCCCAGTATCACTACAGTAGATGTTCCCCTAACATTTGGTGAGGAAGCCTGTAGTTGAGGGGGGGGAAAGATCATTCTCCCACGTTTCTGATTAGAAATGGGAACTGAAACAAGGACTTCCCTGTCTGTGCAGTAATTCGTGGCTTGGGTGACTATTTACTGAGGGTTTGTGGTTTCAAATAGGGACCTCGGGGTATTTTTAGGGTTCTGTTCAAATGTTATTGTGTGGATGGACATCTGTCAGCAGTTTGTGTAATGCAAGTAAAAAACTAGAGAATGTCATAGAGGCTGAGACTGAAGGTGTGGGCATTTTACTGTGGGTGCAGCTGTGTGTCCGCTAAGGGTGTGGGAAGAGGGTATGTTTGTCTGTATGAAGTTTTGAGTTAGTGTGGCTGGACTGTAACCAGTATCTAACTAAACAGTTTCACTGAACCTAAGACCAATGGCCTTGCCATAGGACCAGCCTTCCCAGGTCCCTTGGGATCCTGGTATGTGATTCCCTCTGTGCTGCCGCAGTGCAGGTGATGAAGCAAATCTGAAGTTAAACAAAATGAGCAAGCCCATCTAAAATGCAGATGATGAGGAGCCAGCAAAAAGCTTGAAAAACATATATAATCCTGAGTCTTTGTTTCCTTCTTTTAAAGAATAATAATCCCCCTGTCCTTTTTTTTTTTTTTTTAAACTCAGAACAAGCGAAAATGCCTAAGGTTGATTTTTGTGTTTGCACTTGCTCATTCTAATTTGTTGTTCTTCCACTCTGTTTGCTTCAGCAACTTGAATTTAATTTTAATTTTATCTGATTTTCAAGTCAATATGTTCTTGAAATCAGTGATATTTGGAAATCTGAGGTGTCTTTAAAGATCTGAGCCTAATTTTTTTTTTTTTTCCAGAGTGACAGGAGGGCTTTGAATTACATCAGGGAACTGAATGCGGGTCTGCCCAGTCTGAAAATATACCCTAACTTCCCTATCCCACAAAGAAACTAATGTAGCAACTAGGCTGGACAGAGAGACTCTCTTCATGATGCTTGGTCCAGCTTTTCAATTTTTCTTCATTCTTCCCTTATCTTATCTTCTAGTACCAGCAAGGACTAGATTCTTTTTATGTCAGCAGTGTCCTACAAATATCTTCCCATCTAAGGCCATCACTAGTCTTATTAGAACAGAGGTTTTAATTTCTGTTTGCTAGTAGGGATAGGCATTGTCTGATGCTTGCTTTTCTGTTGTATTTTTTATTTTATCAACCTTATTTATATTCATCCTCTTTCCCACTTAATCAAACTCCTGTCCTACTCTGCTAATGGTGTGTTTGTTAGTTGTAAACACTTTAAAAATAAATTTTAAAAAAAAAACTTAAAAAAAATGGGGAGAGTGAGAAAGAGGCACAAGGTTGATAATATTCCTCAGCTATCTCAGACTCAGTTTTACCACTAAATGTAATAGAGAGTGCAAATACCCTTCACTTTGATTTGTGATATAGCAGCTCTTGGAAGTGCTTGGTGGGAGAGGTGCTGTGCATATGTTTAATTAAGGCCCTAAATTGCAAACACTCTCAACAAACAAGACAGAGTCAGGAGGCAAATGAGGGTCTAAAGATGTGAATAAAAGCAGATGGTACCATGCACTAGGTCAGTAGTCAGGAAAGACTACAATGAAGCCTGCTGACTACCAAACCAGCTAACTGGCAGTTGATGTTTGGCCCTGTCTTGCCTGAGTCGCACAACAGTGGCCATTCTCGGACTCATTTGAAAAACCCATCATGGAACAAGCGGGAATCAAATAAGTACCATAACTCTCATCCCATATCTCCTGCACTAGAAGAGAAAAGTATGCTTATACAAGAGCAGTTTTTACTGTTCTTACACTTTCCCACTCTCAGCTAAAGATATTAATGTTATTCTCACAGTATTTATTTATAAAGAAAATTTATTCTGGTTGGGGGGTGACATTTTATGCTGATTTTACCACAGCCTTTTCACTGCTTGTGTCTTTTATTATAGCTGTATTTCTTTCGTTGCCTGTTGTTCATCCCCTCTTAGAAGTAAAATATTTTACCAAGCTGACCATCTGATGAAATATTTTTTCTGCTAGATTCAGAATATATTTACAAAATAGCATTGGAGGAGTGAAGGCATATAACATTTTCAGACACTGTGCCACACTATAAGGGTGATAGAGTTTTATGGGAGATATAAGAGAAAGGAGGGAATCACTTCCTTGGGGTGATTAAGCAGATTTTATTTACAGCACAAACTGGACACATGCAAATTGTGTATCCATTAAACACAACACTGCTTTAGATTTCAGGCAGCTGGAGACAAATATTTTGGTATTAATTTTCACCTAGCATATAAATGCTAAATCAAGTTAAGGTTTAGGATATATCAAGTATTCTTAAGTTAAACAAAAAAAAACCAAAAACCAAACAACATGAAAAGCAGGGATTTTGCAATTATCCCTAGAGAAACTATTGCAAGTACAATAAAATGAAAATGCAAAGTCAAATTTCCAAGACAAGTAAACCACGTAAGAGAAGGTAGTGAAAAGATGAACCATACAGACTATTTAAGTTCTGCCATCTAGTTTTTCTTCATAGTACTTTAACATCGTTACAGGAATTGGTGAGAACTGGGAGAAGTTAGGTTCTTTTCCTGTGTCTTGCCTCTCCTTTCATCCTCAATCTTGCCTCCCAGCAAAGTCATCTGTGCTAGCCACTGCTGCCACTCTGTGCAGGAGAAGGGGAACAATTGGGGTTCACCTTCTGCATGGGGGAGGCATGCAGCGATGTGTGCAGCGCAGCCTAGGAAGGAGGAATGCATGCCAAAGGGTGTGACAGAGGTCCCAGGAGATGCAGAGAGGCTGAGACTACTCCTGGATCTGGCACAGAAACTGCTAGCTAGAGTAAATGGGAGAAATGAATTCAAGTGGAAAAATTAATAAAAGCCAGCCTGGACCAGACCCAGTGATCAGTGAACAGTCATGGTGCCATTTGTTCTCCCAGGCATATTGTAAAACTGCTTTTTGCCCACTTCAAACTAAATACAGAAAACCCAGCATGTGATTGTGGCTTTAGAGTGACTTTTTTTTGCCTGATGGTAGAACAGAGACTAACAAAAACTATTCTCTGGTGGGTCTCAGAGCTTCCCCCAACACACAGCATTTTCCATGCAACATCCCGTTGTCATCACCCGGAGCAGCTGCTCTTCATAAGGTTCAGATCCTGTGAGTGACAGCAACAGGATCCTGCCCTTGCTTATGCATATGTAAATCAGGTGTATTTCTTGAGAGTTAGACCCATGTTTATGAGACCAAATAGGTAAACATGAAGCAGGCTGTCTTTTGTATCTTTTACTCAATATCATGTGCTCTGCATGTATTCCCTCTCACCCTCTTCCCAATCTTTTTCACAGGAACAAAAAAAATGTTAAAGCGTAGGAGATAAAAATCTCACCAGGTTTACAGGTTTCAATTAAACACATCTATTAATGTTATCTTCATGTGCTTATTTATAAACACAATTTATTCTTTTCTGCAAGTCATTCATGCTGCTGCTGCCACTATGAAAGTGCTTTCCTTGACTGCATATTTTATTATAAGCATATTTCTTTAGCTACTTTCCATTCGTCCTACCTTAGAAATAAAATATTTCAATGAAATGTTCATCTGATAAAATATTCCTCTTTAGACGTATATTTACTCAAAGAGTATTTGAAAAGTAAATTTGTGTAATATTTAAGGTAGAAAGTGGTGCCAGCAGCAATAAATTAGTGGCAGGCTAACCTGCAGGTTTGTAGGCATGTTCTTCCTGCAATAATATACAGTATGTCATTGTTAGTAGCGAAATACATACTCCTATAGATCCCAATTCAAGAAAGGCTTATGCACATGATTTGAACAGAGTCAAGTGCTCCAGTTATCCAGACTGGAAGGGGCTTTAAGTATATATTTGAACTACAGAGTGAAGCTTCCCTGGGAAGTCTGGGGGCTCATAAGGCCATGTCCTTTATGAGTTCCCAAACTGAAAGAGCAGAAGAGCTTCAGTTAAATACAGAAGTGAGTATTTATTACATGTGAGCATGCTATTCATTGCAAATTTAAGCATGGCTTTTAATTTAGGACAGACTGCATTTTGCATTCAGAGTTCAAGTGCATCCCAAACCCCTCAGCAGAATTTCCCATTGACCCATGGGGTTTCCACCAAAGGCTGAAGGTGGTTAGCTGCCAGTGCCTATGTTTCAGCTAACAGTGCTGCCAGTGAGTTATCCTTCCCTTTGGCTGTATTACAAAGCTAAAGCCTGGCTTGTTCCTCACTCACTGCTCAAGTATGAAAGAGCCAACACACCTGTAGCTGAGGCCAGAGGAGTTGCTAGCAGTTCACTTTACATAGCTCTGCAGTGCACAGATT
>NW_008824762.1:396036-398729 GCF_000699105.1 Pygoscelis adeliae | reverse complement strand
TCCACTCTCAAGCTTCTTTCTGTAGCTCCAGCTACGTGTTCACCTGGTACAAACTAGTGTAGCCACGTGGCTCAAGTGGTGCAAGTTCTGCTCCCTGGAATGCTATGAGTTCAGTGTGACTGAACTCAAAATTCATGAACACTTGAATGTCCTGAATGTGATGTACATCATGAATTATATGGGCCAGAATACAATGCAAGGATTTACCTCAGTATACATGAGCCCATTTCCACAATCTCCTGCTTAATGCATTACATTTGCTGACCAAGGAAGCCTGAAAACACAAGGGGATTGAGTGCAGAGAAAAGCCCCTATCGCCATGCTGCTTGCTCTCAGGGTTGCTGTTGTGGGTATTTTGGCAACTGGGGACTATGTGTGTAATACAACAGACAAGGGACTCTTCTGTGTCTGACTAGCGTTTGTAAAAGGCCTTGCAAAGGTAAGCTGTGTGTATTATTTTAGCTCCTTAGTTGACTTGTTACACAGTAAATAAAAGCTCTAGAAGCTGGGGGAGGAAAATACAGATGGATTTGAAGGTAAATAACTCACATACACTGCTCTTTTCTAAAATCCTTGTTACACTGGCAGAGCATGGAAGGAAGCTTTCCTCTTTATACAGAAATGCTTTATATACAGTGTGGGTTTTTTTATTCTTTTTTTCTCGAATGTGATCTGAGTTAGCCTTTCCCAGAGTGTGCAAAATAGGAACAGAGAGGTTTTGCCTCTCAAAGAAACCAGGTGCCACCTGTTATCTCTCTAAGGTTCTGTTGTTCTTACCAGAGGCAGCAGCTGCCAGTCCCTTTACGTTTGGGAACTGCTGCCTTTCATGGACATTTCACTTGGGGTTCCATGGATCTCATCTCCTTTGCTCCTTACTGCGGCTGACCAGTAGGATTTCTCTCTCTCCATACAACTAAAGAATGGTGCGATGTCTCTCCTTAGCAAGAGTTACAGGGGCTAAGGGGCAGGGAATTTAAATATTATATTTGTGTGGTGCTGCTCAGTGTGTATGTGGTAGGTCAGGTCTGCATTAGCTCAGAGATCCTGCTTTCCCAAATCACTTCTCTTTCCTCCATAGTAACCTCAATGTATGCTTTTAAAGCTAAATGATACTGGAATGCTTAACATTATCTCTGTTTTTTTTTTTTTTCTTTACACCGGTTATCCCAACTCTTCTCTTATATAACCTCAGTGAATGAGGAGCTGATGGGTTAGATCTGCATGCCAGTGGAGCTCCCTTCCCAGGGGTATGCCCTGTTCACCTGTCTATGCCCCTGTTAAATGTGTAATCCTCTGTTTCCAACAAATTAATATTTTCTGTGCGCAAGCACCAACTGTGACATTACAAGCAGAGGATTATGCTTGCATGCAGTGAAGAGGTAGCAGAGGAACGTGTACTTTAAACACTCCTTGAAGTTCACGTTTCTTGTGTATCTTAGTAATAAAGATTTATGGAAGGGTGAAAAATGAGAATTTCTAAGATAAATGTAAGTTAGTACTTACAAGGTGCTGTTTGAAGGCCCCATAAAGTCTTGTTGTTGCCATGAAGAGCCATCAAGTAAATGAATATTGCTTCTTTGAAAATCTGGTGAGGAATGACTCACTGAAACAGATTTTGAACTTTGAAGGAAGTTTTAGATAAAAAGCACAGGTTTGAGGCTAGGATGAAAAAGTGGATGTAAAATTTATTGGGTTTTTTCAGTGCCTGTTTTCCAGTGGTCAGCCAGACTGACCTGGACACCCCACTGGCTGGCAGGGCACCTGCTTCCCTGTCACAGGGCTCAGGTGGCATATGACCTGGTGTAGATGAAGGCATTGGCCAGATTCAGAGCACTTCCTCACATTTTCACTCCTTTTCATCACTTTGCCTCCCAGTCGTACCTGTCAACATGCATCTAGCATTGAACTCAGCTCAAGCGTGGCTCTCCGCGGGGTTCAGGCCATGGTTTGTGACACAGGTGCAGGTGAGAGCCTCAGATGTCCACTCTAGTTTGCTCTGTTGAAGGGAGCTAAAGCATGTCTCCAGCCAGTCTTTCTTTTCCTCTTCCTCTGACCTGGGCTTTTTGAACACAAGAGGATTAGCGGGATTTGCTGCAAGATGCCTGCTGCTCCTATTATGATTTCTGTAGTTCTCATTAATTTCACGAAAGCCCTGTTTCGTCTTGCAGCCACTGGCAGCAGTTCACAGAGGGTGAAAGCGGGAGTCCCCTGAAGTGAAACTTACTGTCTTATAAAGAAGTTTTATAGCACTGGAGTGTTCAGGCCACAAATATCTTTAGCTATTTCCTTTAAGGATATCGGTGTGCTACTTGTGCACTTGATGCTGTGGTACCCAGAGTTCAGACTGTAATGTGGAGCAGCATGACGCAGACATTACTAATTTTTCATCTTTGGCCTTTTCTTTCTAGCTCTCCTGTTAAAACCCAACTGAATTATCCCAGACCAGAAAAAAATCATTGATTTAGAACCTATCCAATAATTTATATTGGGGGGAAAAAAAGGGGGGGATCTTACTCCATTTTGTAGTAAAACACTCATATCCTATTTTTCCCCTACTGCCATGCCAATTAGCATTTGTCTTTTGTGTGGTAGGATGAAACAAAGACTAAATATTGAATAGGCATAGGCAGCACCTAATTGGTAAAAATATTTTTGCTTGGATATAGCTGGACACACTAGAGGGTAAGGCTGGG
>NW_008824762.1:391579-395970 GCF_000699105.1 Pygoscelis adeliae | reverse complement strand
AACCATGCAGAACACAGTGCAGGGTGTATAATGACTGATACAGGCAGCGAGTGTAGTGGAAAAAGATTTCCAGATCAACTGTCTGTTTGTATGCCTTTCTAAAATTTTCTAAAACATCCATTATTCGGGATGGCATATTTCCACAAAGCTTTGGAAAAATTCCTTGTACTATATTTTAAGATGCATTTTAATTAATATCTGCTTTTGAAATTAAACCCTTTGTCTTCAAGCAGCAAAAGGGAGAAAAAGAAAAACCACAAATAGTAAATATTTTTAGAATGTTATGGTGCATTAATATATTCAGGTTTTTTCTAATAGAGATTTTGATTATTAAAAATACAAATTGTCTGATTAATTATAAATTATAATTTGATTTATAAGGTGGTGTTACATATTAAATAATGCCAGATGGTACCATAAGGGCATTAGCTCCCCATAATAGATTCTAGATGACAAGGGAATTAAAAGGGGACAGAGTCTGGGAACCAAATTATACAAGCAGTGAAAACTCTGCCAGAATAAAAATAGTTCCCAAAGCATTTGTCTCTCTGTCCCTTTTTTAAAAAGTTAAACATTAAAAAACCCACCCCAAAACCTACTTATTTTTTGTTATACTTACAGCATTTATGATTATAGGACTCCAAAGGCAATACAGCATGGATTAAATTTTCAATAATTTCATGTACTTTATAAGCTTCTTTCAGTATGTTTGCATTGGTTAGTAAAAAATCTGTTGTTATGTACCACCATTTGAAAAATGTTTCTGGATGTTAGAGCAGACCGGTTTGTTAGTTGTACTACTCCTAAGTAAGACAGATCCCTTTCCCCACCTTAGCACTAGTGGCTGAGGTACATCATTGCCCTAAAGTGTGGTTTCTCTTCCTACACAGAATTAAACGAGGCGCTACATTGGCTTTACTTATAAATATGAGTTACAAGGACCAAAACATATGCTTATACACAGAATGGCTCAAGTATTACTAAAGTGAATGAAACAATTTCCTCTCCCAAAGGTGCGAGGGGGGAAAGGAATAGAGTATGCAAATACATAGATTGAAATTCTAGTTATATAGACATTGTTAGCGCTAAATTATAGGGGTTTTAAAAATAATTATCAAGGTTTATTTTTTTAATAGAAGTTGCCTGTGTTAAACTCATGTGAGGAAGGGAATTATGCTTCAGCATTGACCTGAATATCTCTTTTCTCCTGGCCCTCAGTTCTGATTTCATGTCAGTTCAGTGCATTTAAACATCTACGACCGCCTATGCTTTTCTTTGCCAGGGTTATTTCCACCATGCTTTGCATCACAAAGGGATATTCTGGAGTCAACTAAAATATGCGTCTTAAAATTGCAAGCTTTATTTTGAGTGGTATTCATTAAGAGATTGCTTGTTCTTTGCCTGGTGATCTGTTACCACTATGTGAGCAATGTGTGCTGATGTTTTCTATCTTTTAGAGCATCCTATTTGCAGCTGCCCCACCAAGTATATTCTCATACACTTCTAGTTTTAAGTTTGGTGTCCTCTACAAAGACTTTCCTTTTCCATCTTACTGCACATGAATCCTTCTGTATCAGGAATGCAGGGAGGGTGTGTAAGAGACTGAAAGTTTTCTGAAGTAATGGTTATGACCTGCAATAAGCATCTGAGGAGCCTGAGAAAGTCTTTAGGCTTAGCAAGTGTCTCTTTCCCCTGGGAACTCTGCTTCTTTCTATTTGCATCCTTTTTTTTTTTCTTGAAGAGAACAGTGAGATAGTACGGCTATCTTTCTTGAACTCAACCTCATGTATTTTATTTTGAAGTGTCTGATTCAAGAGCACCAAATTTTTTTCTTGTACTCTTGATGTTCTTGTTTTGATATATCATCTTTCTATTGCACAATGACTGATGACTTCAGGCCCTGCCTAATATGCAATGTTTATAAATGAATCAGAAAAGCAATGTTGCACATATTTGCATGAGAAGATAATGTAATGAAGTTGAACCAATTTTATCTCTGAAATTCCCTATTTAAAGTGCACTGGTCTTCAATGTAAGATGATGTAAAAAGTGCTGAGCCTGGACTTTTTGTCTTAAACTTGGAATTTCCACTGTAGGTGATTCCAGTGTTTCCAAATTTCTTTTGGTTATATTATCATACAATTTATGAAGGAAGGGAGGAAATTTTATTTTATTTTATTTTATTTAGAAACTACCTTAGTAAGCTGTCTCTTCCTGATAAGGTTAAAACTTTTTATTTCAATGTTTCATTTTGACTTTTATATTATGGTATAGGCTTAATGTAATAAATGGTCCATTTAAAGATGAAATGAAGAATTTCAGTCACTAAGAAAATTCCAGTAATTCTGGTACAAATGTAGAAAAACCCGATCCCCATTTCAGTTGCAATATTACACTATTTCAGAAGTATTTACTGATGAAAATATTTTTTTTTTTCCCATTCATTTCTAAGCAGTATGTGTTTGCAAGTTCTTAAGTGGTGGTTTTCACTTAGTATCCAAAATTCATAGAACTTGCGTGTTTTACTCAGGCTCTGTGTACCAAAGACAGTAGCAAGAACTGTCTGAATCTCTTGAATTTCACACAATACAGTTTTTAGCAACTTTTAAAAAATTATTATATTTTACAAATTACTTCTGATACTGTTAAGCTTCAAGTAAAGACAACTAATTTAAATTTTGCCACACTCAGAAGGTGTTTCCTCTAACTGTCCAACCTCAAATTGTGATCTTGTCACATCTGGTAAGAAACTTATAAGATCTTATTTGATCTAGTCTGGAGACACAAGTTGCTCTCAGGAGACCTCAGAAGCACGTGTGTATGTACTTGTATATATGCTTTAATACATAACGCAAGTAATCAGTACTTTAAAACAATCGTCTCACCAAGAAACCCGCCGTGTTTCAACAGCAAAGAATGATGGTGTCTGTCATGCAATAGGAAGTTTAACCCAGAATTTCCTTCCCTTTTGGAGCTTCACATGACTTCTTTGTGAACTACTCTCTTTCCTTCTGCAACTTTCTGCCTCTAATTTCACGAGGTGTAGCGTCTCTGTGACTTATTTTCAGATATCTACATATTTAAAGGACTCTGAGTCAGCTGAAAAAAAAGAATATAAGCAGGAAAATAAAACAATATAGGTGACTCATCATTTGATATTCTGATCCTGACATATACTACCAAACAAATGCTCCTGCCCAATTGAAGCTGGACTGCTCGAGACACAGTAGGAAATAAGTTAACATCTGCAGTGCAATTCAAAGGGACTTGAGTATTTGATTTGCCTCCTCCTGGGTGCGTGGTTATATCTCTGGAGAAGAGGCAGCCCATATAGCATAGGCTGACATAGGTCAGCAAGATAAAAAGGACTGGAAAAGACCTCTGCCTGGTATATTGCTTGTGCATATCCAGTTGCTCTTCTAAGGCTATTGCAGAGGTAGGGGATAAGAATAGGGAAATAAAAAGGATAGGAAGTATGAGAAGGATTCAATACAAAAGGAGACTGAAAGCATTGGAGAAGTGAAGATAGAAAGGAAAACTGAGGGAGAATGACAGATTTCTGAAGGAAGGTTACCCAGTTGCTCATGTTTCCATTTTCTTGTATTACATAATCAAGGAATAATTAAGCTCTCCAGAAGCATATTAAAACAGACTAAAGGAAATGTGTGTCTTCTGGTTTTTTTCATTATATTAAGCATTCTATAACAAACTTATGAAATGCTATCCTGGAGGGAGAGAGGGAAGAAAGCTTTTATCTGAATCATTTGAACCAGTTTCATTGTACAAAAATCTCTCTTAAAATGATCAAATTTTTAGTTTTCAGGACCAATCTTTTAGTCAGCTCAGGTTAGGGAGATTGTTTTCTTTACTCCATAGAGGTACATTTTACAGAAGTGTCTATGCAGTACTCAAGTCTGGCTACCAGATGAGGAAGACCACTGATCCCATCTCCCATCTGCAGCTGCTGTTCATATATGAAAAGTAATAACCACCCCCCCCCTCACCCCCCCCCAATTAGTTTCAAGACCTCTTCCTGAAAGTGTCCTTTAGGAAAGAACAATTTAAAAGAATTTCCTCTACCAGAAACAAAAAAAGGGAAAAACTGTGGAAATTAATTTGACTTCTCATATTTAGCATAAATTAATTGTGATTTAAAATGTTAAAGAGTTACACTGAAAACAGCCCAGCATTGTCATGCTTACTCTGGTCTTTTCTGTTCATGAATATTTTTGACACTGTCAGTCATCACACGTATGAAATAAGGAACATGTTTCATATTGCTAGTTTTTTAAACAAGAAAACCTATTGGTGTCTGCTTCCAAAGGCATGCATTTGAGAGGCAGGTAAGCTGCAAGCTAGTAAGAAGTTGGGAGAGCAGAGAATTTACTCTG
>NW_008824762.1:382912-391537 GCF_000699105.1 Pygoscelis adeliae | reverse complement strand
TCAACCGTAGAGGTGAAGCACCTCTGAATAGGTTTGCTCAAGTACGTAACTATTAAGAGCATTGTTCTTACACAAAGATTGATCTAGACTGGGGCTTTAAAAACACAAATTTGACAAAACACGAAAGATTGTTGAAATAAATGTGCAATTAATTTAACTTGTATTTCTAACACACACAATACCAGGCATAATTTTTTTTTAAACTCCCCTGCTTTCCCTCTCTATTCATTGCACATTTAAATTCATTATGGAAAAAAATTAGGAAAAAAAATTCCTGATAGTTATTTTTATGATCAAACACCTTTCCCAATTAGTCTTGGCACCTCACTATAATCACGATGAATGTTATTAATTCAGCAGTCTACATCCTATTAAGGGTTTCATCATAGCAGTGTGTTCGGGAACTTAATGGCTTTTGCATACTAATGCTGCAGCCTGTGGTCTTGTGTCCATTAGTACTGTGTAATATCATGGGTTTGCACTCATACATTTATATACAAACATATAAACATATGATTACATACAAATCTCTATCAGGTGAATGCAAGGCTATGAAACAGTATTTTGAATTTACTTAAGCAATTATTTTGAGATTATTGTACATTCAAATTGTTCGCCACATAATAAAAGATGTAATGTCATTATAAATCAGTAGGATACCAGTACAATGACATAGAAGAGAAGACAACAGTGATTGCTAGGCATGGCGCACAGGCACTGGTGATGTTTGAGGTCATGGTAAAAGTAAACCTTACATATATAACATTACTGTGAGGGTGTTTTAAATAAAAGAGTGATTTAAAAATATGGACAAGGTGCTTTGTGAGAAATTTTGAAGGTTGACAATGATTTGTGGGGTAAAAATTTTGGTAACTACTAGGTTATAACAACCAGTCTGACAGTCTACCTTGCTTTCTGTTGACACCAAAATAATTAAGAAAATGTTTGAGCTATCCAGCCTTCAGAGGAGTTTGAATTTTGACATCAACTGCATTTTCTTCCTTCTTACTATAGAAGACTTAATCTAAGATTAGTTTCTGTGCTCTGAATTGCTAAGGGTGCAAGGGTAAGGAAGGACCCTTTTTATCATTTAGTCTCACCCCCAACTCTGTATAATACCAACAGTAGTCCTTATTTCACTTTCCTTCAGTAAACCTATAGCATCTCTTCAATCTTTTTAAAAGACAATCTAGACATATTTTTGAAAATTTAAATGATGGTCAGTCAATTGTCCCATTAATTTCAATTGTCTCATTGTGCTGGTTGTGGCTGAGATAGAGTTAATTTTCTTCACAGTAGCTAGTATGGGGCTGTGCTTTGGATTTGTGCTGGAAACAGTGTTGATAATACAGGGATGTTTTCGTTACTGCTGAGCAGTGCTGACACAGAGTCAAGGCCTTTTCTGCTTCTCACACCACCCCACCAGCGAGTAGGTTGGGGGGCACAAGAAGCTGGGAGGGGACACAGCTGGGACAGCTGACCCCAAATGACCAAAGAGATATTCTACACCATATGACGTCATGCTCAGCATATAAAGCTGGGGGAAGAAGAAGGAAGGGGGGATGTTTGGAGTGATGGCGTTTGTCTTCCCAAGTGACTGTTAAGTGTGATGGAGCCCTGCTTTCCTGGAGATGGTTGAACACCTGTCTGCCGATGGGAAGTAGTGAATGAATTCCTTGTTTTGCTTTGCTTGTGTGCGCGGCTTTTGCTTTACCTATTAAACCGTCTTTATCTCAATCCATGAGTTTTCTCACTTTTACCCTTCTGATTCTCTCCCCCATCCCACCAGGGGGGAGTGAGCAAGCGACTGTGTGGTGCTTAGTGGCCAGCTGGGGTTAAATCATGACACCCATTAATAACCACCAGTATTTAAAAGTCTATATCTTGAAATTTTCTCCATTTTTTCCTCCCTACTATCCTGACTTTTTTAGTCAAACTTCTCTTTTTTTTTTTTTTTTTTATTTTAAATATCTGGAACATCTCCTGCAAACTGCTGCTCCACCAAAGCTCTTGAATGATCCTGGCACTTTGGCACTCCTCAAGAGCACTCCTTTTTTGCAGATCTTGTTAACGATCCAGCCGCTCATACCAGAATTTTGACCGACACTTTATGTTTCTTCTAAACTGTTCAGGGTGTCCAGCTTGTGTAACCCTGAAGCCTTCGCAGAGGGACATCCAGCCATATAACTCCCTTTTGTGCTGTCTTCTGGGAAAAAAAAAAAAAAGCAGCAGTATGCCCTGATAACACTACTGCTGCGAGTCACCTAGTCTTGGGCAGGACTTTGACTTGGAGGGAATGGTCCTCTTGCTTCAAACCTGAGCTCTTCCCCTGTCTTCCAAAAGGAACATTACACAAGAACTATTTAGATATTATGCCCTCATCAGAAAGCACATTTAGAGCTGAGCAATGAAATAGTCCTTGTATCACTAATTAAAATTCAGTGGTGAGGTTGTTTAATTACTCCCTCCACTGAAAATTCTTACTTTACTTTTCACATTTATTCTGGTAATAATGTGTTGAAGAGCTCATCAGCCTCTGAAGGAAGGCAACAATTTTTCTCGTGTACATAATCATTAAACTGACAAATAGACACAGCACTATACAGTTATCAGTATTAGCACCACAGCCCCATCACTATTAAAACTCTTAATAAAAGGGAAAAAGGGGGGGGGGGGGGAATGGTGGGAAACAACTAAGTTTGAGATCCTTCCCTTTTGTTCTCCTAGCAGCCACCTCAAATCAATTCACACTGAAATTCCTCCTTCCTGTACAAAAGCAAGATAATTGGGTGCATTTGATTCTGTAAAAAATTAATGGCCTTATTTGCTTTTTCTTTGTGGGTTAAGCTAAAATGCTTTTCTTTCTCCTTCTTTCTTTTTTTTTTTTCATTCATGATTGTAAGATCTTAGAGCTGATGGATGAGTATAACTGCCTGCTGCAGACTGCTTTGAAATCCAGTCACCAGCTCTGCCAGTGAAATAAGTGGGGTGGAAGGGAGGATTCCCAAATTACCTTGTTGAATCTTGACTTGGGTGAAATAACTGGTTTGCAGCTCCTCAGCCATCATCTCTGACTTCAGAGAATCAGAGTACAGAAGAAAGACCACCCAATTTCACAGGAATAGGCTTGCCAGCCATAGACTGCCTCTGTGAGCTATATAAATAGGCCTACATAATCAGGTGAAGCTTTCAGGAGTATCTAGCCTTGCTGTATCGGGGCGAAGCAGAACTGCAGCAACTGGAAATAAAAAATACCTGCAGTCTTGTTGATTGTTGGTGAATGCAATGTCTCATGGCAGGTCTAGGGAGCAGGGGTAGGATAATGTGCATTTTGAAAACCTGTTTTGGTAGTTTTGAAGCAAACAACTGGAAGTCAATAATAAGGTAAAAATTGCCTCTCATAGCAAGGTTATAACATGAAATAAAAGTGGAAAATACTCTGTTTCTTCACTAACTTTGCTGGGGATCTGAAAGGCTTGCTAAGCTGCCATTACAAAAAATAGTGTATCTTGGAGTTGAAGATCAATTATCACGATTAAGACTGAGGGAAATCCAGGTTCCGTTTCTCATTTTGGTCATGGTACGTTTAGCTCCAGCTTTCAGTTTTCATTCTGAAAAGCATGAATTAATACCAAGGGGTTTTTTTGATGCTTTCTGTAACGTCCTTTCAGATCTGCTTCCCCAAAAGGCAGTTAGAGTTTTAACTCTGACTTTGTAAGGCCAGGGTAGCAACAGCACAAAACATGACCACAATTCAGAAAAGAAATGTCTCCCATTGCTAACCAAGCAGCTTCACTATATTCCAGACTGTAGTGATCAGCTCATACTTATGCACCTCAAAATGAGGATAGGGCAGTCCCCAGCATGGCTATTTTCATAGAATCATAGAATCATAGAATCATTAAGGTTGGAAGAGACTTCCAAGATCATCGAGTCCAACCGTCAACCCAACACCCCCATGCCCACTAAACCATGTCCCTAAGCGCCTCATCTACCCGTTTTTTAAATACTTCCAGGGATGGTGACTCAACCACTTCCCTGGGCAGCCTGTTCCAATGTTTAACCACTCTTTCAGTAAAGACATTTTTCCTTACATCCAATCTAAACCTCCCCTGGTGCAACTTGAGGCCATTTCCTCTCGTCCTTTCGCCAGTTACTTGGGAGAAGAGACCAACACCCACCTCGCTACAACCTCCTTTCAGGTAGTTGTAGAGAGCAATGAGGTCTCCCCTCAGCCTCCTTTTCTCCAGGCTAAACAGTCCCAATTCCTTCAGCCGCTCCTCATAAGACTTGTTCTCCAGACCCCTCACCAGCCTCGTTGCCCTTCTCTGGATGCGCTCCAACATCTCAACGTCCTTCTTGTAGTGAGGGGCCCAAAACTGAACACAGTATTCGAGGTGCGGCCTCACCAGTGCCGAGTACAGGGGCACTATCACTTCCCTGCTCCTGCTGGCCACACTATTTCTGATACAGGCCAGGATGCCGTTGGCCTTCTTGGCTGAAGTTTTTATTTTACACTAGTGTATTCAATTTTGCATATGAGATTGCAGTCTGGGAAGATATTTGAAGTACCATCTGCTACAGGCAGCTATATCCTATCCCATTATTTGGCAGATGAGGGTGGTATGGTTGGGCGCTCTCTTGGGAGAGATTGTGTCCCTCATGGATAGTGTGCCATTATTGTCAGCTTACCTAAAAAAGAAAACATGTCAGGAGATCTCGTTATTACTGCAGTGGACTGCAAAGGGACTGAAAAGAAATCATGTATCAAAATTTATATATGAGGGATGCATCACGGGGACAATCTCCTTGCACTGCATTCACTCTCTGTCAGAGGGAGGCTGACTGACAACTCCCACAATTTACTGCCACCAGGATAACTTTCTAGGAAATGGAAGACCCAAAAGATCCCCTGGGTTCTCGTGTCCGTTCCCCCAGGACACCAGGCAATAATGTACCCTGCGTGGGGCTGAAGTGATGTGTGGTGTGATGCTGCCTCCAGCTTTTCCTCACATCTTCTAGTGCAGCACTCTGGATCCAGAGATCTCTAGGCACTACAAATAGGCATGGCAGCACTGCCAAGCTGGGTGGTTTACTAGCACTAAAAATTGCTTTGAATAAAGAAGGAAACGATAGCAAATTTAGCTGCTCAAGAAAATAGCAGCATGATAAATAATGTATGGAAATGGAAAGTTTCTTTAAGAGATGAAGGAAGGAATGCTGAAGCTTTTATTGAGCGGTTAATGCCCTCTCTACTTATTATCTTTGGAGTTTTTAAAGCTTCTGGCAGTCAGACATGTTCAAATGGAAGAATTTAATCTCTTCTAGCCTGGACGAGAGGAACCAGAGATTTGATTTGACCTGAAGTTCCAGGATGTTAATTTCATATTTCCTATGGCATAAAAATTACTCCATTTCCAAGTTTGCTGGTGATAGGGCAGGTGAAGCAAAGTGCACCACTTCTAGGAATCACATCCTGGGCTTCTATTTTGAACATGAGACATTTGCTTACTGTGATGACCTTGCGCTGTTATTTACTCAACTTTATTTTCCAATCCTTTGAGGCATGTAAAAGAATGATTAAGAGGTTGAAAGCCCACGTGGCTTCTATATTTTTGGCAGCATTGCCAAATCTTTTGATGCAGTCTTATAGATGAATGTGCAGTTTGTGTCCAGAATCTGGTCTGTATCCAAATTTCCCCACTGTACCATGAAATTTGGAGACAAACTGTTCAAAGACTGTACTAAACCTGTTGATTTGGATCAAACCTCTGAAAAGCTTAAAGCAAATTATATGGTCTTTATTTTGTATGCATAACTAGAAAAAACACTTGTAATGGATTGTGGGAGGATTAGATTTCAGGTAATGGAAGATATGCTTTGTTTTGGTACCTCCAATTACTCTTCATTACCTTGAAGCCTGTCAGATTCACTATTGGATGAACCTTGGGAGGGGTGTGTGTGGTAGCTTCACCATTTTGAATTATCTTAAAAAAATCTCATTCTTCAAGCAAAAGTTATTGGGTCTAATGTGGTGATGAGGCACCATATTATGGGTGCAGAAGGCCAGACTTAAATGATCACTCTAATCTCTCTTTGTCTCTTACTTTGAGTTACAAAGGTAACATTAAATGGAGTTGAGGAAAGAAGCATATTCAAAGGCATGACTTCAAATGAGTGCTTGGATAACTTGTGCCCAGCAGAACACACAATTCAGATTTATGTTTTCATCTCAGGAGATGATTTATCCAAAAATCAATATTGTGCTGGATATGTCATGTAGCAATTATACAGTGTCTTATGTTTTCAAATCAAGAGATGACTGTTTGCTATTCTTAACCTTTGTGAAATTTTTTTTGGGGTAAATCAAGTGAAAGCTATTTTCCCCAAATTATACACTGGCATAGCAAGCTAAACAAGCATAGAAATCATTCAATGAATGTCACAGTGCAGTTGGCTATGTCTGAAATGCATCTATTCAAAAATTATATAGCAGCTCCCCTCCTCAAACCTGACTGGGGTTAAAGAGCTTTCAGAGATTCCAAACTCTAATTTGTTGTGCTGAGTAACCAAGGATCTCAAGAATGATTATATTCCATGGGATTTGCTACGGTGTAATCTTCTTGCTAAGAGATGTTTTTTCTTTTTATGTCTCTCACCAAGTACTACTCAGAATACAATAAGGTTTTGTATTTTGTTGCTCATTATCTTAAAAAAAAAAAAAAAGAAAAACATCCCCCCACGCACACACACACACAAAAGGCCAAAATAACCCTGTGCTGAAAGCTAGCCTATTTACACTGACAAAGTACAGCTTATTTATAAGGATGTGATTATCTTTCGTATTTTCTACCTACAGGTGTCAATGATTGTATGCAAAGCTTCTTCTGTCTCAAAAGAGCCCGCCCTCTGAAAGTATATTGAAATATTTAATTTGGAAGGATGGTGCTGTAATGGGTGACCTCTCAAAATGGAATAAAGGGAAGTGGCATTGTACCTGCGCTCTGATATCTGTCTAACAAAAAAAATATTGATGGCTGTGTTTCCAGAATTACACCATTCGTAAAAGCCCCATTTGGGAGTCATTTGTTGAAAGGATACTGAAAATTCAAGGTGTAAAGGGACAAGAAAATCACAGCTTGTGTATGAAAAATAATATGGCTTGTTGTCTTTTTTTTTTTTTTTTTGTAACAGTGGAATATTATTACCTTTTCTCTGTCATTCTTGGACCAAGAAATATATCACTACAAAATATTTAGCTATTGAGTTAGCTCTGTGACAAGCCCTGTGATTGAAGGGGGAGAAGAATTATCAGCTCAGCTGGTGAAATCATAAGTGTCCTAATCAGCAGTCCCTGAACAGGAGATGTGATGCATCCTTTCCCACGTCAACTTCTTTCCTTCAGTATTGGACATATCATCAGCACCCATAAAGAGAAGATGAGAGAAATTCCCTCAGTAGGGTATAGATTGCATCATGAGTCCAAGAAAGAAAGATATAGCTCAGAGAAGTCCACATGCTGATTAGGAAAATACCCTGCTTGATCAGTAAGGGGTTACCGAAAAATTAATGCCTACAGAAGATCTGAGGGCTTCAGTGTAATAAATAGCTGTAGCAGTAATATGTAAAGACCTCTTCTAAGTTAGTTAAGTGCTAAGGCTCTTACTGTTGCAAACACAATCTATGGGATCTGAGCTATATACTTGTCCACATTTTAGAGCAAAGCAGAAATATTCTTAAAGAAAACTGCTTGAGGTGGTGTCCTGGTTTTGGCAGGGATAGAGTTAATTTCCTTCCTAGTAGCTGGTACAGTGCTGTGTTTTGGATTTAGCATGAGAACAATATTGATAACACAGCGATGTTTTCTTTGTTGCTAAGCAGTGCTTACACTAGTCAAGGACTTTTTAGTTTTCCATGCTCTACCGACTGAGAAGGCTGGAGGTGCACAAGAAGCTGGGAGGGGGCACAGCCAAACTGGGTAAAGAGACATTCCATACCATGTGACGTCATGCTCAGTACAGAAACTGGGGGAAAGCTGGCCGGGGGGGGCTGCTGCTGGGGGACTGGCCGGGCATCGGTCAGCGGGTGGTGAGCAATTGTACTGTGCATCACTTGCTTTGTGTATTATTATTATTATTACTACTACTACATTATTATTGTTATTATTATTTTATTTCAATTATTAAATTGTTTTTATCTCAACCCACAAGTTTTTGTCACTTCTACTCTTCCAATTCTCTCCCCATCCCACTGGGGGGGCCGGGGGGAGTGAGCGAGCAGCTGTGTGGTACTCAGTTGCTGACAGGTTAAACCACGACAGTCCTTTTTGGCGCCCAACATGGGGCTCGAAGGGTTTGAGATAACAACAGATTAACCAGAGCGTATTAAGGGATTTGTATCTGTTAACAGTTGTGGGTCACAATGTTGGTTCCTCTGTTCTCGATATTGATTTGTCTAATTTGCATCGTGCTCATTTTTTTGCTGTACACGTTAGAGATTGGTGTTGGTTTTTGCAGTTTGCTGTGGTCTGCAGTGATTGGTGATGTTTTGCTTGGGAGGTTTATTTTTAAAACATTGACCTTGGGCTTTATTTGGTATGTGAGTTTCATAATGAAGCCATTACTG
>NW_008824762.1:355841-380464 GCF_000699105.1 Pygoscelis adeliae | reverse complement strand
AGCCCAAAGTCATGGACTAAATGAACTCACTGAACATTTTAGAGGGATGGCCCATAGACTAAGGGAATGATATCTGTGTGTGTGTCTATATATATATATAAAAAACAACAAAACAACAGGAAAGGGGGTGGTGATTAATGGAAATGTACTGGAAAATATGGGACTTGAGCATGATGTAGATGGTATAGAATAAGGGGTGGCTACTCCTGGTTTTGTGGCAGGGATAGAGTTAATTTCCTTCCTAGTAGCTGGTACAGTGCTGTGGTTTGGATTTAGGATGAGAACAATATTGGTAACACAGCGATGTTTTCGTTGTTGCTAAGCAGTGCTTACACTAGTCAAGGACTTTTCAGCTTCCAATGCTCTACTGACTGAGAAGGCTGGCAGCCAGGACAGCTGACCCAAACTGGCCAAAGGGACATTCCATACCATGTGACGTCATGCTCAGTACAGAAACTGGGGGAAAGCTGGCCGGGGGAGCCGCTGCTCGGGAGCTGGCTGGGCATCGGTCAGCAGGTGGTGAGCAGTTGCACTGTGCATCACTTGCTTTGTGTATTATTATTACATTATTATGATTATTATTGTTATTATTATTTTATTTGAATTATTAAACTCATGAGTTTTCTCACTTCTACTCTTCCAATTCTCTCCCCCATCCCACCGGGGGGGCCAGGGGAGTAAGCGAGCAGCTGTGTGGTGCTCAGTTGCTGACTGAAGTTAAACCATGACAGGTGTTCTTTTTTTCTTGAGAACATGTGAGACAAAATGCTATGTATCTATTTTTAATGGGAAGTAATGAACTTTTCAACTGATGAAACTTGAACAGTGACTTTTGTGCTTCTCCAGCAGAGCTGATGACCACAAACAAGCTCTATCTGAATGCAGATCTCAAAACTGCCAAGTATGCCAAGCAAGGGGCAGCACTAATAAAGGCAGGTTTCCATGGGTTTGGTTATGGTGTCCAACTTCTCCGGTCCCTAACAAGCCTTGAGTTCTAATTAAATATTTTAGGACATGGGCTATTTACAACATCCCTTTTCATCTCTCCTGTGGATTTGCTGCCATCTAATAACATTTGAATTCGTAGTGCATTTTTCTGGGGTTTGGGGTTGGGGTTTTTTTTTAGGTTTTTTTTCTTGTGAGATAATTAAAGTTCTTTTTCCTCTAGCTGGTTACTGTTTATTTTCATGTGAGAACTTAATATCATTCAGCCTAATCTCCTGCTGTCAAATCCGATTGATAGTTGCGAAAGAGCTAAAAAAATTATTGTAGAAGCACAGTCACATGCACAGACAGTATTGGTAACATCTCCTGAAGAAACAGGGCTGAATAACTGGTTCTGGTTCCTGGATGCCTTGACCACCAGGTGCCTGAGAGTGGTTCAGCTGTTAGAGCAGCATGTCAAAACAGAGACTGAGGGATGGAGTTGGGGTCAAATCACCAGCCTGTGAAATCAATTTTCTCCTTTTATTTCCTTTCAAAAAAAGAAAATAGTGGGGTTAGGATGTGGGATGGGGTGTTCAAAGTGGTTAACAACAGTAGCTTTGGAGTTCAAAATGGGGAAAATACAATGAAAAAATTATTGAAAATGTTCCCATGTCTTCTCCCAATCCTTTCATTTCTCCCTCCTTTCCCTTAAAAAAAAAAAAAAAAAAAAATCTGTACACTATTCTTTTTGTGTGTGTGGTTTTTAACCTGCTTTCTCTTGTGATTGTACTTTATTGACTTAAAAGTTTATACAGATTCCCAGGTACCAAATGTTTTACCGGGTCACCAACTGGATCTGAAGTTTTATAAGCTGTCTTGTTGCCAGGCTGTTCTCAGTAGATGTAACACTGTCAGGTGTGCGGTTATAAGGATGAAATAGAGAAAAGAAATAAATAGCAGAGGAGTAAAGAAAGGGAGAAGGCATAGGGGAATGGGGCAGGTGGTTAAGTGGAAGAGGATGCTGGTCTTTGTAGAGAGCATTTGTATAATGCCCTGCACAGTGAGGTTTCCCTGAACCCTGACAAGGTACCAATATAGGGCTACGGGTTCAGCTGGATGGCGCTGCTAATGAAATCAATTAGATTTTTATCCTTTGCTTTTGTGCCAAAGGTACAACTTGCATTTCTTTTGTCACCCACCTGTAACGTTGAAAACTCTTATTGCAGTTCCTTCCTTCTATCTCTTTACCTGGTGGATAACTTTCCTCTGTGTATTATCAGCCTGTGATGTTATTTCTTGAGCTGAATCTCTGTATTTTCTTTTGCTCTTCTTCACAATTTTTTTAGAGTCCTTTGTTATTTCTGTCTTGAGTGGTGTTTCCAGTTTCTCCTAAATTTAAATAATCTGTGAATTTAAATAACATAAAGTTTGTTCCTTCTTCTGGAATGTTAATTATTACATTAAACTATCTAGATAGACCCTTTCCACTTTCTGCATTACATTACATTAAAGCACAGTGGTAATTAGTTAATGAACCCTTTAATTTTAGACCAGATTTAAAAATTAACATCAGCACAGAGCACTACACATTAGCTTGGCTCAGCCTCTGCTTGGTTACAGAGGGCAAAATGCACGCACTGGATCACTGGAGGCTGCTGAATCTATGTGAAGGGAGAACTTAGCCTGGATTACTTAAAGAAAATAACCTGCCTCATATAGCCAGAGACCACACTCTATCTCACCACAGATAAAAGAAGGCGGCATCACTTTGTATTTTCTTTAGTGGGGATTTTACCAGGTTTAGTCACAAATTAGACTCCTCCAAAGCAGGGAGGATGATTGGCAAGACTTTATTCTATTTGTTTTCTCCTTTTTCCTTTGAAACTCCTTTTGATTTCACCAAATAAAGGACAGGCAGCCACATCAAATTAAAGGTTTGGATTGGGAGGATCAAACAAGTATTATCAGGCTGCAGGACAGAAAAGAAATTATTTGAAAAGTCAAGATGTTCATGTCATCTTCTCTCCTGTTCTTCCCCAAAACAATGGTAAAGGGTTTGCTAAAGTCACTGGAAGAATTTGGAGGTCTGCTCTAGCAAACAAGTAGGAGTTCAGGTTTTTAAGAGTTTTAGCCTCACAGCAGTCTTGTGCCAGTGAGAAACTAAGGCACAAAGAGATGCAGTGGTTTGGCTGTGGTTATGACAGGTAGAAGACTCCTCACCACAGGTTATCTGCATCCCCTTTTTTAATAAACTAATCCCATACAAGGTTGTGGAGGTCAAATATATCCCATTTTCTTCATAGAAAAGGAAACACACTGAGCTTTTTCTGAACCAGGTGGCTTTTCTTATAGGTGTGTGAGAATTTTGTTTCTCCTAGCTTGAGCTAAAAGGAAGCGTTTTCTAAGCTTTCACACTTAATTCTTGAAAAAAGACTAGGGGTCATATTGTTGATCTCTTTAGAAGCATGTGGTATTTTCCATTTTTAAAGAAAAAACTTAGGTTGTTCATTCACTTCCATCTATAAAGAGAATATATTTGCATTTGGACAGTCTTTTATGTTTGTATTTTAATGTAAATATTACAAAAATGTAATGTGCAGACTGACAAATGCTATAGTTTTTCTATAATATATTTTGATGTTCTGTCTACAACTTCAAAGCATTCACTCGTCATATTATTTGTGAAGAAAGAAATGCATGGTAACAGCCCGTAATCTGTTTGCATAACTCCCTCATGGTCTGTTGTAGTGCTGCACAGGATGTGTTGTATATGAAATATTGCTTTGTCACACTGGCAAGGAGATCTGAAATGGACTGGATCTGTCTGAGAAGGGTATTTCATTCTATGACCTGTGCAAGAATAATCTCTAACTTTGTCCAAAATGATTTTAAAAAATCCTGAGGCAATGTTGATGATGACTTTTAAAAATGATGTTATTTGAGAAGCTTGGCTTTCTAGTTATATTTTATGAAATAAATGAGAACAATTTGTAAAAATTACCCAGACACTTTGGTGCCTTTACCAGATGAAATGTGGATGGTTTTGTTTTTATTGAAAATCCCGTAAGATCTTGTCAAATTTCTTTTTAAAAATCAACAAGAGACAACAAATGACATTACTGGTCATGGAGAATGACACCAGAATGACTCAGCTTTCTCAATGTTCAAGTCCTGGGCACATCTTGTCTCTGCTTTCTAGCTTGGTGTTTTCTCCAATGGCTTCTGGTGAGCACCCGGTTGATTGCACACCGAGATTCTCATGGCAATAAGCAAACCCTTATGGACATGCGGAAGCGTTTTCCCTTCAGTGTCATATTCCTTTTCCTTTTCCTTCTTTTTTTTTCCCTTTCTTTTCTTACACCAGCTGAGATAACTTGGACAATCCAAAGCTGAATCTGTTCATTGCCGAAAGATGTCCAAGTAGAATACTTTACCTCAAATAAGATCAGTTATGTTAAAAGGTTTGTTGCTCACTAGGGGGTCTCAGAGTCCCAAGGTAGAATGAAATTTGTTGATTGAAACTTCAGAAGTGTTTCCCCTCAATGTATCTTTTTTTTTCTTTTTGGTTTTTTTCTTGCTTAGTTGCTTCCTGTGTATTTCTGCTCTGTGGGAGAATTAGAGAGTGATTCTGAAACAGGAGGATGTCATATTTATTCTGTAGGCATTAAGAGTTCTAATTACTCCCTGACGATTCTCATTCACAAAGCATTTTATTTATGATGCTTTTTCTTAAATGATTAAACATTTATTGGTTAAATGTTTGCTAAATGTAGGGGCATCACATCCTTGATGCTGGTTCCCAGTAGGAAAATAAGAATAAGACAATAGTAAGTAGCTGTTACAGGAAATTCTTTCCCAATAGACAGTAGCTATTTATCAGAAAAGTTCCAAGCTGCCCTGTTTTTAAAAAAATATATATAATTATACCACATATTTTTTTTAATATGTGGTTCCATCTAAATGGTTTTGTTTTTGTTGTTGTTGTTTATCATTGTTCCTGTTTCACAGCTGTTCTGTCTGCTCTTCGTCATGTAAATAAAACCTTTTGAGGTTTGACTTTGTAAAAATATATCTCAGGTAGCTCATTAGAGTCACTGCTTTGTTTCCAAATTGGCAACAGCATTTTTTTTAAGTTCTCACCTTCAGCCTGCTGAAGATCAAATGAAGTGTATGCAAAGAAAACCAAACCGAAGGACACAGAGTGGAGGTTAACCAGGGAAAAGCACTGAGCGGCTGCCCTAGAGATGTGGGTCTCATAGATGTTACCTCTGAATTTTCAATTTGTTTTGGAAGCCTTCCTTGCCTGCTGCTTTTTTTCTCTTCTTCCCTCATTTCATATTGACTCGTGGGACTCCATTCTTCTAATTTGTTCTTCTCTTAATTGACACTATTTCCCTTATTTCATCCCTTAACAGCTCTGCTTTCTCACCAGCTCCCCCTTCTCCTTTTCACACACAGGCTGCATGTTGAGATTACCAGTCTTGTCCTGTTTCACAGCATTTTCAGCTAATTATTTCCTATTTGCAAACCGCCATCAGTGGGAGGGGTGACACTGGCATCTGATGCAAAATTCCTGAAAGATGATGGCACGTGCACATCAGCTCCCATCTTCTGTTCAAAGCGTGGTTGCCATGAGCCTTGAATGACACTAGCCTTGAATGACACTCTGTGTGTGTGTGTGTGTGTGTGTGTGTGTGTGTGTGTGTGTGTGTGTGTGTGTGTGTGTGTGTGTGTGTGTGTGTGTGTGTGTGTGTGTGTGTGTGTGTGTGTGTGTGTGTGTGTGTGTGTGTGTGTGTGTGTGTGTGTGTGTGTGTGTGTGTGTGTGTGTGTGTGTGTGTGTGTGTGTGTGTGTGTGTGTGTGTGTGTGTGTGTGTGTGTGCGCGTGCGTGTGCCTGCACGAGAAACGCACTGGGAAGAGCTGGTGGAAAAGCATGCTAGAGGTTGGCATTGTTAGGGGGGGAAATGGGTGCTGACTACTCAGGTAAGCCCTTATTCTAACTCGCAAGCTGTCTGCTGAGTATCTCCCTCCACCCTTGGCAGGTTTGTCATATTCTGAATTTTTGGTAACTTGTTCTGTGCTCTCGATGTGAAACACATGTACATCCTAAAATGATGTTACTTTAATCTTGATGGAAATAAGGAAGAAATGATGGATCCCACTGTCATCATTGCATCTGCTTTCATGAAACCAATAGCTTTTAAGAAAAAAAATGAATACAGAGGCAGCAAGGTAAATTACTCTTGGTAGTGCATAAATTACATGAGCTGAAATAACCACAGTCATGGATATTTTATTGTTCCAATAGAACATGCTAAAACAAGAGGGACCAAATCCTTAAGGTGTATATATGTAATGAGGATGGAGTGAAGCATTGGGCCCCACATGGACTTGGGACTTGAGGTCATGTAGGTGCTGTACCGAGGCCAAGCAAAAAATCCTTTGAAAAGTGCTATCCTTCTTGGTGTAGTGTAGACAGGCACTCAGAAGAGTTACAGCAACAACAATGTATGTCAGTGGAGGAATAAAATGGAGTACTGTGGGCAGGCAGTACAGCTTCAGCATGGCATTGAAGTCTGAAGGGATAACTACTGGGCTAGGGAGATGGAGGAGGTTGAGAGCGCCTTGGCTGGCTGGGGAACTACCTTTACTCCTTGCAGCAGCGACTGGGTAAACCCCATTATTCTGAGATGTAATGTCTCAGTCCTCCAGTCATTGAGCAGGTCTTGAGAGCTGAACATCACCAAGAAATGCGTTTTTCAGTGCTGAGTGATCAATAAGTTTTGAAAGCCTTAAATGTGCAACTCCTTGTATGCCAGGAGCAGGCTGTGTGTGGGGCTGCAGATAAAAAGACATAATGGAATTAATTTCTTCAAAACATTTTTATTTCCTGGGCCTACTGTACTACATAACATGTACATTCAGAACAACTCCACCAAATCCAGAGATGGATAGCATTTACCCTACTGCAGGTGAGATCAGAGTGAGGCTGGAAGATATATGCATTTTAGTGCCTGTAACATTATGCATTATGCACCCAACCCAACAATTCCTGAGCTCAGTTCCTGCTGTTAAGTGCCTTCCTCACAACCTGCAAAGGCAGATTCTTTAATTAACCTTTAAATGATAATTATTTCACTGGCAGTGCACCAAGCCAGAGTCAAAGTAACTCAGTTCATACTGTATTAGACTTGTCTCCTGAAGATATGTCAGATTACCTGGAGTAACTTAGTGAAGCTGAAGGCCACTTCACCTAGTTGTTTGTGCTGTATCCTAGCAGATCTGTGGGCAGATAGGATAGGGATGGGGGATATATAGGGCAGGGCAGATGATTTGCTTTCTTGAGCAACTTGCTGAGTGGAAAAGGCAGACAATGCAGTCAGGACTCATTGGGGAAGCAACACGAAAATGTACCAGGAAGCACAAAGGAAAACTGTGGCCAGTTGCTGTGACTTTAGAAATGACCTAAATTGACCTTACTGTGACAAGCATTGCTGTGCAGGTAGGGAAGGATTTATTGTCACACTTGAAAGACATATCTCCAGCTGGTATTAAACTTGTTGTCACTTTTACGAGCTGAGCATGGAACAGTTTGGATGCATAGGTGGCTAGTTCACATGCTTGGCCTTTTGGAGCTGCAGAGAGTGATAGAGCAAGTCCTCTCAAAATGAGGGAGGTAAACTGATTTCGCAGGAATTTAATGTGTTTAATTTCTAGAACATTCCCTCACTCCTCACTGAATTTTATGCACTGAATAAAATGCATATATCCTGAAAGTTCAGTACTGTCACCTGAACCAAACACATAAAGAAGTGCTTAGTAAGCAAGGAGATAGAGACAGATTTTTGCCTCCTTAAGGCCTCTCATAGTGTTGTGTCTGTAAAAGCTAATGTAGAAGTGATTCCCCCAGGCTGGGATAGAGATCCAGTGAGGTGAAAGCATATGTCTAGATGTGTTGATTATTCACTGCAGATCCATCATTTTAGGGAAGGTAATGATGTCAGGGCAAGCAGCTTCCCTTTTCCCCACATATTTACTCCTTTCCTGTAAGTCTACAGGAAGAAACTACCATGGGATAAAGGAAGGAAAATGGTGGATAAACCATCCTCTGCTTTCAGCACATTTTCCAGGTCTGATTGGAAATGTCCTTGAGAGTAATGGTGCTGCCTTTTGTTATTTAAGTCCAAACTGTCCCAAAAAGCTGGATGCTGCCACCTTCTCTGCCTTTTTGATTCTCTCAGCAGCACGTCTCTGTGGAGGTATGCCTCACCCTTCACTATAGCCACATTGTGGTTTTGCACACAATTCACTGGTTCCCATTTATCCCCACGTGCTCATCAGCAAGTCTCTCATCTGAATGACTGGAATATATTGCTGTCCTCAGGCTAGTAAAGTAAGAATAAATGGATGCGACCACATTCCTTATCTCCAGACTGCAGAAACTTTTGTCAATCCCTGAGATAGACTGGGCAGAAGCTGAATGCATAACAAGAACATTTGGGGTCATGGTACAATGATTAGATTCCTACAGCCTGTGTTACTGTAGATTAGTACTCTGGCTCCCTGGAGGAAAAACAAATTTGAAATTCTACGGTACAGCCAGATGCCAGGCGGGCCATCATAAACAGTGTATGAACCCGAGAAAAACACACATCCTTTTTAGGTACTGAGATCTTTTCCTAGCAAACCCTAATCTCAATCCTAAAGGGAAAGCTCAGTTCAGCTTGCAATGCTGTATTACAAATGGGACATCTCTGGCTACTTGCAGGGATCGCAGCTGTGTTTGGTAAGCTTTAGGAAGTGGTGTTTTTTCTTGAAAGAGGGAGAGAGGTCAGAAATGCACAAAAGCTCTAACTCAGTGACAGAAATTTTTCAAAAGCTTTGTGGTAAGACCCAGACAAGACTGGCAAGAGTTTGCCTTTGTGCCACAGAATCAGTTATGTTATTCCCCAAATACATGTGTGAGGGATCACTATGTATTGCCTAGAAATGAATGAGTGTAGGACATGAGATAGTCCAGAGAGATATCTTTATTCAGCACTGGCAAAGGGAAGTTTTTCATTTTTTGGATGTCTGGCTGTAGTTTCACAGCTTTCTGATTGCACATAAAATGCATTCTGCAGGTCAAAGCTAATGTTCATTTCTAGTCTGTATATTTGCTCCTGGGACAGGGGTTTATCAGTGTTCTCCTACCACATAGCTTTTGCAGCATGATAGCTGCTTTGGATATGGGTTGGCTTATAGAAAAAACAGGCTTAATCCTGATTTACAGGCAGCCCTTTAGAGTGCTTGAGAGCAAGTGGTTTTGTCCGAAGTCTTGGCATCATGTAACGAGAGAAGTTCAGATTTCTCTAGACACACTGCATGCCTTCCATGGAGAAATATAGTTGTGGGAAGCTGAATTTCTAATACAAGCATCAAACAGGGAAGTATAATTAAGCCCCATATCATAAAAAGAACAAAATCATTCTCCTAACAGGGCACAAACCCAAACATCTCCCTGTTCCTTCCTTTTTATGTGGCAAAAGAAAAGGAAACATTCCATCCTGCCAGAAAACCAAAAACAACAACAAAAAAGGTGTTAGCAAATGTGATCTTATTCCAGCAATGCCCAAGCTAAGAGAACAATTTGTGCTTCTGCCAGTAGATACTGCAATTGGATACTATTTTGTAGCAGCAGAATTGTTGTAACTGCTGTGGAGGCACAGCATGCTGCTAAAAACCTGGCAACTTTTATGAAAGCTGTTTATATTACTGTAGGCTTTCTATAAACAGTGGCAATAAAAAGCTAAACTGTTTTAGGAGTGAGATGCAGATATTAGAGATGAGATTTTCTGCAACAGTAATGCCTTTTGGCAAGTGTGCTGGCATTTAAAGAAAAAATAAAAATAAAAAAAATAAAAGTATCACTTAGAGATAGAGACTGTCTCACTGCAGCCTCGGCAGCAAGCAGAACCCCTTCCCCAAGACAGAACAGCGGCTGCAGAAATTAGATGGAATTGGTTTTCTTACTAATCTTGCATGAGCATGGGGGCAGAACACTCCTCCCAGGTAGCGAAGGCATCTTTTTTTTTTTGGATGAATATTCAGAGGGGAAGGAGCAAGTTTCTCGGCTGCCTTCTGATGCATGGCTCCACTAGGTAGAGCAGAGTTTTCCAGATATTTATGTTAATGCATTTCAATTCATATATTAGGAGTTTAAGACTGGTTTGTTCATTTGGGTTTTTTTTTTCTGGAGCTGTCGCATGCTAGGGTTTTCCTTTGGGTTCCAGTGGATTTTCCAATGGAGACCTGGGAAACCAGACCACTCATTTATGGTCCTCACTGTAACAGGCCACATCTGATGTTAAAGATATATATTTGAAAGCTTTGAACTACATTAGTTTTGTTAGTTTTCATTCTAGGTATAATTTTTATTGTTTTCTAGAGTTAGAGAGGTTTTCTTTCAGAGTTCAAAACAAACTGTCTCCAGAAAATCCCTGAGCTGAAAATGGCTGGAGGCTAAGAAATATGTTTGGTCTAGTTTTATATTCTTCACTAAGCATCTCCTTTTGGTCACCACCGGAGACCAAAAGTAACCACGATTACTAGGTTTTGGTTTGAACTATTGAAGTTGTTCCCTTATTCTTGTTTTTTTTTGTACTGATGATGCTTTCCAGCCAAACAACTGCTGGGCAAAAAGAAGGGGAACATAATGGGAACTATCTTGCTATTTTTAAGCTCCAAAATCCTTTCATACAAGAACAGCTGTATACTGGAAAATCAGTTCATGTAGACACTGCTACACCTGGCAAGAATGATCTCTCTATCCCAGAAGTCCTCCATTTTAAAAGATGTATGTATAAGTCTGCTTTATGCTTTCCTGTGTGATTTAAAATATTAATACAATCCCACACACGCCCAACAGCAGAGAATTTAGAAAATTTGAGATATTGCAAATTTATGGGAGACTTATAGTCATTTACACTTAATCATGGGCTAATGGAGAAGCGTGGGAACTGCGTGTGAAGTGTATGGCAATTTTCCCAACAGAAAGCTGTTGCGAATACATAGGGCACCTGCTCCCCAGCACAGCAGTATGCACGGGCTTCACAGAAGTGTGTCTAAGACTAGGTTGTAGTTCATTGTCTGCAGCACTAAAATTATGCCTACCTAAGCTGTGTTCAGTGCCTACTCTTTATCCTACCTGGAGCAAGATAACAAGAGGCTATGATATCTGTGCCTACTCTCTTGATCTTAAGTGATTATTTCTCCCACTTTCTATGAGGCTGTGAATATAAACATGGTTAAATATAGTTTTCTCCCTATTTCCTTATTGTTCCACAAAAGCTTGAATTCTATCTGCCGCATTTAGTATTAGCTATCTTGCAGAGCTCGGTACAATGTATAACACTTTTTTTTTTTGAAAATGAGACTTTCTTTCCCTTTTATTTGTGGACTGCTGGTGAACAGATCGCCATTTTCTCAAAGTTATTCAGTATGAGAATAATTAGGGACATTGAAGCATGAAGTTTGAGGGGAAAATGGAAGAGTAAGTACGATTCGCTGGCTGTATATAGCTTCTTTAGGGATGATGTTTACTGAGCACTGAGATTCAACATTCAAGCTGTTTGCATTAGATTCTCTAACTTCAAGGCTGTGTTTCCTCTGTTTGAACGGTAAGCTATCAAGAATCAGCATTGCAGAGTTTTTTTTAAAAAATAATTGCTGTCTACATTAAATCTGAAATATTCACTCACAATTGAATATTTGAGTAAAAGTTTAAGCCCATACATGAATTTATGAGAATTAGGTGACGTGACTTCTAGAGTTTTATGAATATATCTTAAGGAAACTTATTTAAATGTTTGCTGAAAAATGTGCAGAATGTATTTTTTCCAGGCCAATCCCCAGTTTATTCGTTAAATAAATGTTTCTGCAGTTTTCAGTTGCTGAGGAAACAAATCCAAAAACCGATCAGGAGTCAGTCTGCTATTAGTAGTATCAGTAATTAGATTTGCCAAATCTAATTGAGAAGAGGTGTGGAGCTGAGAGAGACAGTCTGTGCTGCCTCCATAACCCACACCTCCTTTTCCAAGTGAGGACTTAAACCCAGCATATGCCCACGGGCTTCTTTTGAAAGCTGGTTTCAAAACTAACTGGGGGAGGCTGGGGCAGTGTGAGGCTGAGCCCTCAGCACATAGGGGTGTGATGCCATTTGGACTGCCTTATGATACCTGAGTGCCTGTGTGCAGCGAGCTGAGGGGAAACAGGACCTGCAGGGTACCAGAACATCTCTAAAGGAGCAGCTGGATGCCAGTCAGCATATCCTACAGCTCTGGAATGGCATTAAACATATTTTTATAGAATTGCATCATTGCTGAGGTTGGAAGGCACCTCTGAAGATCGTCTAGTCCAAACCTTCTACTCTAAGTAGGGACAGCTAGGGCAGGTTGTCCACAGTCATGCCCAGTTGTTTTTTAATTGTCTCCGGGGATGGAAACTCCACAACCTCTCTTTGCAACCTGTTCCAGTCCTTGGTCACCCTCACAGTAAAAACATTTTTTTCTTATATTTTGAAGTATTTGGATGCTAGGGCAGCCTAGGATTTAAGTCCTGATATGGCTAACTTGAGTACTGGGGACACGAGCCACGGTTCAGTGACACACCCAAGTCCTTCTTTGCATGTGAAGGGTCATGAAAGTGGGAAGTGCAGGCAGCTTTGTGCAGGGCTGGGAGCAACCTGCCAATGACAAGAGAGGTCTCAAATCAGTGTCCCTGTAGTTGCTAAAATCGGAACATGTTGCATTAAATTCCTCGTTGTCAGATTCATGTGATTGGTAAGGTGATGTGACTTTCATTTACCTGATGCTCAGATTTCCTTGTGTCCCACCAGGACACATTGTTGTTCCCAGTATATACTGTTACATTTAGAAATAGATGCCACCTGTCCCATGGGGCACACTTTTTCAGGGGGCAGGGAATTGTACCTGTCTCTTTCCTGCCTCTACTAGGAGGGCAGGAGCTGGGAAATCTCACCCAACCTCTATCCAAGGGAAAGAACATCAGCATCTTATACATAATTTCTAAAATTTGCTAGTGGCATAAACATGCATGAGCAATTCACAAGGCAGGTAGGAATCAGTTACGCTATAGGTAGACACCCTAGGCAAGAACACGTTGATGGGGCCTTTTGCAAGGAAATAGGAAAAAGGAAATAATAGTTTTCATATTCAGTGCAGCAGCCCAAGGATGTGGCTGCATGAACTGGTTAATCTGAGGTAAACAGGGGTGCAAATGCAGAGCAAGAAATCCTGTGGTCACTGCCTGAGTGCTCGCTGCTCCCAGCACTAAATGCAAAGCAGCTCATTCTGTTTCTCACTGCGGGCGGAGCAGGCTCATGGCCAGCTAACGTCCTATACATCCACGCCCAGGCTTGCCTCCAGTCCTCACAGCCTGCATGATACATAAGTAAATCAGTATGTCCATCTGGCAAGCTTGTTTCAGGCTAGGAAACTTCTTGATAGAAGATCTATATTTTGCCGAGGAAGTGGGAAAGGTCCCAGGCTTTGTAAAAGCATCAGAAGTGACATGCTGGGTCAGAGCAAGGGTCCGTCCTGCCCAGGATTGTCACTGAAAAGGGGTCAGGGAGACTGTGTGAGCCTGAGTGCTGTCTGCAGGCGGTTGTCCTCGTGCTTCCCCTGCATCTGCAGCCACTGGATTAGCGATATGAGAGGGCACACCCTCGCCTATTCCCTTCTGTATCTGTTGGGACCTGTTGACCATGATTTATTTTAGCTGTTTTGAAGCTGCTGCTGCTTTCTGCCTCCAGTGTCCTGCGACAGAAAATTTTGCAGGCTTTTTTTATTTTATTTTTTATTTTTTATTTATACACAACAGTGTAGCGTTGGCCTCCCCTGAAGACTAACACTCTAGCCAATACTCACCTGATGTAACAGCCCTTGGTACCTTTTCCAGCGAAGGAAGCCGGCCACCAGCTCCCTTCCAGCCATTCTCTGGCTTTCTTTCATCTTTGATCTTTCCACAAGAAAAGCAGCGACAAAACCACAGTTCACCCAGTGGCAGGTTACGGAGGGTTGTAGCATCTCCTTCTGCTCCAAGATGGAACTGCATGCCTGCTTGACAGAATTAATTAAAAGTAGCCATGCTCCGAGTTGTCTTCTTTTATCTTATGACCACTGGATACTCAGGAACTTACTGTCACAGCTAGAAAAAAGCTGTAAGAAAAAAAAATCTATGCACATTCATTGTCTGAGTCAAAAGCTTACCATCTCTATACTAATTGTTATATATATATAATTGTATACACCTAGGATATGGCTCTGCTTGACATAAGCTCAGCATAGGACAAAATATGATTCCATGATTCTATACCCTTTTGGAAAGGGACGATGTATCTTTCTCTTTCTCCTACTAAAAAAATGTGCCTTAAGTACTTAAGGATTAAAATGATGCAGCAGCCTGCTACAATCAGCAGGCACTTCAACTTTTTTTTTAGTTTCATTAGCATGAACAATCACAGAAAGAGAATTTCAAAGCTATGCATGTAGTGGTAGAAACAGGATTTTAAGCTAGCACTCCATCAAAGAGACTGTGGAAACAGTGCCATGCAATTCCTCTGACCCTTTGAACAAAATGATAGCTCAAATACCTCATCATAATCCATGAGCTTCATATCTGAAGCACATAAATCAATGTAGAATTCTGAATAATGAATATGTTTAAGGAACTCTACCCGCCCCAGAGATGAGCAAAAATAAAAGGTTAAATTTATCAGACACACTATTGAGAATTCACTGAATTCTGTTCTGTGGGAAGTGATGTGGGCAGATATCTTCCCATTGCAGATCCACATAGCAACTTTCATAGAAATAATTTAAACCTGTTAATTCCATTGCTATCATGAGAACTTTGCCATTTTGTACCATCTGGAGTTGGTGAAATTTTGCTGCTTACTAGTGCAAGCACTTGATCGGTCCCTTTGATTGTAATTTTTACCGCAGCCACAAGCATCTTGGATCCTTCAGAACAGGAATAAAAGGGTTCGAACCTTAATGAAATTATTATTTTTTCTTCCCTTGAGAGGAGCAGAGGAAAATGAGAATTTGTTTTTTGTTCATGTTTCCCTGATTTTTTTTCATCATTTTTCTTTACAGAAAACTTAGGAAAAGTGTTCACTGAAAGTGGGTCTCTTTATTAAAAAAAAGTTCTATAGAAGCAAAAAGATTCAAAAGACTATTTGTCCTCAAACAACCTGATTCTCAGATGTAGTCTATCCCCCTGAGAAAATTTCATTTTTATTTATTTGGCTGCGAGGGAAAGCAGGCTTTGGAACTCCCTTGTTGTCTCTTTCCACTTGGGATGTTGCTAATATGGTTCCCGTGAGATCTGCTGGCCATGACTTCTGCAGATATCTGAAGTGTAGATTTGTTCTGAAAAAAGCAGATCTAGAGCATAAATTATGCTGTTCTGGTGTACCTCTTACTCCTTCTTTGCTTGGAGAATGCTCCCTTTGAAAAGGCTGAAAATAGTGGGTGTTTTGTGTCAGCTGGCACCAAACATAGTGTGATTTGTGACTTGAGGTTGTTAGGATGCATCTCCGTGGTCTCTTGGCCTGGGAGCCAGCTTGGAAACAGGGCTGGCAATCACGGAATATCTCTGTCCCATTTTTGCTTTCCATGTGGCTGATACTCTTTCTTCCTGCCCTAGAGAAATCTCACTGCCTGTATATAAAACACATAATTGATTTCTTTGACTTCATTTATTTACATTGTTAAAAATCCCTTTTAATCAGACTATTTACTAAATCTGTTTTCTCCAGAAGTAACACAGCATTAACTTGTGACAAATGACATTTCAGCTTGTGACATCCCTCACTTAAATTAGTTTCAAGTGATTCTGAGTAAATTTGTGATTACACTGAGCATGGGTTTTAAAAGAATATTTTGCCATTCAGTATTTCACACACTAATGAGTTTGAATTCCTTCCCATCTTACCTTTCTTTGGCAGTGTGCAGTGAGCTCAGTGACTTCAAGAGCTAAGCCATTAAGGTTTTGTAAAGAAGAGCTAGAAAAGTTGAATCTCAGAGCATTAAGAAGAAAAGATGATAGAAGCATGTCACAATCCATCCAGGTTCTTAAGGACCTGTTAAGGGGAGTGGGTGGGGAGATACTTAGTAATCTTTATATATCTAACAGGTATCAGAGTAGAGTGTATCAGTGCATCACTCAAGTGCACTCTAATCCTGCTTTGAAGTCTTAATAATCTGTAGGGGTTTATGCATTAAGTTGTTTCATCTGTATGCTAGTAACAAATGTTTAAAAAACATAAAAATTCAGCAGTTTAAGAAGTAAACATTAAAAAAAGAGAAAGCAAATGGTTAAGACTAAGTAGGGGGTTTCTGAATAAAAATATTCACTTTCAAAAGACTGAAGAGAATAAGACATCAGCCTGTCTCCATTTCTCACTGGATAGGCAGAAAGACAGACTTGACCCAAGAGAAGGCCACTTCTGGTTTAGATGTTGCTTATGACCCTCGTGTGGCCTCTGCCTGAGCCAGGACTGTTCCTTACCCTGAGGTCCAGAGAGGAGACATTTTGCCCTGCTCTGGGCAGTGGACATTGGTCTCTTCCAGCCATGTCCAGAAATCCTGGTGGAAGGCCAGACCCTGCAGCTTCTTTCCATGAACAGTGTGGACAGGACCCCTGCAAAAACATTTGCGACAAAAAGTTGAAGCCAGGACGTGATGTATGGTTTGCATTGGATGCCTCCCAGACGGGAAGACTGCCTGAGTGCATCGTGACGGCAACGGGTTGGCAGCTTCTCCCGGCCCTCCAGGATGGACTTTGTGGGCAATTTGAATGCGTTATTTTATATCGGCAACTTGCATACCCTCCTACCACCGGCAGAAAACTCTCAAACTGCTTACGATGTGAACAGGGAGCTTTATTTAGTGCAGTCACATGGAAATGACAGGTCTTTCCCGTTCCCCTGGTAATGCAGCTATTCTGCTGACTAAAAACTCAACTAAGCTAAATATTATTCAAGATGTTGATATTATATTATACTAGGTTTCAGCTATGTGCTACTGTATATATTGAGGCTTCTTAAAAAAATTGTATTAAGGAGCAGCTGTAGTGTCTACCCCAAAATGTTGTAAAAGTTCTCAAATCCCAAGAGACTATGAGAAACCAGAGAAGCATGAGGGTTCTTTTAATAGCAATAAATGCCTAGTTTAATTTTTATGGATTTTTTTATCATTGCAAAGTATTCAATTTGCACTTAAGTCAGATTTTCTGCCTTTTCTCCAAAATCATGAGGAATAAAATCTACTTAAAACCAGTGAAAAAGCAAGAAAAGGAAAATTAAGGCAGAAGTCTCAAGTATTACAAAGTTGTTGGGCTTAAAACATCAAATATTTTGATGTATGAGTTATGAAAGCCAGAAAAGCTATGCTGGTCTCTTTGTTTGGAAAAAAGAATCTCGCTGAGTGATAGATATCTCATATTTTATTAAAAAAAAAAAAAAAATATTAGCACTCATTCAAGAAAGAAATAATGAATATCAATTAACCATTATTATTCTAGGTGCATGTGACTATTACTTTGTTTTTATTGGAGAAATTTGTTTTTTCATATATAGTTTTTATTAAATTATTGTGTTTAACCTGAAAGAACCTGAAAAATTAGTCACTTTGTCACATAATCACTTATAAGTACCAGAGAAAAATTAGGCTGTGGCAAAAAATATATGTTTTTGTTGTACTATGACTTCTGATTTCAGTTACTAGAAACCCTTTTTGGAGCCTTCAGCTTTTGTTCTGAGGATTCTCTCTCTTTCTTTCAACAGTATAACAAAAAGGCACATAATTTTAGACTTCAAAACTCTTTCTATACATTTCATTTTGGTTTGGTTTGCTTCTGTCTCTGTTTCTAAGTCACTGCCCTTGACAAGCAGTCAATCTTCAATACAAGCTTTATGATTTATAGCTCATACAAATGGATCAAAAAAGCTTGTGAGGTTCAGGTTGTTATATCTGTCTTCTCCAGGACTACAGGATATAAATAAACATAGAAAATTTAGGCTGAATATGGTAATATGAAGTCACATATCTTGACTTCTGTATTTAGCAACTAAAAAGTGGGAAAGAACATTTAATATGTATGGAAATTTCAACTCTAAACTGGAAACTTTATTTATCGATCCCCTGATAGGCTTCTTAAGACTATTACAAATGTGAACAAACAGAAATAATACTGAACTTAAATGCCATTCTGAAATTCATTTTGGAGGTGAGACATCACTGATAAAAATGGAAATATTCTGGGTAGAAGGAGTTTATGTGATGCAAGAAGCCACTACATCCATAGGCTTTAAGGCTTGATCCACTCTCCTCTCTGTTTTCCGCATGAAACAGTTTTATGTGAAACGGTGGTTCTGCTGCCTTCTCCGGATTCATTTGTTACAAAAAGGCTAGATTCTGCCGTATTCCCCATGCTGGGTAGCTACGTAACTGCTGTGTGGTACCCCAATGGTAAATAGGATGGTACTGGTGGGTGACAAGGGATAATTTTATGACTGGAATGGTATATGTTTGCATGCATTTGTTTTAAGCTAAATAAACTGATAAGAAAAACTCAATATAAAAGGATAATACCTGAGACACATCTACTGTTATTTGTTTGGGAAATATGTACTATGGCCATAAGTACCATAATTCTGACACATCTTCCAAATACAGTTAGCCCTTGAGGGTGATAACTATACAGCTTTTCCTCTCACATAAGCAGAGTTCAAAATCATTTCCATAGAGGGAGTTATAGAGGAGCTGAGAAATAAAAATACATAAAAAATAATGGAATTTTTTGGCAGTGAGAACAGAGAAAATTCTGAAATTTGAGTAACATTTTTTAAAAATTATGTATTTTTCATAGAAGATTCTCAAGTAAAATTCCACTCTGAAAGACAAAATTTAGATTTGTTTCCAGCTTGCTCCCTGCCAGCATGTCAGTTATATATTTTGACCTCTTCAGCTGTAGACCTCCCTAGCCTAGAAAATGTGGGCTGGATCCAGCAAGCTGCTTTTTGGGGAGGCAATGAAGCTTGCATGCTAGGAAGAAAGTTACCCTAGGAAGGCAGTTGAATGAATGGCAGAAAACTAGCCAATCAGTCAATGAGGTTTTTGTCATTCTCATCTAAACTTCTGACAAACCTGATAAGTCTTGGTTGGCCACTCCCGGTCAGTGGAAACTATCCCACGTTCATGAAAATTTTCAACCACTTGCAATGACTTTTAGATGACTCATGTTGTAGTAGGAACCTTCAGAGAGGAGAGTGTTGGAAAGGGAAAAGTAAAGATGAGGAGGTTATAATCTTGCATTAGCTGAATTTTCTACGCCATTTGCCTCCCAAATTACTGTTACTTTTTGCTGTAAAATTTCTTATCACAAAGTGTTTGGAGGGTGTTTATGCAGTGGAAAATACGGGTCTTTATGAACCAGGGAGAGCTGAGCTGGTTGGTTGGATTCTGCTGTCTTCAAGGTGTCCAAACTGCAGATGAACAGAGTTGTTTCCATTAAAAGTCTTTTAATCATCTGAGGAGAGACTCAAAAAATGTTAGAAACAACAGATAAAGAAACAAAAAGGAGTCCTTGAGTGAAATACTAAAGAATAAAAATACTGATCAAAAAGCTACGATTAAACATTTTTCTGGCAAAATGTCTCTGTGGACAGAGTAGCTTTTTCACAGAACATCCATGTTTGTCCAACACATTTAGCTTTCTTTATTTTTAATAAAAAATATTTTTAAGAACTGACAGAAGTGGTTAAAAATATTTTTATCCAGGAGAGAAAAAGTTAATCCCCAATCAAACAATATCATAGAGGTCTGTGAGTGCAGAGGAAATTCCAGTCTGTCTTAAAGTATAACCAAAAAAAATCATCATATTCATATAAATTGAGGATATTAAAACAAAATATTATTTTCCATCACTTAAAGTTTTTTCAACTTTGTGACTTTTTAAACTGAAGAGCTGTCAAGAAGAAATACTTTTAGCTAATCCATTGCATTTATATCTCTCTAAAAGAAGTTGAATTTGGAGTATTGATTTACTTAAAAAAAAAAAAAAAAGCAGCCCTTACAGTCTCTCTAAACCTTTTACTTTTTAAACTTTCTAACTTCAAGACTTTACTGTATAGCAGATTGAAATCTGACATTTGGAGTAAATTTCAAGAGAGAGTTCAGAAGAACCTGAGCTCTGCAAGTCTGTGGTACCCTTTAAAGTCTAAGAGCTGAGTCACTCTAGTCCAGATCTACATTAAAGAAAGCAGAGCTGGGTAATTTGATGTTCTCTTACTTCAGATTTGTGGACTGTTATATCCAATCATTGTAATCATTACAGTGATATGTACAAAAAAATGCTGTTGCTTATTCTACACCACCATGTCTGCCATATTAACATAATAACAAATGTGGGGCTCCAAAGATGTGGTGCAATTTGAATTACTTAATATGGTACAAGTATATATAAACAAATAAACTTAACTTTTTCCTACTTGAAAGAGATTACATTAAAATAGCAGTATGCCAACCCATGCAATCTGTAAACCCACTAAGCAAGTAATCAGTGTGTTTTATCAGTCCTGCCTCTTCCTATGAGCCATGCAATATTTTGTACCCCCTCCAAAACCCTCCACAGCCTTCATCTGTTTATCCAGTGGGATCTCTGTGACTGAGCACATGCCCTCTCATCCAGAGTCTGTTCTCACATTCGACTGCAGTCAGCATTTAACACAGGAACCAGAGAGGCACCTCCACAGCAGCAAATCTATGTCATTGTTTTTATTTAAAACTCTCTCCCTTATCCATTCCCAGCTCTCATGCACATAGTGTTGGACTTATCCCAGTGCATCTGATGTTTTTCCTTTGGTATGACAATAGTGTTATAGTTTTCCATAGTTACTAAACCAGTATAGTTAGAACTGCAGGTATATATGCTTCTAGGTACACAGTTGTTCTTGAATTCTTTTTCATTCAGCTGATTTGTGACTCTGCAAAATGAAAAGAATGATGCCTTGTTTGTCAGCTTGTTTGTGCTTTAGAGAGGAAAAATGCTATAAGAGAACTAAGTTTGTTTGTGACTATTATCCTGGCCTCTCTCCCGTTATTTTGACTGTATTATGCTTTGGAGAAATTTTTTGTGTTTGTATATTTGGGTAACTATCCATCCACCTGCAAAACTACCATTTAGGCAGAGAAAACATTGAATAAAAAGATGTTTGGGATTTTTTTGTTTTGATTTTTCATTTTGATTTTTTTATTCAGCATCTCACTAGCTTTTCAACAAAAAGATTATAGATTTCTGAGTTTGCTTGTTTGTGAGTAAAGGTGGTAATTTTTCCACACTGCTATAATTCAGCTGAAAAGAATATTCCTGTGTAGTAAGAACAACAATGTGCATGCGATTTGGGGGGCAGCAGAATAAAATACGGCAAAGCAAAGTGGAAGAACACCCCTATGACCTCATGCCAAACATTGTGTTACTGCATACCTCAGTTTCCCTAGCTACCCAAATGCAGTGTGTTGTTTTTCCCTCCTTGCAAATACTGCTCATACCAAGGCTTAAAAACTTATAAATCCATGGTTTGGAAAGCACTGTGACAGAGTTGTATATTTTCTTGAACTTGAACCTTTCAAAAGCTGAATAATTGGTCCTTCTTGGTTACAAATTGCAGAAATAAAAGGAATGGTAATTTTTATTACTTTTAAATCATTTGTTTCAGCACATAAAACATCTCTCCTGTTCACACTTGATCATCACATTATCTGCCCTTCACCTGCAGATTTTTCTTTTTGTTCCCATGGTAATTGCAATATCCAGTGTACCTGTGCATCTTTGATCACTGTCCAGCTGATATCTCAGTGGGTAGCAGAGAGGGAAGATGCTTCCCTGTGCACAATATTGATCTTTTGTTGATTTGTTGGTTATTATATTGGCATGGTTTACAAAAGCACAAAAAGTTTTTAAAGATGACCAAAATCAATTAGTCCTGTTACAGAGTGTGTCATGGAAATGACTAGCTGTGACTTCAAAAAAAAAAAAAAAGGTGCTTGAGGAGAAATAAGAAAGACTTGCTTTTAGCCTGTCATGGTCATCTGTGCCTGGAAGTCTGAGTGTCTAATGGCAGAATATATGAGCAACAGGATGCTCATTCCAGCTACTATTTGAGGTTGCATTTTCTTCCATCCAGATAGGTCAAACACAGATTACCGGTTGTCTGACACTCCTGTCACAAACAAAGAATTGGATCCCTCAGTAATTACTTTTACTGTGACTTCTATGAGCCCCTGGTCAGGCCCAGAATTTGGATTAGAGTTGTATTTATAAGAGCTAAAGGGCTTACCTGATATATAAGACTTATGCTGGATGTGTTCATGGGGATTAACGGTGAAATGAAAAACTAGGCCCAAAAAAAGAAAGAAGAAAACCCGCCACTAATATCATTAGAAATTGGATTGGACTGTTAAAAAATTTCCGAAGTGAAAATAAGACATTTCTACTCATACCTACAAGGAAAAATGCCTCTGGAATTTTTCTCCCTGAAAAACGTTGATCAAACTTTGGAGCTTTCTTTTTTCCTCTTTTCACACCCTGTATCTGATCTGTAATTATGCACAGCCAGATATGAAAAAGTTCTGGATATGTGTGCTCCATATCACTATGTTATTTAGAAAGATACATTACTGTATTTATATTTAGAACCATAGAATCATTGAGTTGGAAGGGACCTTTAAAGGTCATCTAGTCCAACACCCCTGCCGTGGGCAGGGACATCTTCCACTAGATCAGGTTGCTCAGAGCCCCGTCCAACCTGACCTTGAAAGTTTCCAGGCTTGGGGCATCCACCACCTCTCTGGGCAACCTGTGCCAGTGTTTCACCAGCCTCATCATAAAAAATTTCTTCTTGATATCTAGTCTGAATCTATCCTCTTTTGGTTTAAAGGCATTCCCCCTTGTCCTATCGCAACAGGCCCTACTAAAAAGTCTGTCCCCACCTTTCTTATAAGCCCCCTTTAAGTACTGAGAGGCTGCAATAAGGTCTCCCTGGAGCTTTCTCTTCTCTAGGCTGAACAACCCCAACTCTCTCAGCCTTGCCTCATAGGAGAGGTCTTCCAGCCATCTGATCATTTTTGTGGCCCTCCTCTGGATCCACTCCAACAGGTCTGTGTGTTTCCTGTACTGAGATAGGTCAAAGAGTTTTCTTACAGTTTTGCAGTGAATGTAATGCATAAAAGGATAATGTAGGTGTGATAAATAGTGCAGTTTGAGCTGATTACAATGGGAAGCAGGGTTTGTATAAATGGCCAATATATTTCAAAAAGTCTTTGTCTTTTGAAAATGCAAAGGTGACTAATTCCTTCACTTAGAATGAAAGAACTCTAGAAATAGAAAAGTTTCATTAGTACTTCTTCTCTAATCACTCACAACAACCATCAGCTGCCTACTGGGTGAGTGGGTGGAGGAAGTATTCTGAAAGCCCCTCAAAATCAATTAAAAGATTTTAATAAATTCAGTGGATGTTGAATCATCTGGAGTGAGCACTGAAGGGGGAATGGCAAATTCTCTGCAAAACTTAAGCTTGCTTAGGAAAGTCCTAAAGCAAGCATTACTCTCCAAAAGTGCTCAGATCTCTTTCACATTCAAATTTGCCTTGTTCCCACCTCAAAACTCTTAGAAGCAAAGCATTTAATATCTCGGTACAACAGTAATAGGGATAGTACTTTTTTTCCTTATCCAAGCCATCCACCTATAACTAGGTGTGCAGTGAGGAGAATCCTGAAGAGGACAAGAATGTCCAAAGCTATAACATGAGGAAAGATGAAAGAAATTTGAGACTTTCAGTTCAGAGAAAGAAAATGCATAGGAAGTTGCTGTGGTGTTCCTCAAATATGAAAAAGGTCACTGAAAAGACAAAGAGAATAAACTGATTTCTGAGAACAGGTTAGGAAGCCACGGACTTGTACGGAATCAAGGTACATGCAGGTTAGACACTCAGAAAAAATTTCTAGTAGCGGGAATCAGGAACTAGTGAGGGATTGCCAAGGGACACATAGGATCCAAAAAAGTTAGACAAGCGCCTATCAGGGGAGAGTTGGGTAGAGCCAATCCTTCTGTTACCTCTCTTATCCTCAAAATGAAACTAGTTGTATCTGTTGACTTGCAACATAGTATTCTTTTGAGCATTAATTACTTATCACCTATGAAGACCCCTGAATTTTAAACAGCTTTCATTTATTATTCTCATGTTCATCTACTACATTCAGTGCCATGACTGCCTGTATATTGCAGGTGATCTGAATCCTCATTAACTCAAAGTAACATTTACCTGTTTTCCTCTTTTTTTTTAAATTCATGCACAAATCCCAAATCTCCTTTTTATTAAGTATTCACCCTGCAAATTTGGAAAAGTAGTAATTTTGTAAAAGCAGTTTCATGATCCTTGTGTTGCTGAGCTTACTTGCTTGTTGGTTCTGGATTTGGTTGTATTGCTGTTCAGTGCAGGCAGTTGACCTTATTTTTATAACTTTATTCCCAAAACAATTTTTCTTTTAAAATTTTAAAGTAATTCCCATTTAATTTCATACACATTATTGTCTTTGGCTACTAAGCACCAGACAAAGTAAGATTAATCCTTTTT
>NW_008824762.1:331507-355817 GCF_000699105.1 Pygoscelis adeliae | reverse complement strand
AAGGAGACAAAATGTGCTCTTGAAGCTATTATCAGCCAGCATGCATATTTTTCCCTAACTCTTGCATTATGCAAGCTCAAAAAATATTATAGTATGTAATGTTTCCTAACAAGAATGGACTGTGTTTCATGCATAAAATTATCACAGTAAACAGATAGCAAAAATAATTTTTTTCTTCAGTATCTTACATATTGATAGGTATTTTAAACCTATCACACATATGATTTGTTCTGAATTCATGTTTTTAATGCTTTATGCAGACAATAGTTGTCTCAGATCCTCCAAAGCACAAATTCAAAACCAATAATAAATTAGGTATAGTTAGGATCTTTATTGACCTGAAATTATAGCCTAATTGACAAGTCAGTTAAGCATGTGTTTAAACTCATCCTTTTCCAGCAAATCATTTCAACTTAACTTTTGGCCAAAATTCAAAGTTAAGCATAAATGTAGGTAATGAGTCTTCAAGCATATTATTTAGTGCTTCTCTAAGTAGGTTAATTAAGCCCTGTTAATGAACAAGACCATCCCAATAGTAAATCTTGAATGTCAAATCAAGCATTCCTATGGTTTGGACACCTATTTTTTTTTGTTGTTGTTGTTTCCTTTTGCATGTGCACATTTGATTGTCATCAAATTAAAACCTACAGATGGAGAATAATTCACATCTTACACTTCCTATTTTGGTTGGGAATTTTTTTTCCTCATAGAAGGTAATTCCCAGAGGATTCACAGGCTCTCAGCTGAGATCATCATGTGATGCCAGCTTGAAAATGAGGGCCTTGGTCTCAGAGTAGAGTCCCCAGCACTGGCTCACTGCTGAGTGAAGTGTCAGAAACTGTGATTAGAAATAGGATTATATTTACAGACCTGCTACTGGGTCTTAATTCAGTACAGGGGTCAAAGAACTTACTAAACATAACACAAATGGGAGCAAGTATTTGTCATTAAAAAAATGAAAAGGAAATACCAAAGGGACAAAGATGAAGAAGCGGCCATTTTTCCATTTCAATTTATTAATGTTACAACTCTTCAGAGGGCAGTATACATATCACCAAGCACTGGTTCAGAAATGTAATACTGACTGTTAGGAAGAAAACTCTCCATCTGGGTGTGATCTGACATCTAACCAATGAGTTTGTAGTTTCAAAGTTTGACAGGGTCTAGCTGACTAAAAAGGTTTTGGTGTGTGCTTCATTTTTGTTGAGGAGGGATGGGACTTTTGCAGGGGGTGGGGGGGATGAGTTCCAGTAATACTGGAAAGGTTCAAAAATTACCTACAAAAATGTTCTATGTACAGCAGACCTGATATGAGCAGGAGAACCAGGACAGTGCAGCTATTTTGGGGTTTTAGACTTGGAAGGCATTAGGATATGATTTGGATAAGGTCAACAAATACTGACAAAGTGAAAAGATTTCTGAAAGTAGACTGTTGTTTTGTATCAGAAAAGAGTACTTGATAGAAGGAAGTTGAAGACTGTTTTGTACTAAGGACAGGATGCCCATTTCAGACACAGGGTAGTTTAATTGTTGGAGTAATTAATCTAGAGATATGTTGAATTCTCTATCCCTGGAAATCAAAGACTGGAAACCTTTTGAAAACTAGGTCAAATTAGATTCATAGCCTTGATGTAGAATTGCAGACAATAGTTGTCTCAGATCCTCCAAAGCATAAATTAAAAACCAATAGTAAGTAAATTAGTCAAAGTTACTTAGCCCGTGCTATGGAGGATGCTGGAGGAAATGATCAGCTGACATCTCAGTCTTTAAAAATGGTTAATCTGAACTGCTACTTTACAACATGGTTTGGCTTTATTAACACATAAACTATCAGACTATCATCTAGATTTTTTTTATGTTAGTCCTTTTTTATGGTACACCTTCTCTATCCTCCCCCCCGCCCCCCAACATCAAGTTCTGATCATGTTCATTTTTGCTTTATAATTATAAAGAAATAAGAAATGTATTTTTAATTTTTTTTTTAATTTAAGTAAAAGCATCTCATTGTTTATGGGAGTTAGGTCTCTAAAAAAGAATGTTCTGATTCCTGATATGACATTTCAGAAGCTGGAATCTGATTTACACCTACTAGGAATCCAGCCCAGTAGTGACATGGTCTCACATCGGATTTCCTAAACCTGGCAACTCAACAGCTGAGAACCACCACAGACAAATGAGCCAAAATATGGTCAGGCAGTTCATTTCCCTTGAGAAGCAGTGCACTGAAACTTCATGCTTCCTTCACTCTACATATTTTTTCATAATAAGGTATTGCTTGTACTCTTTTGACAGATACTGCCAAAATTGCTGTTTGTGCTAAGTATAATAAATTCTATCCAACCCATAGTGCTCTGGGACCTGTCACTAAGTCACTAAAAAAAATCCTTAGGAGAACATTTTGTACGTGAGAGAAGTTGGGATCTATTACAGACCAAGCAACCAAACGAAAATAAAATGTGTGACTTAAGCAAAGTAATAACACGAGGATTTCAAAATACCATAGTTATCTCCTTTATTGACTCCAGGCATTGGAAACAGAAATACCAACCTTGCAGGATGATCCTTTCAACTCTACCGGAAGCCACATTCCAGTGTAAAATATATCCCAGTTTTAGAAGTGAATTTTTAAATCCATTTTCTTAGGAACAACACTGCTGTGACTGACCTTGAAATCTTTGCCTCTTTATAAACTTATTCGGAAACATCCTGCCACTTTTTTTTTTTTCCAGTCCCTGGAGCTGAGATGTATTGTTGTTAGTTTTCAGCATTATTATTTGTTCTGCAGAGTGAGCTTATTGTGTAATTATATCTACCAGTACCACTAACTACCACCAGTCACAACCCAAACAGGGCTACTGGGTAAGACAGCCCTTCGCAGAAGTCTCCTTCAGTTATTCTTGTGTTAAATTACCCTGTGTCACTTCCAAAAATATCCCACAACCAATTGCACGCTGCATCCTAAGGGAAAGGAAACTCAAAATCACAAAAGTTTCTAGATAAAACAGAAATGATGGCACTATCATCTTTCCTTCAGACTCTTTACAGGCTTCTGTGATCCTTGCAAAGATGTGACACATTGGTATGGTCTCTAGCAAGTTGCTTACGGTATAAAGATGCTACTGGGAAATCTCAGAGATAAGCAGCAGTTAAACTCAAGCTGCCTATTTAAAAGTCACGTGTTAGATGTATTATCCACTGACATTTGGGCATAAGCCTTTCCTGTGATTACTGCATGAATCAGTAGTACATAAAAGATATGATTCCCAGGTTTTTTTATATTACCAACCAGTGCAGTGCAAAAAAAATTAAAGACTCGGGGTTTGATTTGATATAATCCATTACAGCTCTCAAATTGCATGTCTGCATCACGTGTGCCAGCAAAAAGGCTTGTGCAGGTTGCTGATCCTGGCCGCACACCCCATGTCTCTGCCCGGCAGGTGATGGTGCACCCAGCCCACACGTGGGGCTCTCTTGATGGCAACCTGGCACACAGCTTCGGCCAACGGGGAAACTGCTTGAGCACACGTAGTGCTCTTGAGCCAGTACCCTGTGCCTTCTAGTATAAATGTGAGCCAAATTTACACCTGGAAAGGACCACCTGAGCACATCAAAATGCTAACATAGATACTCCAGCATAGTCTAGCTGCTAGCTCTACTCATTCACTATCTCATACTGGCACTGGATTTTGGTAACATAAAGCATTCAGCAAGAGCTTCTTGAGCACCAATAACACTGGAAGGCTCAGTGCATACAGCAGCTGAGTGCCATATAAAGCATTAGATACTGAGCAAAACAATTACTATCCACAGTCACACCCTAGCACATGTACTGACAGCATACATTCTCTGTGGCAAAGACCTTGTGTACCTTTAAGTTTTCAACCACATGAGATGCACACACAGTTCTTGATAATATTTAAATAACAACACAAGCAGTAGTTCTGCTTTGATTTTATATAAGGCACGCTTGTTTCACTAGATATTTTCAGGGATGAGAAACTTATAAGAATGCTTGCTGTTCTGTGTGATAGCAGCGGGGTTTTGTTTGGTTATGTGTGCACGAATAGCCTGAGGAGTTCACAAATGTGTTTGATTTGCATTGAGTGAAGAACCTTAGAAACCACTGTGATGAGCAATGAGGAGAAGCACAAGTTAATACAGCAAGCAATCAGTTGGTGTGCAGCTCTCTTTCATTAATACAAAGACATCTTGTCTTTGAAAACTAGATGGTTTTATTTAGTTCCCATATGATGGCAAATCCATGAACTGAGATCAGAGACAGACTGGGGATCAGAACATTTTGTTGATTGCAACCAAGAGCTGCCAGGTGCACAGAATCCATCACTCATTCCAGGAAAGATTTTAACCATGGGTTTTTGCAGCCAGGCCCACCTCCTGGTGCTCTGAAGACATCTTCTGCATACTGTCTGCATTGCTTGATTTATATACAAACATCTGGAGAGCCTACACACTTCCCTCTGTCATTCCAGGACAAGACATGGACAATCAGTTCTCCCAGTGGGAAATTAAAGATAACTCTAGCCCAGCCTCCAGTGTATTTAATGACAAGTATTTATTGACTGTCCTCTTTGGCCTTTCTGAGACTTACGAATGATTAAATAGGGACCTCTATCACGTCCTTGGAAATGCTGATTGAAAATGGTGGATCAGCGATTATATTGAACATGGATAAAAAGTAGTCATATATCACTGGGGTTTAATCTCTTTTGCAGAAAGGAGAGCATATTGATCAGAATCAGAATGCTTAAAGTTAGGTACACCTTAAATGACAGTATTGACACCTAGACATGCATCAATAAGGCTATTTTAATGTGTCTTATATTATTCTGCCCAAATTATTTCATTGGCTCTTCTATCATCCTTCTAAAAACCTATCGATCTCTTATTTTCAGTTATTGTTGTTTCACGCCAGGATGTTCTTTGTTGCATTTGCAATGATGTTGCAGTTTTCTGATGCTGTTGGAATCTCGCTGAGATTGTTATTTGTTAAGTTACAATCCCTGGGTGTAAATGTGTAGTGAATCTAATGGACTTCTTGCTTTCAGTCTCTGTGTCTCTAGGTCTCTGGTGCAGTTGTCAAAGTAGTCTTACTTGGAAGTTCCAGAATTATTCTTAAATTACAAAAAAAAAAGCTAAGAAAAAAGTCAAGGACACTTTTTTCTAGTTTTAGAGCAATGAAAGAGGAAAAAATGTCATTTCATACTTTTTTCTACATTCCTCTCCTTTTTTTGGTAATTAACTTGGTTTCAAAGGTGAAGTCTTCACATTTTCTTTCTTATCACTCTTTGCTCTGATTAACATCAAGAAAATGGTGAGAAAACATTGTTGTGCATAAATTTCAAACAGCCATGAATGTTAACTAAGTGTAAATGCAGAGGGGCTATTTTTGTAGATCATCACCTGCAACAGAAGACAGCAACTATAAACTATTGAAAAGGACATCACCCAATTTTGTACTATGCATATTCCTTTTCTTCAGAGTAAAAAGGCATACAAATGTTATCAAAATTTCAGTCTCTGGAAAACACCTCCAAGGCTGGAAAAGTGCTGAAACTTTCTGCTTTTACTGTATTAGCAACATCTTCCTGCCACCAAAGGTCATTCATAGTAGAAACAGGGGTTGGCTGAATAGACAGTTTATCTACTTACGGGCATATTTATTGACTTGATATATTTAATAGATCCAGCTGGCATGGAATACACCATTCATTTTGTAACAAAAGCTAGCCCATTTATTTTTTTTCATGTTGATCGAATGAAGAAGAACTAAACTGCTTTCTCATTTGGCTTGTTTTATTTTAAAGTCCCTTTGTAGATCAGTCTTCAATGTAATCATGTCCAGATCGTTAAATGTACCCTGCAAATACCATTGTTAATACAGTAGCCTGCTTGATTCCACAAAAAAAAAAAAAAAAAAAAAATCATTTGTGCATAGGCTACACCCTCATTTTGTACACAAATATGTGAAGGGTCTATGCATTACTGACATTGCAGGAAAAGTTTGAAGAATGACTGCTCTGGATCTGAAGAAGAAAAAAACCTCAGGACTCACATTTTTAGGACAAAATTATAAGAAACATTGTTCACAGTTCACCATTTAGTACTCAAAGAACTGGGATCTTGTGGTTATTCTTTTTGTCACTGGGATGTTTGCAGCTAGTTGTAGCTATAAACTGCTGTTTATTAGGCTGATAACACAACTGGCTTGCTAATTCTGCATCAGTTCAGGCAGTAATTTGCACTGTGGCAGAATGGCAAAGAGCTGATATGACATGTATGATATTATATCTTTCAGCAAACTAGAACTCTTTGGATGTGAATTAAGTTCCAGTGTCACTTACAATCTGTTCCAGAGCTGTTTTCTTTGAAGAAAAAAATAGAGTATTCACCCTTTTACTGTCTGTGCCATGTAGCTGAATTCACACAGAATACTTCAGGTCATTTAAAACAAGCATCCTGGCAATCAGAAACATATGCTTCCTAAATAGTCCATCAAAGTCAGAATGCTAATATGACTTGCTGTTTGCTACTGCTGTTGTTTTTCTTGAAAATCACCCTTTCATGCAGACTCTGACAATTCTGATGAAATCAGAAGAAAGCACAGATCCTGTATCAAGTTCCATTTTAAGCTATGTTTCTTTAATCTGTAAAACAAGTCATAACATACTCTGAAGTACTGTCTTCTAGATTAAACATTTGCCAAGATGCTATATTAAGGTACTCCATGATGGTAAATGGATGAAATGAAATTCTCTGGGATTGCCTTTGTAATAGGATAAATGGACTTGCATGTCATCACAAAGACCTTAATTTATTACATTTTGTATTGGATTCAGTCATGAACCATCAATTATTTGCACTGTAGGTTATTTTACTTTTGTTCTTTGTCGTTATCAGTACCTCAACTCATTGACTATTTGTTGCATACTATTTGTGACACTGTTGCAAATTTCTGGCCTTTTGCGAAAATCCACATTGAACCAGCAGTTTCTGCTACGTGCTTTCAGGTTAGATCCTTCTCAGCACAGAAGTGGAGTGCTGGTGTTTTGTTTTATCTGTTGCACATCCTAAAGACTTCCCCCAATACAGCTGCACTCATTCCCCTAATCCAGCTATGCTTTCTGGTATTGTCACCATTTCTCTTTAGATTTCTTTTATAAAGGCAGAAATTTTCTGTGGGCACCAGTGACTTCAAAGGGTCTGACATGGAGAAATTTTTATCATCACATTGTTTGTGTCCTAGTATTTTGCACAGCAAGTTGTGCTTTGCCATTTATAATATCCAGAAAGCAGCTACCTTTTCCTTACCGCTGGCGTCATTATCTGTTGTCTTCTAATTATAAACTCTTATCTCTTGTAATGGTTCCCAAGCAAACAAAGTCATAAGCTCAAAAGGGGCAGTCATTTTGCACACTTGTTATTATTCATCTACACAGCTTGCCACAGGCTGTATGGTAGGACCTGCCTCCACAGCCAGATCTGGTCTCAGTCCATCCTCACTGTGTGCTTCCTCTGGATGTGTTGACAGGGCTGTGCCTGAACTATATGGCTTAAACCCTCACTTGTTAGTGCATCCCCATGCTGACATAGCCCTATGGCTGCCAGTCTGATGGCAAAATGCCCGGGAAAGCAAACAAAGAAGGACCATTATATTTAGCACTTTGATCTCTTTTGACCAGCCTTGTGTGGTGAATGCTCTGTACTCCTCAGCTGCAGTGTGACTTGTGCCACCAGCTGTCCTTCTCAAAATATTATCAGTGTGGGAATACTACACAAGTGTAGCTATCACTGCTCTGTACAACTACATCAGGGTTTGCAATCTACATATGTTCCTACTTAAGCAGGTTTTGAAAGCTTCGGAGAAGTCTTACCAGAAGGTGTGGACCACGGACACTGGACTGTTTGCTATATACTTCATCCACTGACTTGGCAAAGAAGTCAAGAGCAGTTTAGGATAATTCCTGTGATCTGGACATGGTTGAACTCAAGGGTAAGAATCCTATTGCATTAACCTTTGGATCAGATCACTGCCTAAGCCCAGCTGAAGAAATACTCACCAAAGCTTTTCTGTTGGCAAAGTGTATTGAGGATTACTTGTTATGTTGCTATCCTCTGTAGATTTTGTCCAATAAGAACAAAATGCAGGCCATTGAACTTGCCTTAGGGGAGAAGTCTGGGGATAGACTTCAGCCATTTAGTCGGGAAGTGGATGGAAAGACCCATCTTATCTGGTTAGTTCAGAGTGTGTGATAGTCTTTATCACATTAAGATATAGAATAAGTATCACAGATTTTAAGGCCCAAGGAAGTTGTTTTGATTGCACTATCTAACCCTTCTAATAATGCAGGTGATATAGTCATCCATGTGTTTATCACAACTATTTCTTAAGCTGCACAGATGTGGGTTTGGGATAAGAGGAATGTAACTCATTCTCACCTCCATAAACATATTATCAAAATGTCAGATATGGGTGTCTTCCTCTGTCACATGAGGACTTCACTTAATAATGAAGGTTTTCTCTACCTGTGGCTACCCAGTCCTCTGTGTTCCTCTTTATGTTCTTGTATATCCTTTCCATTTCTACAAATGAAGAGAAATCAAAATGCACAGTGACTGTATAAAATTTGCATACTATACATACTGTAATTTCTCCAAAGGTGACATGTTGTCAGTATGTGTAAGTCATTTATTTGCAAAAGGTGTGAGATGAGTTCCAGAGGAGTCTGCATTGCTAGGAAATAACTCCCTCTTCGAACACACACCAGCTGCTTCCCTTTTTCATTGGGGTGTTTGCATCATGTCACCACCTGACATCATTTGCCCTGGAGGCTCCAGGAAGGAAAAGAAAGGTTGCCATGTTAATTAGAGGAGAGCGATAAAACCTGATGTTTTATTTATTTTCTTGAAGAGGGATTTGTGTGTCTTATCCTGTTTTATGGTAATATTTTTATGATTAATTTTTTGAAGTTTAGTTCAGAATCAGTTCCCCTGAGTAACAAGTGCTACAGCAAATTACAGAGACCTCCAGTGCTTGAGATTTCTCATTAAAATTAACCCACCCCTGACTGCAGTTAACAAACAGTCATCATATCCTCAAGGACCCTAACTTAGCTCCTGATGATGACATAGATAGAATTAGACATATACACTGTTTAAGCGTTTATATTTAATGACTGAGATGGAGTCCGTACTGTGATTAAAACCACTAGTTTAGAAACACTGCAAATACTTGGAGGTTGCAGCAAGTTATGCCAGGAAGGGAACATTTCACAGAGGTTCAAGGTCTGAACACTTTCATGGATCTTAGCCCATAGTGGTTCTTTTGCCTGGCAAGCATCAACACTTGTGCAAAATGGACCTTGGAGTTATTGGTTGTTGACAGAACTCATGGAGTATGTTGTTGCATTGCTATAACTACAAGTGTAACTATTTGTCACACTTGAATGGGGTCAGGATAAGTCTGGGCGTAAGAGTGCCCCATGGCAATTAAATGAACACAGATCTCCTCTTGGAACAGAGCTGGACTTGGACCTGTGGGGCCTAAAAAAACAGGGAGTAAGGCAGAGAAGAATAGCTGTATTTTCTTTGGTCTCAGATTTGTTTTAGTTCAAGTTTAGGTTTCAGAGGGACAGACTAAGCTGCCATGCATAATAAAACCTTTGTTGAAAATCAAAGTTTTCATTCCTTTCTGGTGATCCAGAGGAATTAAGTTGTTAAAGACCAAAAGGCAAAGACTTGACTTTTATAGACATCTTGCTTTAAAGATCCATTTTGCGTAAATAGCTTGACTGAATGAATCCATGCTGCAGCTTTGGTATTTATATTATAATAGTCCCTAAAAACTCCAATTATGCATGGGGTGTCATTTTTCCAGATACCATGTTGTCCTGGTTTCAGCAGGGATAGAGTTAATTTCCTTCCTAATAGCTGGTACAGTGCTGTGTTTTGGATTTAGCATGAGAATAATGTTGATAACACACCGACATTTTCGTTGTTGCTGAGCAGTGCTTACACTAGTCAAGGACTTTTCAGCTTCCCATGCTCTATCGACTGAGAAGGCTGGAGGTGCACAAGAAGCTGGGAGGGGGCACAGCCAGGACAGCTGACCCAAACTGTCCAAAGGGACATTCCATACCACGTGACGTCATGCTCAGTACATAAACTGGGGGAAGCTGGCCGGGGGGGCTGCTGCTCAGGGACTGGCTGGGCATCGGTTGGCAGGTGGTGAGCAATTGTACTGTGCATCACTTGTTTTGTGTATTATTAGTATTAGTAATTTATTTCAATTATTAAACTGTTTTTATCTCAATCCATGAGTTTTTCTCACTTCTATTCTTCCACTTCTCTCCCCCATCCCACCGGAGGAGTGAGCGAGCAGCTGTGTGGTACTCAGTTGCCAACTGAGGTTAAACCACAACACATGTATAATTCAATAAGAATTTCAGAAGGATTTATAACTCAAAAGCTTAGGTGGGGAAAAAAAAAAAAAAAAGCCCAATAAGAGAAAGACCATTTAGTACATGCTAACTTTAAGCGCGGATTAAGATCAATTACCATTCAGCAAATCAGTTAAGCATTTGTCCCACTGAATTTAGCTCATCATTTATTTGGGGCAAACACAGTGTTTTACACTTGGGTAAACAGTTTACCTCAGCAGGATTCTGGTTCTTGATTGTGGCTACTTGAAGCAATTGCAACATGAATGACAACAATAATACTAATGAGTCTCATTAATTAGGATCACATACTGCCAAAAATACCTCTGAAAACCACCTTCCCTATTCCAGATTTTGTACAATTTATTGTGGTTTCTACTGAAAAACTTCTGGGTTTACCTTTGAGCTCTTTGCCCTGGCTGCGATTTTAATAAGAGGCTGGTTTTATGCAAATAGCATATTATTCACAATTTTTCAGTGTTTGTTTTATGCTGATTACATTAGCAGCTTGCCTTCTGTACTTGCAGTCTTGCTGTTAATAATGTTACAGATCATATAATGAAGTTAATAATGAAAGCAACTGGGTCACTTTCATTGTCTATACCACCAGTGTACACGATGAATAGAGGCTGCTGCGATAATTTTGGAAGGACTTAACAACCCACCATGTGTGGGAGGCTTAACCCATCAGGTGTAGGAGGTTTTCGCCATGGTCTAGCACTCTTCTCCAAGTCCATTGCTTGCTGAGAAAAAAAGAAGGATTTTCATACTGTTTCGTAAAGGGTCCATCTTTTTCTTCTATCTTGGATAGAAGAAAGCTAGTCAGTCCAAAGAAAATGGTACAAAGACAGTTTTTGCTCTAATTGTCACAGATTTGAACAATGTACTCTTGCCAAAAATTTAAATGTATCACTTTACAAAGCTGTTTATGCAGCATGTGAATTATTTGGGATAAGTTTCATTATGGTGATTAATATGCATGACACTGCATCACAATATGAAACCTATCAAGCCTGGATTGTTTATTTTATTGTTGTTGTTGTTGTTCTTTTGATGGTATGCAATTTAAAAGCAAAACCACCCCCTCTCAATAAGATCTCAGTGTCTTTTCATAGGCTCAATCTCAATTCATATTTCAGAGATGTGATCACGTTTTTGAAATGTTAATTTATATGCACAATACCTTACATACACTTCATAAAGAGCAGTTGGGTTTATAATATACACTGAAACTAATTTTCTTGTAGTTAGGCTTTTGAGCTTTGTACAAGCTAAACACTATAGAGTTTCCTTGAAAGACCTTCAATTAACACTGGCTCAGGATACGCACCCACAGAGCTGTAACTTGGGTTTGCATCTGAACAGCCCTTACTCGAAATGAAAGGTAAATTAAATTGGAACTGCCTGGGTTTGCTGCTTCTTTCTCAAAGCCTTATAGTGCTGTGAATTTTGCCAAAACCTTGGCCCTAATGCATATTTGCACCCTTTTGAGAAACTAAGAGGAATCCAGAATACGCTATAAAGCATCAAAGCTAGGGAATTTCTGACTGGTTTAGGTTTCATTTTAAATGTTCCTATGAGTTTTGATGAAAAGCATCTCAATAGCATTATACCGTTAAAAACTCCCTGTCAGTCTAACTTCCATAGATCTAACCTAGCTAGACTTCTGTGAAGCATGTCATATTTTACAGTAAGAGAAATTATTAATGAAGGTGAAGAGGAACAGGATTAGTAGAAGGACTGTAAGGTGCATAAGAAATTGAAATACAACATAGGAAAAGTTTTAGGCTGAAGGGAGCTTTGTAGCTGAGATCCTCGAACCTCCATCTTGTTTAATACTGTCTATCGCACTAGTCATTGTGACTAGCATGATAAACAATGCTTTTGAAATGTGCTAATATTTCAAAGGTAGAAAGGATGCCAATAAAGAAGAAGGACCCAGGTACTATACAGAATTTACTGAGTGACCTTGAGTTCCTGGAGTAATGGAAACAGAAGGTCATGCATGTCAGAACTAATACAAAACATTGGGCACTGTCAACATTTAGCACTAGGAGGGAAGGAAAATAGCCTGGGGGTTTTGGTCAGTCATGGTATGACTATATAACACCTATGGAAAAAAGCAAATATTGTTCTATCATGTCTCAGGCAAAGTGTTTGCAACAGAAATAGCAAAGTATTAACAACCCTATGTAAAGCCTGTATAGTTCTTATTTTTATTCCCTTTATATTTTTCTGCTCACCTATGTTAGAGAATGAAAACTGAAACAGGTGCAGAGAACAATCAAGGAACTGGAGACATCATATAGAAGAATGAAAGATTTTTTGCTTTTTTAACCTAATAAACTCAAGGCTATGGACTGCTCTCCCTAAATTCCTCAGGAGAGAGAACCTGCAGGATGGGTATGAGATAAACGGCAAGGTGGACAAAGAATAAAGTATGTATAAATGAATTTACATTGGAAATCAGAAAAAAAAACCCCTAATTTTCAGATCTATGATATGGTATCCTATACTGAATGATGAGAAACCTGCCTATGTAAGCACAGATAAGCACAGAGCTACATTAATGGAAGGAATTATATGAGGTGGCAACTGTTGACAGGACTTTGATAGCCTGTGATGGACCTAGTGACTCAGCTGAATCCTGTCTAGCCTTACACATGCCTCTCTCCCTAGCTGAGTGTCATGCTGTGAATATGACTTGCTCTTGCAAACTTTCATATTAGCAATCTATCTTACCATCAAAATGAGATGTGAAAAGGGACATTTCTACTACAGACTGATGCCTTGTAAAGATTTGTGCTTCAAAAATAAACAGAAGACATTGCTCTTGATGGAGAAAACTATAAGTTCCAGAGAAATCATAAGCATGTTTTTGTTTCTTTTGGTCTTGTTTTTTCCTTAGAAAAACCAGTCAAGTGAGTAGAGTTTCCGTAAGAAAGGAATAAACACCTAACTCTGATTTAGGCCAAAAGAAATTGAGGTTACTCAATACACGCATAGACATCAGAACTGACACTGCCTTGTCTATAAATGATGCCCCAGGTTTCAGGACTGCTCCTTAAGTCCTCAGGTGTCCAAATGGGAAGGATCTCACTGCACAGTAGCAGGTATAAGAAGAAGTGGTGATTTGTATTTCTTTTCCTCAATAGCACAGTTCAGCTCTGGCACACGTCCACCAATGTACAAGAAAGGTGAACTGTCGGGGTGTTGTGACTCAGTAGAAATATCTAGTGTCAAATCTTGTAAGACTAAATAACACAGAATGTATTAGAGGCTAATAAACAGCCATTAACCACCCAGCATTCAGATTTATGAATTACCACCCTGTTCTAGGCCATGGGCCTGCTCGCTGTGGCTGACAACATCACATTAATGAATCTCAAGTCTTAATCTCCTTGAATTCATGAATAACAATTTGACTCCATGTAACTTGATTACTATGAAATGGAAACTTTAGTTGAGACTAAACATTGGTTATGAGGTTGAGATGAGAGAAAGACAACTCTACTCCATCACTGGTAATTTAAACTCATATAAAACCGAGCACCTGTCACAGTGATAAATGGCTTTTCTTGTTATCTCACTGTCAGTACTGTTTCCCAGTCAGATTCCTATCAAACACCCAGACAACACTGTGGAAACCAAGGTACAATTGTATTAATTTTATTTCTCTTCCAGAGAAATGGGTAAAGGTCACAAGATGCTTATAAATGTGATTGATTTCATTTTCTTTGAGTCATTCCCAGAACACAGATTAATTTACGTGTATATGCAAACGTAAGGTTTTTATAGTCATCACAGAAGAGAGAGCTGCTCATTGTTTACTGACTCCAAGCTTAAGCCACAACCACCTCGAATCAGGAGGTGTCCCAATGGGTTACATCTTTCAAGGTCCATTTCACAGTGTATGGTTAAGATACATCAATTTTTTAATCTGTTTTAATTTAGATCAGTGTCTCAAAATTTTGAGGGTGTCCTCAGCCTGAGGAATGAGGCTGCAAGTATAATGTGAACAAGCTCCTTCCTTACAAATCCAGTGTGTCTTGCTTCTAGTCATGTCATATTTTTTTCTAGACTTAAATGTTTTCTTAGTTCTTTTTTAGTTTAGATCTTTTGATTTCAGGCTCTGCTGTGTATTAGAAGCAGAAAACTTGTAGGAAGATCAAGAAAGAAGGAAAGAAAAAAGGACCAATATTAAAAAACATTAAACTTGGAAGAATTGTCTGTCCTGCGTTAAACAACATGTCTAAATAGACAATCACCATGGTCACATCTGAATGTAGAAGCTATGCACAAGCTGTCACTTGGTATCAGTATGAATGAAGAGAACTGTGTCTCATCCTGACCTATCTGACAGGTTTAGGATTAGCTCTATAATACAGCAAAATATTTTTATTCTTTTACAGCTTCAGTGCCATACATCCAACATGATCATAGTGAACTTTCATTCTCTCTTGCTGGAGTGTGGTCTTAAAATATAAATTTGAATGTTCATGGATTTTATTAGCAGTCACACAGAATAGCTTGTGAACATGGAGTGAACCCTCCAGAGATTAGAATAATACTGCTGCTTTCTTTTAAGATGTAGCTGAATAAGGAAGTGGTAATTATGATTTTCTGTCTTTTATAGAAAACCTGAAATAAAGAGAAGACTCAGATTCTTTCAGTCTCTACCTGATGCTTTTCCATAGCTCTTCTCTCCCTAGAATGATACAGGTAGCAGACTATAGGTTGGTCTTTCCCTTTTGAAGCTGCCTCCATATAGAGGAAAATATTTATATTACTTGATCATGAAAGAGAAGGTGAGAGAGAGAAGGATTTTGCATGCCAAATAACAGGTCTCTCTCCTTTTGCGAGAAAGGATGTCTGGTTTTAGAAGATGCTTTAACAACTGGTTCTGTATTTTAGCTGGTGGTAAAAGAATCAACAGTCCTGGAGAAGGAAATAGAGGGACCTATTTTAAAAGAGGTTGTTTGTACATTGACAATAAAGTAATCCAATAATATGGTCCTCAGGACAGTCTCCTATGGAGGGGCACAGCCTAAGGCTGGTGAAGTGCAGCCAAGCCTCACTGCTTTCTGCCATTGCCTTCCAGCTACAGATACAGCAGTTCTGCTGTAGTCTGTGTGAGCAGAAGGCAAACGCAGCATGGAAGTCCGAAGTGGAGATGGGGAAGTGAAGAGACAACACCACAATAATTGTCAAAATGTTTCACTGTAGAACTTCTCGAGATGTGAAATTGAGCCGTATCAGACATAGCAAAGAACTGAAGCCATTTCTTGAGTGAACTCTCATCTGCTAAGTCTCTGTATATCCAAGGGCAAGTACGTGATACTTCCTCCTCCAGATAAGTTTGGAAAGAAAGGAATGAGGTGTGCTAAGCTCTTTGAAAAAAGATCCTCTAAGCCAACATTTCAGGAGCATGTTTCAGGCTTCAGTCTGACAGGAAGGGGGATGAAAAATGGCTTTTTCTTCCTTCATGTTGCCTGCTAATTACGTCTAAGCTGTTCCTCCTCCACATGCTGTCTGCTTTGGATCCCGTCCGAGCATCTGAATTTTCCTTGAGTTCTGTGCAAGGGTTCAAATCTAGGTTCCTATTAGTTAGCTATTACAGCACTTCTCATTAGGTCATTAGTGAAATCCTTTATGTGTGATTTATGAGGTTGCATAAGTCAACACAAAGAATAAAATACTTATGCTTTTTATCCGTTTCCTCAGGTTACCCTTACACTTGTATCAATGGACAAGACAGTCCATTATAACCATGGCTCTTTGGGATGCAAAAATGGAACTTAGTGGGAAATGTGTGAAGTTTGCCTTTAGTTAAGTTGAATGTCATCCTTTTCTTTGAAGAAGACAAAGAAGACAAGGAAGGAAAGTACAATTTATCCACTGTATTGACATTTGGGTTTGGAAAGTACAAAAAAACGTGAGCTGCACATACTATTAATATTAATAATGTTAAAAAAATCCTTTCACAAGAGCTTTGTGTTAATCTAACATGATTCAGCTCCTGGTTGCATAATGAAGATCTTACATATTTAATAAGCAAATTGAAGTAGGCCCAAATGAGTGAACAACATAGCACTGTAAAAAGAAACAGGCAGGAGGAAATTCTTGTCAGATGAGGTGGCTGAAAAAAAACTGATCTACTGACATTTTTATGTCTCCTATCAAATGTCTTTGTGAATTGAAAGTGGAATGCCTGAAAAAAAGAAGCAGCAAGTTTCTATATAACCTGATGAATGTAACTCCATTGTTTCCATGAAATCGTGTTAAAAAGGTCATCGCTCTACGTATGAAAATACCATGGCAGTTGCTCTATTGCTCTTTCAATTTGGAATAAGCACTTGAATGTCATCAAAGAGAAATAGCTGATACTCTATAATTAAAAGTAGATTTTGATTTACAGTATGGAAGATGATAAGTACGGATCCTTCCATATTGCTGATGTAGACATGCAGCTTATTTGGGAATAAAAGAAACTCTCTGAAGGATGAAGGAAAAATATGATTAAATTAAAATGTCTGGGGTATGAAAATGTGTGTGTGAAAGGAACTGAAAAATTCCCCCTTCTTGTGGTGTTCTACAAGTAACTCATTTGGGTAAAGCCTTTGCCATAGCAACAGATAAAACCTTTATAAGGTGATAAGATTTGCTAGGAAAATGAAGGTTTTCTATTCCAGTTCAGTTGATGTCTTGAAATGAAATTAAGTCTGGCATGAGTATTTTGTGAGTTATCATCATTTTAAAGATGCATTTTTAAGACTATATCAGCAAAGAGTCTGGGGTACTTTTAGGGAATAAGATATACATGAATGCTGCATCCTCCTGCTGGAGATGAAAAGCAGAAATCAGAACTCAAATGAACAGTGACTTCATTTACCCTTTACTCCGCCCACTTTCCTGTCATCTGTTCTTTCTCTTCCATGTCTCATCATTTTTCACATCTGCATTGCTATTGTTGTGGTTTAACCTCAGCCAGCAACTAAGCACCACACAGCCGCTCGCTCACTCCCCCCCAGTGGGATGGGGGAGAGAATTGGAAGGGTAAAAGTGAGAAAACTCGTGGGTTGAGATAAAGGCAGTTTAATAGGTAAAGCAAAAGTTGCGCATGCAAGCAAAGCAAAACAAGGTTTTTTGTTTTGCTTAGTTCTTTGCTTTGCATTACAATCCTTCCTACCTCACACTGTATTCTCTGTTTATCCTATGGAAAATTAGGAAAATTAGTCCTGAGCCAGGCCTTCCCTCATCCCTTGTCCTTGATTTTATTTTTCAGTCACCAACATCTCTCTGTGGCACCTGTTCCTTCAATAGGCTTTTGCTTCCATTCACAGTGAGGCAGGCTCTCAATGACTTTTTTGGAGGATTTCAGCTCTTACGTATTCTCAATAGTGCCTCTGTGGATAGACTAAAATTGAAATTTTCTCATTTTGTGCATTCCTATAAAGGCTCCTAAAAGCAGAGCTACAAAGGTCTTCGTTATGTCATTGTCCTCTTCACTGAAGGGCCCTGGCTCTTCACAAGATGCAGGCGAATATCTCAGAGGATTAAGGTGAGTCATAAGAGGATCCTCTGATTGTCTGACAGTCCTGTGCGTTTCTTGGCATTTGTACTCTCAGAATTTAAACTGTGTCAATTATACCTGCAGATGGAACTTTTCCTCAAACTATGCCAAAAAGCTCTTTCTGTTTTCATCTTGCCTTTTTGCCTTTACCATCAGGAACATCAGCTTGTGAATGGAAATTCTCTGTGTTGCAAATTGCTGAACACTTAAACAAATGCCCCTTCCCCTTTCCGTGTTTCGTACCCGGGGCTGTGTAGTTATTTCTCCTCTTTTGCTCCTTTTTTATTCCTCTTTGTATGAGGGATCTGTCCTGACGTTGTGGAACTGGGACTGCAAGATTAGAATGACAATGTGTGAAATGGAAACCTCTGTCTATCATTTTGCAATCAGCACTCTGCAATGCTCTTTCCTGGCTGCTATCAAATCTCTGAGTTACGCTTTTATCAGCTGGTTTGCTTTTATTTTTATTTTTTTCATCAACTCAGTCCTCGAGTGCTTTTTGAAAGCTGGCAGTTCAGCTGAGCTGCCTCTCCCTCATCTCTGTCTTGAAGACAAATGCTCAAGGTCTCAGAAGTGTGGGACTAAAGAAGGCATTGAAATGGGGCTCAGAAGTCCGGGTTGTGCTTTTGCACTGTGTCAGCAGCAGGTTGTGTTCTGTACCGAGGAGCCTTGCCATTCACTGTCTGTGGGAACAAATGAACTCTGAGGAGAGCAGGGAAAAATGTGGCACAACTTGAGGATCATCTCATCACCCCACTCTTCAGCATCGCCTTGTGACTGAGGCCAAAACTGCAGCACTACCCTATCCTTAAACTGGTTTGTGGGATGTTTACACTGGTGTGCAAACAGAGTCATAACACAACAAGGAGAGCCCATCTAAAAAGTAAAATAAAATTGCAAAAATAAAACAGGAAATTCTCAAAAAAAATTTTCAGCCATTCCAACTCAAGACATTTCTTCCTTGCAAGTGCCAAAATACTCTGTACTTTACAATCTCTTTTCTGAAAACTTTGTGGTGTGTGATTAAACTTACTTTTCAGGGTAACTTTGGTATTAAAGTACCTATTCTACTGCCTCTGGTGCTTAATTCAAGGAGAGGAAGTAGAAAAGGAAGTGAAAGCAAAATCAATTAAATGGGGAAAAATCAGTCTTTTCTTTAGAAAGCCAATTTTTTTATTAATCGTCACATGAATTATTTTCCTCTGGCTGGCATGCAACAGTGGGGAGGGTAGGGATGTTGATTCCTGGCTCTTTTTATCCTTCCAGTTCAGTGCAGACAAATGCAATTAGTTACTTATCCTGCTTACACACACACGGCTGCCTTCCACTTTTGGAAGTGCGCATTGTTTTTGTCTGATGTGTTTGACTGCATTTGAATTTATATTGTTATATGTATTAATAATTGGCCTTTGAATTAATAATTGATTCTTTTTCCAAGCAATTACTGTGGTTCCCAAGCATTCTGTATGTATTACAACACTATGAAAGTCTATGAATAAAATTGCCTTTTGTGTTCAGCATAGGTTTGAATGAACTGAAATTCTCTCATCTCCCAGTGCAGGAAATTCCAGATTTCAGACTTCTTTTCTCACACAATGTCCAACATACCATTTTTTGGCATGGTCAGTCTGATTTACCCTTTGAGGCCAGCAGATGTCTGGGGATGAGGCAGGGCGATACTGCACCGTCTGCTCTGCTGCGTGCTACACCAGACAGGATAAAAAGACAGGATGGTGAGTCTCCATCACCCTCCTGTCTCTTCAGCCTTCTCCTTAGGAAGCCACTCCTGGGGCAAGACTGTATTTTAAAAGTTAGTGATTTTCATGTGGTTTAAACTAGCAATTGAATGTTTAGTTCAGTAGTGACTTGCACTTTACAAAACCAGTCACAAGTTTGGTCCCTGCTGCAGATGGGTAAATACTCGGGTCCTTTTCCTTGCCTTTCCATTCAGAAATGAATGGGGTGGGGGAGAATAAAGTTCACTGTACATAAAATCACAGACATTCTAAATTTCCTGAATGTGCCATTTATTAGGCTGCCTGATAAAAGGTATATGCACCATAATGATCTTCTCTCAACCTCTCCTTCCTAGTGCACGGAGGACCCCCTATGTATGTTCCTTCTGCAGTAGATGATTTGATTTATCTCCTTTGTGCAGGTGCATTGGGACCCGACCTCCCTCTTTCCATTTCTCTCTGGAGGTCAGAGCCCTGAAAAAGGGCCTTGTCTTCCTTCTTCCTGTAAGCAATTCCTGGAAACAGAACGAGGGAAGCAAAATACAGCATCCGCAGGTGCGCATTCAGTGAAAATGTCAAGGCTATTCAAAAGCTTGTTCTCTTTAGCAATTAGTGGCCCTGCATGTCAAACAAAGACTCCACCACTTAATCTTCAAACTTTCTTAGCATTGCACCATATGTTCAGTCTTTGATGGCTTAGGAAACAAGGCTCCCATCACAAAAACATGGGCCAAAAATGATGGACTGTGAAAGTTCAGGCTACAAACTGCTGGAGTTGCTATTTTCAAAGTCCTCAAGGCAATTTACAAACCATTTAGGCAAGTGGAAACAACTCTCAGTCCTTTTCAAAGGTGGTAAACTGAGTCACGGAGAGGTGAAGTGAGCACATGCTAGCGCAGACTGGCCGTGACTGGGCTCCCGAAAGCTGACCTAGGTCTTCCCTGGGCCCTGGGGTCAGATCTTCCAACACTAAGGAGAGCCAAACACTTAGAAGGACTCTTGTCCACGGTCAGGCAAAAGTCCTGTGGAAGCACCAGGATCTGAAGCCAGGTCTCTTCAGTCTCAGGACACTGCTTTTATTTTTATTTCTCCTTCTATATACATCCTACAAGGCTTTATTAAGCATACTGCCCGTTATCTTTTATAGACTACTGTTGTAACTAATAACTGAAGTACTTTCATTACAGTTTGTCTTTAACCACACCAGTCAGGCAGTGTTTATATAGTGGTCACCACAGCGTCTTTTTGGCAGTGTTTGGTGTTTAGCAAGCTCTGAGCAGAGCACAGCCCTAACCAAGATGTTCAGAAACGTTCAGCAAAAGGCAAGATTTCCCATGGCGCTTGCCCTCCTGTGCAGTATGTCTGACATCGCTTATGAAATATCTTCAGTTTACTCAGTTATCCAAAGGTACAGTATATCTCTGAGTAATGCCTGTGAGCTCATCACTTTTTTTATGCTACTGAAGTACAGCTAACTAGAAGGCTCTGGATTTTGGCATTTCTGTCTCAGCAGGAGCAGAACTGTAAGTGCTTGTGTTTATTTATTTATTTATTTATTCCTAAGCAACGGTTTATTATGAGTGATGATTTAATACTTTCTGTTCCAGATGAATCCTTTGTGAGCGTCAGATAATGAAGAGTTCAGCAAAAAACAACCCAGGGTGTCTCACTTTTGTTTCAGGTATCTCAGTTTGTGTCTCACCCTAAGGATTGTTAATCCCCGTGGTCAGGCTAAAGCAAAGATCTAATGGCTCATCTTCCTCTGCATGGTCAGACCCTTGGGTCTTTTGGTTTTTTTTGCTTTGCTCCACATGTTTCAATATTGTTCAGGAAAGTGTGGAAGAAAAGACAGAGTTAATTTACTCTCTCAGATTAAAAATCCCTCAGCACTGACAAAATCTGCTATGCCTGTGCCAGGTTTCTTACAGCTTGAAAATCAAATTAGGCACAGAATTATTACAGACACTGTTTGCTGTCAACAACCTGGAAAAAAAACACCCAAAAACCAAGTAAACAGAAAAAAGCCTTCTCCAGAAATCTCAGTAAGAGCCATGCTTCCCAATCCATTTGCAGCTTCTCACTCCAGCTCTGGTGTTCCCTTTTACCAAGCAGCCAGGTCTGAAACAAGGGCTGCAAAACAAGGTTTTAAAAAGTCATTTGAAAGGGAGCAGAGAGATTACCTGCCAGCTTGAAAGCATGACAGCAAGACATAGTTGAACTTGCTTTGCCAGTGATGAGGAAACCTCACCAGATTCACTCTGGGTTGAGATCACTGGGGTGGAGGAAGGGGATTTAATCTCAGTATTTGTCAGACTTTCCCAGTGCAGTGGCATGTGCTGGTCAGTACTGCCCTGCTGGCATTTTCTCACAGGGAAGCTGAATGCCAGTGCATTGATGCTACCTTAGTTATGGCCGCACTTCTTGAATGTAAGAAAAGATGCAGTGGGTCATATTAAAAAGAAAAAAAAAAATCCTTCTAGCCCTGTCTCTAACTGTGGTCATGAGCAAATGTCTAGAGCAGATTAAGAATGGCACAAGCATATGACACTTCCCCCAGGGCACTCAAAAATGCCAATAATCATCAGTGGATTCTGTTATGAACTTAATCACTCTACTATTGAATACATATACACTATTAATATCTACAACATCCTTTAGCTACATGCTCTACAAATCTCCTACACTCTATGGGGCAAATAACCCCTTTTTTTCGGTTTGTTTTGAACAACGAACTTGGCAACCGGTAGCGTCATGTAGCATATCCTAATTCTTGTACTCATGAAGAGATGAACAATCAGTTATCATACATACTCTCCATGGTCCTCCTGTTTCCAAGGTCTTTCCTCATCTGCAGGGTTTTCTATACATTTGCTAAGCATTGCTGCTCTTCTCTGAACCTTTCCCAGTTCCAGTATGTCCTTGGAAATACAAGGCAAGAGAGGATGTCTTGCTGCACATCCCATGTTCCTAAGTCCACAGCATTGTCTACTTTTCTTAGGGCCATCTGAGCTTAGTTGTCTTCCCTCTTCCACAGTCCAAGGTCTCTTCAGCAGTGTAGCAGCTCACAGCATATGTGCTGCAGAGCTTGTCCTGCCTTTCTTGGGAGATGAAGGGGGCCATGAACTCTTAGCTGGCCTGGTAATTCTTCCCTTGGTGTCTCTTGATCAGCTTTGGAGGTAACTTCAGTTGTCACCGTCAGTGAAGGGATGTTGGGCTAGAAATCTGAGCCAACCTGGCACCTCCTATATATGTGGTTTGATGTACTTCTTTTGTTGGTCAGTCCATGTCCAGTCTTGCCTTGAAGAGGCATCACCACAAATGGAAACTACCTATGGGGAAAAAGTCTCACACGCATTACAGTTTGCACAGGATTTATCATTTCAGTTGTGGCCTGAGCCATGAGCAGAGGCTTTTGCAGCTTGTTGCTGCTGCTGCAGTTGTGCAGTCGTCACCATTAAAGCTTGAGGCTAGTAAGCAGCAGCAGGTGAGCTTGCAATTTCAATTTTAAAGAATATTTTTTCTTCTCCTCCCCAATATGCCTAAGATGACTTGTCACATTAAGCTGCTTTTTTTTCGCTTCCAAGTTGTAAATGTAATCTTGCCAATGTATGGTTACTACTTCCCAGCAGGCGTGTAATGCAGACATTGTGAATCAACTCAGATCTTGGATTTTTGTCTTGTTTTGGGAGAAAGGGAAAGACACAACACCAAAAAAAGAGCAAATCTAGGAACAGTAAGTTAAAATCAAGGAAGAACCTTGGAGAAATATTTGTAAAACTTCATCTTGTCTTCTTAAGTTACTGGGCAAGATTTCCAGGAGCTACTTCTAACTAACCAGAGAGGATGTAAAGAAATAGAACTTCGAAATATGTACAATTTTATAATCTTATATTGTCACTCTCTCTCAACATTTTGCCTCTTTTCATTGTGTCAAGTTGAAAGGAAAGTGTTTGTTTTGATCTCTACTTTTTTCAGCACAGTGGGCAGCTTGTTTTTGCGATAGTATTTAATGGCTCGCAGGAAATCCTGTAGAGGGTTTTCAAATGCCTCTTGTTCCCAGACACCAAAAAATAGTTAGAAGTGGGGGGAGAGTAGTTAGAAATGATCTGAAGGTGAGGAAAATATTTCTAAGGAGAAAGTTGATAAAACTATAGATGAATATTGAATTTTATGCTGTAGGTCATTTAAAATTGGACAGTACAATATATCCATTGGAATGTGAACTTGTATTGGACTTGAGGGGTAAATTAAACACTCTGGTTGGCTTTGGGGATGAGATTTTCAAAAGCAGTCAATCTGCTCTTTCTATTTAAGTGGTAATAGTGTTCAGTCAGCATTCAGCACATTTTGCATATCCCAGGATTTGTCTCTGGTTTTATAAGCTGAATCTTTGGTTCTTTATTAAAAGAAAACACCCTGCAACTGAAAGACAAATGTTCCTCCAATTAAATGTGTTTGCAGGTTCCAGGCTGCAAATATGCCGTTTCGGTTTGTAGTATTTGAAAACCCATAAAGGAATCCCATGTTTTTGCAGCATCTTGGAT